>NC_143550.1:109739285-110076428 GCF_054136105.1 Typopeltis vanoorti | reverse complement strand
TAAACGGGGCAGTAAGAGATGCACTTAAAACTCATTGAAACCAAGTTTGGGATAAAAAGTTATCCTCTATCTCACCTACTGATCACTCTATCTGGGGATTACTGAGAAACATCAGAAATAAAAAAAACAGTTCCTCCCCCATAATCTCAAACTAGGTCTTAGTCCACACAGATGTAGATAAGGCAGAAGCTATACTAAAGAATCTAGAGGAGCAGTGCAAACCTTCTTATAATAATTTAGATTTCAATCACTTTACAAAATCCACAGACAGGTCAAACACGCTTTAAATCTCCCAGACCATATTGCACCCAGATCATCTGTTGAATTATATGATATTATTAAAAAACATAAGAACAGTAAAGCTCCTGGACCAGACGGCATCTCAAACAAGCTGCTACCTCGAAAAACTGTATTGCACCTGACCAGTATAATAAATGCAATTTTAAGATTTCGCTATTTTCCTTCCACCTGGAAACTAGCTGATGTAATTCCTATACATAAGACAGGCAAAGACCCACACCTACCGCAAAATTATCGTCCAATCAGTCTGATCTCTAATCTGGTAAGGTTGCGGAGAAGGTCATCCTCTCACGACTCCAAACCTCAGTAAATGACCTAAACATCCTCCCTAAAGAACAGTTTGGTTTTCGGTAATACCATAGTACTACCCAGCAAATCCACAAAATTGTGGAATACATCACCACCAGCTATAACTGGCGCCAGTACACAGGGGTTGTTTTCCTAGACCTATCCGAAGCATTTGACAAAATCTGGCATTTAGAACTACTACACAAACTTATCTCTGCCGGTACCTCACTAAAAATGGTTCATCTAATCCACTCATATCTTCAGAATAGATCAATGCAAGTTAAAATCAACGGTTCTACATCGTCCCAGCGCCATATCTCTGCTGGAGTGCCGCAGGGATCCCTACCAGCTCCATTGCTGTTTTCTGTATAGATGTCGGACATCCCGTACAATCCGATGTCTTCCATTTTGGCCTTGTATATGGACGATACAGCAATACTAGCCAGATCTCTGCGACCCCATTTCGTTACCAGAAAGCTTCAAGAAAACCTTCTAAAGATGTGGGGTTGGTTCTCCAAATGGAGATTGGAAGTTAATCCCCAGAAAAGCTCAGCCGTTCTTTTCTCAAAAAGGCCAATGTCTCCTGTAGGAGATGTGTTACTATTCAATACTAAAATTCCCTGGCGGACAGAAACAAATTACCTGGGTGTAATTCTCGACAAAAAGCTATCTTTCAACCAACACATCGAGTCTGCGTGCGCAAAGGCATCTAAAGCCATAGCTCAGATCTATCCGCTAATTAATAGAAATAGCAAGCTCAGCAACAGAATGAAATTGCAACTGTACCAGATGACGTTTCGTCCTATAATCACCTATGCCTCTCCAGCCCGGAGCCACACCTCTGATACTAACATTATTAAGATACAGCGAGTGCAGTACAAGTGCTTGAGAATGATTCTGAACACCCCGTGGTATGTTAGAAACAATCAACTTCATAGAGATACAAATATTCCTTATATTTTCTCTTTTCTACAATCCTTAGCAACCAATTTTTTCCTAAAGACGTCCACACATCCCAACGATTTGGTTCATCAAGCTGCAGCATACGAGGCAACGGACATATTCAAATATAGAAGACCAAAAGCTATAATTGGCCTCCTATAGTGATGCATAATCTTCGCCCATTCAGGGGGAGCAAACTGCTCATAAATTTTACTCTCACTGTAACCAGAACAGATAGCGGGGAATATGAAAAGCATCTTGCTTCACCCCTAAAGACATAAATGTCAATTGTCAATTGAACAGAATACGGAAATTCTAGAATAATCAATTGTCTCAAGAATGCTATTATGTATGATAGTGATATTTTTTATGATTCGGAGATAATTAAATTAAAAAGCATCCCACGGATGTTCTTATATTTTTCAAGTACGCTGTAACATTTTATGAAATCATATGTAAATATATCGCTTTATATTTGACAAGACACGTACGACTATAATTATTATGTACTGAAATTTCTTTCGTGAGATTTCCTACTAGAAATATGACTCTAGGTAGACAATTCTTTATGCAACATATATATATCATAATTACCGCTATTATCGTCATACATCAGAGATCACGTATTTGCAAAGAGAATGAAAAATGTCCATTCATTGTGTACACAAAATCTATTGTGCAAAGAAAATTCCGATGGAGATTTGCCACATGACTATGACACACACATGCCCGGATCGCATGTGTGTTTCTGTTATGAAATAGCCCATATGGTGTTTGTTGTGAAGCGTACACTTGCAAGTTCGCAAGCAGATACTGCATTTTTTTTTTCATTCTGTTATTGGTTAACGGCAACTACTGGATAGTATATGAGCATTAATTCTGTGTTCTACTAAGAAAATGACGGAGTACAGTAGTTCCTAGAAGATGTGTAAATTTTGTTCTTCTCGGAAAACTGTTACTTATATCAGTTTCCACGCAGTACATATCCACCCCTTGCACCAAGAAGACGCTCACGTCTCTCTCTCTCTCTCTCTCTCTCTCTGTGTGTGTGTGTGTGTGTGTGTGTGTGTGTGTGTGTGTGTGTGTGTGTGTGTGTGTGTGTGTGTGTGTGTGTGTGTGTGCGTGTGCGTGCATGCCCGCGCGCGTTAGTTTATCTATTGATCTTTTCTTCTTCTTCTTTTTCTTCTCTCTTTCTCACGCATCTTGTTCATTACTTAGTATTACGTAAACGATTTATAATGTGCATTTGTTTTGTAGACACATTTAAACAAAATAATATTATTATAAAAATTCTATTAATAAATAAAGGAATAGCCTCTTAAATTGTAGAATCGCTATTATCACTTCTACCGACTTATGTACTATCGGTAGGATTACAACATGAGCTAAATATTAGATACAAAGAGCAAACAGTGCATTGATAGTCACTGCTATTAATGCAAGAACATAATAAGAATACATCGAAAGGAGGAAAAGATTCATTTCCATACTGATTTTCGTTAAGATTAAATACGAACACCTCGTAAATATATCTTTTCAAATAATATTTAAAAAAAAATTCAAATTTTGCCTTGACCTCATGCGCAGATAATAATAATAATAATAATTCTCTGACTCAATACTTTTTAAAGAGATTTCGTGTTTAGGATCTCTCAAAATTTGGAGTCATTCCAACTTCGATTTCAAATACTGATAATGAACACTGCCAATGTATAAGAATATCATCTAAACACACTTGTTTATGATTGACTGAAGTTATTTTTTTGACTGCTAAATTGACCGTTCTCGTTAGGGAAAAAAAAAAAAATGCTGGCCTGTTTGGCCAAATTCGATAACGTTTGCTCTTGTCAAACAACATACTCTTGAATTTCGAATTCCACTATGAGGTGGTGCGAATATCTTTAATTGGGTTGGATTGGACTACTTTGAATTATGACGGATGCAGTGATATTATGTCATTCTATTAAAATTTAATTTTTATTACAACACGGATCATTTATGTAGTAAAAAACTTAAATAAATTTAGTCAATACTTCGGAAATTTGTTTAAAAATTTAAATAAATGAATAAATTAAAATTTTTAATAATGATATTAAAATTATTGCAATTGAAATAAAGTTTTAAAATTAATTTTATTTAAATTTAATGCAAAAAGAGAAAAATTGAAGATCCATTTTTGTATATAATAGTAGTTACTGGTCTCATACTCATTGAAATATTATATTAAAAAACAACTATTATGTATTACGTAACATATTTTAGATTCTACTCCTTATAGTCACAAGTTACAAATTTACTACCCCTCCAAAAAAAGTCATGTAATTTATAAACATGTCCTGTCCTGTCCTGTCCTACGATCGGTCCTTTTATCAAGATAAACGTGATGGAATGTATTATAGTGGGTTAACCATGTTTTCACTGTCTCCACAGACAACGTGCTAGTATTGAAATCGTGCCTATTGAAAAACTAATTCTGCCTAATTGTATTGTATATATCTATTGTAAGTTTAAATTGTCTCTTTCACATAGTCTAACCAACGCGTGATTCGGCAATAATGACAGCAAACAATGAGTCACGAACTATAGTGGCACGCGGTCAACATTATATTGTTGTGAAAAGAAAGTCTATTTCTCATAGGTGGAGATTTATCACTGGAGGAAACTCATTTGTTTTCTTTCTCTGGATGCTTTAGTTCACCCGAGTACCCATTTCCTCTTCATAAACCTACATTTTACTACGTTGGAAAAATGAAGGTAGTCGTTATACTGGTGTAAAAACCAATCGTGACTGTTAAACAATAGTTTAATTAGTCACAGTATGTGCATAAACACACTTCAAGTTTGTTCACCGGAGATAATTTTTTTTCTGTTTCTATCAGTTAATGTTTCATGTTTGAAACTTAATAGTCTTAGGTGAACGATTACTTTCCATCCAAGCACTTGCTAAGGTTTAATTATATTCACTAAAAACTTAATGTTAAACAGTTTGTGTCAAATGATTAAATGCTATTCAATTTTCATTACATTTATTTTCGGTTAGTTGTAGTTTCCATGACAAGGAACTAAATTTAGTCTTGATTCACGCGACATGTCAATTTCATTGATTGCGTTCTGTCAAATGATTAAATACTGTTCAAATTTCAATCACATTTATTTTCAGTTAACTGTAGTTTCCATGACAACGAACTAAAACGTTTTTGATTCGCGTAAGATTTCAATTTCATTGATTTCGTTGTGTCAAATGATTGAAAACTGTTTACATTTCCCTTACATTCATTTTCAGTCAGCTGCAGTTACCATGACAACGAACTCAAGTCTTTTGATTTGCGTGAGATGTCAATTTCATCGTGGCAAATGATTTAATAGCATTCAATTTCCATTACATTTATTTTAAAGTCTTTAAAATAACTTATCTTTTTTGATTCGCGTGAGATGTCGATTTCATTAATACCTTCACAGCTGTTTCTATTCAACTAAACCGACCAATCATTTTCTATCTGTTTACCGACAGGTGGCAGTGTTTCGTCATCTGTATAATCGTGAACTTCGATGGCCCGTGTCCCGAACACGTCACTACCTGGTACACCAGATCCGCGACACGGACGCTGCGAGTATCTTGTGTGCGGCCAGTTTGTGTCACGTGATAAACTTCAGGTACACCTTTACGACCTCGTCAAGTTTGCGTTTACGGCTGGGCTCCAGTCGTGAGCGGACGCTTGTACAGACTGGTGCGGGAAGTGAGTGAGTGAGATGTGCCGTTGCGAAGCGGCGGGCGTTCTTTTTAGCAAGACTGGATTGTGACACCTGCCTTGGATAAAAAGAGAGAGAGAGAGGGAAGGGGAAAAATAAAGACGTAAGAAGGCAGCTGGGTCATGTCGTTAATACGGATTCGGAGCTACTTGTGTTGGTTTATTCACTGAGATGAGGTGAGAGTTTCCAGATGTCTCGGGATGTTGTGATACTCCTTTAAGAAACTGGACCATCTTTGCTACGTCGTGTGGGCATCCAAGATTCCAAAATAGCAATTTTTTTTTAGTTAGTTTCACCCCCGCTTGCGTTTACGACAATTCGCGGGAGGCAAAAACCGTAGGTCGACCAGGTGCAAGGTTATACTGTGTCATTCATGAAAGATCCGCTTCCTGTTAATTGCCAACAGACGTTTCCGGAACGTACAGCTTTAGTAAGCTCACTGGTCCGTAGTAGTGAATTGTTTGAATTACCCAAGGGATGTTAGTGCAGCTGCCTAAGGGAGGAGGTGGTAGGGGGAACTACTGTACCGATCTGTACGAGCGTTGATGTATTCTGACAAGTTTTGCCTTCTTATTACGCCATGGTTGGTTCGTTATATACACACACACACGACGTCTCCTTGGCAACGGGTAAAATAATGAATGAAGGAAAAGAAAGTATTGGCTTGTGAAATCGACAACTATAAAGAGATAGCACGCGACCAGCTCCTCGCGTAGTATACACGCGCGCGCTTATGTATTGTGACGTGGATTTCTACTTTGTCATTCAGTCGTGTGCCGGCTAAATCTACAAAGAAGGGAGAGAGAGGGGAAAAAAAAGAAAAAAAAAAGAAAAAGAGAGCCTCAACAGAGAAGTAAAAATTCCAGCCATGAAAAATGTATTGACTTAGCCCATTTCATTCAATGGAGCCAATAGCGCTCAGTTGGTTGGTGGCGTCGGCTACTTCTCCTTTAGTAGCCGTTTTGGCTCTATGGACATTATACGTCTTCCATACTTATAGACGTAGATGGCGGACTGTTGACCTCTTCCTTCTGGCCGTAGCTACTCAGGAATTAGTAATGGCTCTTTTTGTATTCGGATTTGCCGTTCTTAGTCTGATTAATCCAACTCTGGAAGCTGCTTGTGGATTTATCGTATGGGGTCTAACAGCTACGCGTACTTTTCAAATTACCACCTTAACGTCGTTAGTGTTAGACAGGGCCCTGACTGTCCGGTGGCCCTATCGCTATCGTTTCAGCGTGAGAAGAAACCAGATTCGGTACCACATTGCAGTTTTAGCGGTGATTTCCATCTTCATTGGTGTTGCCTCGGTATTTGCGAGAACGGCTCAGCAACTGAGTGATCGAGGTGACGCCTTATCTCCCGGAGTGTCTGCGAAGAAGTCTATTAAGAATACCTGCTCGTTACACCCTCTGATGTGGGACCTGAAATTTACTGTGTTTTTTCTGTGTCTTCACGGTGTCTTAGCTTTGATTTCCCTTCTGTGCTGGATCGACGTAGAAATTCATCGGTGTCGGAAGAAAAACTTGCCCGTTCCATCGGTGTCTCCTTCGACGGATATCTCCACGGATCCTGATCGAAAATCGGACGACGTGACCACCCCTATAGATGGAAGTCCAGCGGACTCGGCCAACGGAACTTCTAGTAGTACCAGCACTAACAGCACTCGTCCTTTGCATAAACCAGGCAGACAAGCGTCCAGACGCCCTTACGGACCCGATAGAAGTAGTACAGATTTTCGCTGGACCGCTGTGGGGGTGGTGTCATTGGTGGGATTTAGCGTTAGCCATCTGCCGTACGTGGTAAGTGATCGATTGTATATTTCATTTAGTGCTTTACATTATTATAGAATTATATCAAAATAGAAATCTACAAAATTTTTATGAAATTGACGTGTTTGGATATTCCATTAAGGAAAACTACACGCAAATTTAATTTTCAGTTTTATTAGCTAACTCGCAAAAAATGCTGATAGTTTAAAATTGTAAATATCAAAATTATGTGAGCCGGAAGGAGTCTAACTTCCATCCCACCAAGAAAACGTGATTTAAAGAAAAAAATTAAATTAGTAAATATTCTTTTGTTATTTAATTGAAATTTCTTTTGTCATGAATACACGAATTTATTTTCATTTAAATTATGTGTATGTCTGATATTTATCACATTTTTAAGTTATTTTGAATTGATTTTAAGGAAGTGAATATGGACAAATAGGTTTTTTTTTTTTTTTTTTCCCCATCATATAAATTTTCACACTTTGGCTTACCATCACCAGCCTGCACGTTCTTTCTGTTTGCTGTTATTCCACGTATACATAATCTATATTTACGTTTTGAGTAGTCTTATGCAAGTTTTGATTCATGTCGCAAGAACGACAACTACATATAGATACGATATGATATCGTCTGTTTGTGGAATTAACATTTTTTTCCATAAAAATTTGATGAAAAGTTGTCGGAAAAAAAAAAAACACTAGGAATCTGTTGTAAAATAGGTTGGGTTTTGGGTTTCAAGATGGCTCTTAAAAAAAAAGTATGGTTTCAATATATTGTCACGAAATCTTTTTTCTAGAGATACCAGATATTTCTTAATATTAATACCTCAGTTTTTTTTAAAAATTAGAACTGCGTGTTTTTGTTAGTAATGAATATATCTCTGCCTTCCCCTTTTCAAAACAGATAAAAATATTGCTGGCGACAGTTATACGATCAAAATTAATCAAATTCAAAATGGCTCTCCGTTTAAAAAAAAAAAAAAAAAAAAAAAAAAAAAAAAAAAAAAAAAAACTCTTGCAGAGAAGATACACGCTAGTTTCAAGATTAAGGGTTACATCCTTTAGTCTCGAAAATAGGTTGCAAGATTTTTTTGCACGCGGATATAATTGATCGTATTCCTACTGGTACAATTCGTAATAATGCCGTGGGTAGGCGCCATGGTAATAAAGACGCAGGATCGCTTTTTTTTTAATAAAAGTTCTTAGATGAATGTTAGTGTAATTAGTTAGCAGTACACCTAACCTGGCCTCTTTTTTCTGGGTGGTGCAGACGAAGATTTATACAGATCGATTTAAAAAAAAAAAAATAGGAGGAAGAAAGAGAACGGTTTATACGTCATATTGTGCCATAGCGATAAACAACTGGAGTATCAAGATGTAATCCTATGTATGCCGTTGATGTAGACACTATTAAGTTTTGTCATTTATTAACAACTTGTAATTTCACTATCGCTTTTTCCTAACTGTAATGTTCTTAACTTTGAAATCCTGTATCATAAATCCACTGTGTGCCCAATAATGGAAAAAAAAAAAGAAAGAGTATACGTAAATTGTTATTACAATTTTATGAGATGTTTCTATACTTTTTCGTTATTTATTTATTATGAGCGACACTTTGAAGGTTCAAGGAATTACTGACAGAAAATAATTAGAAAACTTACTTCAGGATTCGATGTGCATTTCTAAATATAATCGAATAAATGTAAAGTGCAGGAATGGGAGCCTCCATGATTCGTTTACCACAGCTGCACCACCACCACCACGAACAAAACAGTAAGAGACCAGAGTGCACGTGCACACCTACCCAGATTTGTATTCATCATCCTGATTTTACGATAAGGTCTTAAATGCCTAAAATATATGTTCACGTGCGTGAACAGCTTTGTTCTCTTGTCCAGTTGACGTGGTTACGGGATGAAAAATGCACCACCTCCGTATGAAACCGGCTAGCTCGCCTGAAGAATGCCATTGAACAACACACTATCGGTTTCTACTTTACCCCCAGCGTGTTATAATACTGAAGAAACAGTATTAGAATTAATGAATATTTTACTTCTTTTTTTTTTTTTTTGTCACAAGAAATCTACAACTCCAACTAGTTTTCATGTCATCTAATAAGTTTTTCGATTCTTCCCCTATATTATGTGGTTTATCTGGTAGGGTACGAGTTAGCCTATTTCTGCATGCGTCTTGACTTTTCCCCCTATCAGTTAGTTTATTAGTAATGTCTAATGAATTGTATAGTCGAGGAATAGAGTTAACTAAAGATTTCAAAATGATACTGTTCGAAATTTTATTTTATTTCGTTTTTAATGAAGTCGCCTAACTTGATTACAGTCAAAAAAGTGTTTTCTTGTTGCAAGTAATAGTCGTATAATATCTCATAAGGAAACCATTTAATAGCTTTCGTAATATTTTATGTCAACATAAAATAGACTTGAAGACTGTGACCAAATTGCTTTGCTTGTCCAAACATTATAATAATCATCATAAATAATTTTATGAAACTTAAAAACTCTCGTGACTCATCGATGTCATTTTCTGATCTAAGAGATGCGATCTTGTCTTCAAGGGAATCTCACAAGTCTCCTGTACTTTTATTATTGAATTTCAAATAATGATTCTTATCGTTTGCTTTATACGTTGTTTGGTCTGCGCTTGGAGGTCAACACAGATAACAATGCCAAGTTTAGTAATTGTTTGCAGTGGTAACTATGACTACCAGTAATGGCAGGCATAACATTTTTATCTGCATTGTTCGTTATTTCTAGTAGGAAAAATAACGATAGCTACATAGGAAAGAAATGAACCGTTACGTGTAGGATGTTGTAAATTATCAAATATGCTAAAAAAAGAAAAAAATCAAGAAGTAGTAGCAGATATGGGCTTTAATGATGCCACCAGTTATTAGGAATTCGTGGGCAACGGTAGGAACTGAAAGGTCACTCTTTGAAAGAATAGCAATGCAATACCAATAGAGATTTGATCATGCGACCAAATAAACGGTTGTGGCATTACATTCGACTAGTTTAACTGTGGGTGGTGAAAATTTAAAAAAAAAAAAATGGCGGGTGGGGAAAGAGGAGGTCGTGTCTTGGTAACGGAACTAGATTCAGATATGTTGGCGACTAGAAACAAACGAAGTTAGTCTTTAGTGTATGTCCACCTATTCTTCGGTGCCCCTTTTCTTATTATGTAACGGTATTACAATGAGAAACGGGCTTTTAACGGAGTTAGCCAGTCTTATACGGAGATTTCCAATCCCCCTTCTTGTGAGGCGAGTTACGATATGCTTTGAGGAAACAGAACAGCAAATATTAGATTGACCAGAGGGGAGTCTTGATCCACAACTTTGGGAAACATTAGCTGTAGGCGAGACCAGACGCATCTGCCATTTTGGCCAAGGAATCTGTTGAAATACCTGTCGTTTTATCAACATTTAAAGAAAAGACTATCCAGCTGCAATAAATACAATAATGTATATTGTATTTATTGCAGCCATTCAATATGAAATTACCCTCTTTTTCGGAGAAATGTCACGGAAGAGCGAAGTTCCATGGATTAAATAAATTCAATTGGTGTCCTGCATCTTAAACTGACATTTTCGTGGATCTATAGTAGATTATTACCGTGTGTGGGCTAAGGGTTATATAATCTAGAACCCCCACTCTAAAGACAGAACACGATCATTTGAAACTTTTCATAATCAAAATGGTTGCCTTACTTATAACAATTTAATAGCTTTAGATGACTTTCTCAAACGTCTAGGGTGCAGTGGGATTCGAATTGGTTGGATGGTGTAGACGCTATTCGTCTGGACAACCGGAGTAAATAGGTCATTAACCGGTGATCAAGAAAAATATTAAATAAAAAATATGCACGATCTTCTTTTCGATAGCAAACATTACCTCATCTTAGCTTGACGTTTCATCTTTGTAGTGCTGCAAGGGATAGACCAACTGGCAAGGTTTTATCAAGTGTTGGAGAGAAATCATCTCCAAAATGAGTCTTTTGGAGCGAAGGACTCACTCCATTATCCCTATCTTTATGTAGCCTTTAAGTAACTGGATGTTCACTTAATGAGAAAGAATATACGAAAGAGAAAAAAATGGAGTTTTAAAGTCAGTAACAGTAAGAAGCCTGTTTAATGTTTTTTTGTCTGTTATGCCGGCTTTGATGTAGGAAAAGTTTGTAACAGGAAAACTTTACGAAGTAGGTAGACAAGTTTCTTATGATGTATGTTTATGGACGTGAACTTGTTCGACCACAAGGCCTGATGACGTCACGCCAGTGTATAAATATTGCTTGTTTATATACCCCCCTGTGGGAAATAGCACCACGTTTCCTGTGCGGGTATAAAACATGGTGATCACCACAAACCACCCTTCACAACTTCCCAAGGACAAATAGACGTGCGTGGTTTCAATTAACAATACTGATCGTTAGCGGAAATGCGGACGGCTTGCATAATTAGTTAGCCCGACCTTTTGCTCAATAGAATAGACACGGATAAAGTGTCTGAAGGCAATCATTCGCCTTTCTTCTCTCGTATCTTTAAGAGTCGTGAAGGTCTAATAAAAATACCAACTCTCTAGTCGCACGGGAACTTGTAGGGCGTTGAAGTGGTTTCAGAAGGTCACCTACTATTAAGCAGTAAGTTACTTGTGCGCATGCGCAGCTTTACTGTCATATTTACATAACGAATAGAGGATAGTGACTATAAGAAGAAATTAGTATTCAGTATAGATAGAGAGATGAAGAATGACTACGAAAGGAGGAGAATAATAAGAAAAATCAGAGGAAACGCTAAAGAAATGACATATTAATTATACCCTTACGCAGTTGGTACAATCAACTTAATGTTGGTTTGGCAACGTATTCAATTCACCGAGATATTGAATTGCAATCACATCATTATTATTTTGGTAAATATTGCCAGGCTAATTGGCCTGAAGTGGCTTAAGAAAGTTTCCTGTTTTGTTTTTAATTTGTGCACGGCACAAATCTGACACTTAATTTGTTCACGGCATTAATACTATTATTATTATAGGTTTTATAATGTGTTGTGCTTGGGATCTGCATAAAAAAAAAATAAATAAAACAATAATAAATATGGTTAGCAGAAAGATTTTATGATAATGATATTGGGAAAAGTCAGAATTTTGACTGTAGAGAGATAATTTGATATATCAAGAAAGAATCAGAGAGAGAGAGAGATGAAGTATTGCTATAGCCTTATATTATTGGCTCAATTAACAGAGAAAACAGTCAATGTTTCCTTCGTTTTTGCTTTACATTCCATCACCTTGTTAATTATATCATCAAGTTATGTCGTCGGTTGTGTTGTAAGACTATTTGTGGTGTAAGTCGGATTTGGGCGCAAACGTTTGAGAAGAACTGGCAGTCATTTATCACTAGCTATGAACAATCACCAGCTACGTTACTGAAGATAAAAGATCATATCTTTTCATCTAGGACGTCAAGAACCTTTATAAATGCTTTTTGAAGTTAGCTGGTCTCATCAGAGGTAGCAAGGACAGCTGGTATTGCCGCATAGCCTTATTGTGTTGGCCGCATCTCCAAAGAAACAAGAAACTAGTGTCATTCAGAGATGGAAGGGCTTTTCTCCCAGAAACTAGAAGGGGGGAGGGTCATCCTACAAAACGTATTAATCGACCAGAACACACACACGGTATGCAGATGTAATACAGTGACCTCATAGCCTTCGTCGCTTCAGTAGTAATTCTACAGTCCAATCCAATCCAACACTATTGTCATACTCCTCTTGCATACAACAAACTATTTTATATCATATAGAATATATTTTTTTTAATATGAACTGCATCCCGAAAGGTTGTAAACTTATAGTAGTTTAGTACAAGGGTGGGCTAGGAGTTCAATAATCCCCTTACCTTGTTATAGAGATCAAACGTGCTTTTTTGTTTGATTCCATTAGCTTCGGAGATGCAACCCACTCAGCCAACCAGGCTGACTCAATTAATTATTTTTTTTTTTATGTATATATTTCATTTACCGACAAGAAAGATTTTTCTAAAAGAGAATTAAATTATATAATTTCTCTCTTCCTGTTAGTTTAGATAAATATCAAAACGCATTATGTAATTTCATTGGTTATGTACCTACTACTCAGAATAATGTACGTTTTTTGTTTTTGAAAGAACACTTCCAGGAGAAATCAATAGCGTGAAAATATTTATTACCGTATTTTTGATAAAGAAAACTCATCAGCAGGCCATAAGTTGGACACTGCATTATTATTATCGTTATTATTTTCCGTGTAAAGGTCTTATTCCATAACGTTCTCATTTCAGCGAAGATCGTTCAATACATGATTGTTAAAATATTTATACGAAAAGATGATTTGGGGGATGGTTAGCACATCTGCGGAAATGGTGAAGATTTTCCATGGCAAACTCAAACATGAAAAGTCGTCAATGTCCTGCTGTAGAGAAATGGGTGAAAAGGTTGGAGACGGGGGGGGGGGGGAACAGACTAAGCTTACTAGTATTAATTTGAATATCTTGTAGCCACTTTCTTTAGGATATATAATATAAGGGTAGCTGCTCCAACACCAACATACGAATTTCAAATTCACAGAACAAATTTGACTATTAGCATGAGTTCAGTTTTGGTTTACATTCAGCCGACTTCGCTTAAGATCACGGTAGCGTCGGCACTAAAAGATAAGTGACAAGGAAAAAAGAAAAATGAGATGAAAGAGAAAAAAAAAAAAAAAAGAACGAGAAAGAGAACAGTTAGAATTGTAACTACTGGCAACTGGACACGTGTAAACATATCCAACAAACAAGTACGCGTTTGTGAACAGCTCCACCCTATTGGATGGCAGGGTGCCGTCGGCTATACAGCATACCTGACATAGTTTCGGATCCCACTAGGCTGTACAATGAACCCTGCTAGTTTGGGAGGGACGACGAGGTGAACGTGGGTGTGCACTGTAGACACACGAGGGCGTTCGAAATTCTTTTGACAGAATCGAAGAGTAGTAAGAATTCTCGCATCGGTGTAAGAAAGGTACCTCCCCCTGAGTGAGGGGGGAGAAAGAGAGGGATGGCAAAGGGACAGATTTAAATTTCAAGGTTATTCAAATAGTGAATATTCCAGCAATTCACAAATGCTACTTAATTCTTGAGCATGCGTGCTGCATTGGTATTAAAACATTTGACTTCGTTTTAAACAGGAAAAATGCAGGGTTGGTTACTTTTATTGCTATTTGATTGCAATCACTATTCGTAAAGTTGTTTTGCAGGAAAATGCAGCAAGTCATCTTGTTTCTTTCTTTTCATTCATGCATCAACAAATACATTTAAAAACGTTTTCCTGGCTTGTCCTTCATTTTAGTGGCGGACACTGTCAAGGTGAACCGATTGCAATTCACTTGATGGGAATTATGAAAAATATATTTTTTCTTTATTATTTAGAGATTCTTCGTAAATTGCATTGGTATTAAAATACATGAATTTATTAAAGGATATTATGGATCCATTCGTATTTTATAGTCAAATATAAAAAAGAAACCGAAAATTTTCGAAATTCACCAGAATGAGATTAAAATCGACATTGGAGTTGCCTTCGTTTGCACTACTTAAACCAGCGCTTCCCAAACTGTGGGCAGCGGCCCCCTTGGGGGCCGTAGGTTTTGTTGAGGGAGGCCGTGAAATAATGAAAACAAATTTAAAATGTTTTAAGACTAAGTAGATTTTTTTATTTTAAAAGAAACGTATTTAACTTTTATTATTTATTTTTTGTTATTTTTTATATTTTAATGGAAAAATTCGCACATTGGTGTTGGTTCACAAACTTTGCTTCCTGCGTATTTCGGCGCTTAACGAATATTAGTAAATATTGCTTATTCATATGTTTCATTTCAAAGCAGTGGTTAATTGTATTTACTTCGAATGCTCTCCAGGGAAGCTCCAAATCTTCTTGTCCCTTTCATCACGCGCGTTCGTAATCAGGGACTGTTGATATTGACTTTATATACATATCAAAACTCGTTTTATATTATCACTGTCATCCCAGCTAGTTTTCTGTTACCAATAAAAGTTTCGCATATACTTCACACATGAAAAAAAAAGCTTAAACAAGTTCATGTAGGGAGATAGTAACTCCTTGCAGTGGTAAACAATATGCCCTCCCTAACAGCCACTATACTGCAGAGGCAATAAAAATAAGTACTTTTATTATGCCAGTGAATAAGGTATGAGGAGTCTGTGTAATATATTTCTCAACAAATAGTGCAATTAGAGACAACTGGTATAAAAACACACTAATTAATGAATCACATGTGTCCTCATACAGAAACACATAGACTGAAACAAAACCATATGTTGCATGGGCAAACACAGTATCTAACTAAAAACTATTGTTATTAAATAGATATGTGTGAGTTCGATTTCCCAAGGCAGCAATAAAATTCAACCGAAAGTGTTAAAATTCGTAAAAGTGTTAAAACTAAGTAATATATATAATGAATGTTATGGAATTCGGTTGAAGAGAGTTAGCATTTCAACTCAATTGTCAGCTATGCTTTTATCTTTCGGTTGCGCGATCTTTTGTTAATACCGCACCAATCATATGCACGTTTTAATAACCTGCCTTTGCTGTCTGTTTCGCGTTAGACTTAATTACCGTAAAGGGAGAAAAGTCACAAAAGAGAAAAATGTTCCTGGTCTGGGGATTCCCTTATTCAGGTTATATTCACTAATTTCATGTTATCAGTCTGTGGTGTGCCAGTATCGGTAATGGTGATATTATTTGATCTATTCTACGTTAAAAAATTTAACCCCGAGATGGATAAGTGGCCGATAAAAATAAAAAAAAATTCCCGCGAACAATCAGAAGAAGCAGAAACAGACTAAAAAAAAAAAAAATGACAGTATTTCATATTTTACCAGAACAGCCCGCATCGTCTTCAGAACCAAACGGTAAGAGGCAAAAACTGTAATATATACATTTGATTTTTGCAATATTCGCTGTGTATGTTTTGTATTGAATATAAATACAATAAATAATATAATAATATATCTCTCTATTACGATTTTTTTTCGAGGGGGGGGTGAAATATTTTAATTTTTGCAAAGGGAGCCCTGACATCCAGAAGTTTGGGAAGCACTGACTTAAACGACACAAGCTCTGCCCAGGGACCCGTATGTGTCTGCCTTTTATTACTGCATGACGTCTCACTGGCTTGACAGCTGTTTCGATCTGTTGGTTCTCATCAGAGACCACTGATAAAAGCACTAATAAATGGCAAACACACGAGCTCGTGGGCAAAGTCTCTCAAATAGTTCTAAGGTGTGCTATGTTGGTTTTATTCTCATAAACTCTCGGTAATTTTTGAAACTTCAGTTTCTTTCTATGGTTGGCTATAAAATATAGTTGGATCCATAATGGTCACTATTTTGGTAACTTACTTATGCTAAATTAAAGCCATTCGGCTGTATGTTTTAGTAATTAATTCTTGGATTAATCCATAGCCCAACTAATATTGCATTTTTTACGAACCATCTTAACCTTTGACATTCTTTTCAATCATCAAGAATCTGGTAACATTATTTCTGCTCGCAATAGGAAATAATTCGATTGTTGACTCTATTGACACCAAATCTTGAAGAATTCGGATAAGCGTTAAGGAAATAATACAAAAGTTACTAGACCTTGGAGGACATACGTTTCTTAAGTGTTCCTTGGAACATTTTCTCTCCATCCCAATGCAGTTGTGATTACTCGAGCAGACATGCGTGTTAAACGTTTCAAAATATCGACCTCCTCTTGTAGAACGATTAAGAGGGGACGGAATGGGGGGGGAAGAGAATGGTACAAATCAAATGCTAGCATGCCTGGTTTTACGAACTGTAACTGTCCTTCGGGGCGATGGAACTACAAGCGAATCGAGATGTGTGTGTGTGTGTGTGTGTGTGTGTGTGTGTGTGTGTGTGTGTGTGTGTGTGTGTGTGTGTGTGTGTGTGTGTGTGTGTGTGTGTGTGTTGACTAAGAGGCAGCCAAGTATTACGTTATTTTCAACAACCTCAAGGCAGGAGGTTCGGTCATCAACACGAAAGGCATCATGGGTAATTACATTGTTCGCACAGGGGCCTTTCTGTGTTTAGGAGAGGAAAGACAAATGTGAACTCTGATTTAGTGACAGCTTAGTTTATACTCATCGTATACGTGTGTGTGTGTGTGTGTGTGTGTGAGAGAGAGAGAGAGAGAAATTTAATGTGACTGCGAATGTCCTGAAGTAGACAAATAAAAAGGTACAGAACTGTTTATAATATTCGTTGAATTAATTCTTATTGACTTATAACGAAACTGTATTAAAAAAAAAAGAAAAGATTTCTCTCTCATTTAAGCCGTTAATTTTTTAATGAATCTCCTTATACTCATTACTAACTTGCAGATGAATTATGGTATTATCAGTTACCTGATAATCCCATAATTCATCTTAAAAGAGAAAAACGAAATAAAATTTCTTGTTAAATATTATTTGCTTTATAATTAAGTGAAAAAACTTTCTAAAAAATTTTATATTATAGAATATTTTAATAAGATATTAACACACCTGTTTATTATTTGTATGTAATAAAATATCACTCAGAATAATCATAAATTGCGTAAGCTGTGGGCGTTTCGCCTAGTGCTCATACATCTGATTCGCGATTCTGATATTTGATATAAAATGTGATTTAATGAACTCAACAAATATTTTTACTGACAGTGAATAGTCCCACTGGTATAGTCAACCGGTTTGGTTCTTGTATAGGCTCATAAAAACTAATTCAGTAGGTAAGTTAACCTTTTTTCCGAAGCAACGGCGATACGCTAGGCCTACTGCCATCAGCATCGCCATTGTTTCATTGCATCAGTTATTATTTTAGAAACTACCTATTATCACAATACGGTAGATAGAAATGGAAAGCATGTCCTGTTCTCCAGAACAAAACGTGGGTCCAACCACAGACCTGCCGTACGAGGAACTCACCTTCAAACAGCTCCTGGCTATTTTCAAGCATATTGGAAATCTGCTACACACAAAATGGCCAGGTAAGGTAGTAGTTCATGAAATCCAAGAAGTTGATACGGACGACGTTCAACTTCTTGAACTACTCCAAGACAACGCTACTGAAGAAACCACAACGGCTGAAGATCATTCCCGTACTGACCACACTGATTTCCAGGAGGTTCGCGCAAGCAAAAAGCGCAAAACTGTGACCTCCGAAACACCAATTATAGATGTCATGGAAGAAGATGGCTCTGCCCCAGACTCACCTACCTCCGCAAGGGAAAAGATCCCCCCGATTATCCTGCGTGAGAAGAACAAATGGATGACTCTAAAGAGCATAATGAACAACCTAAAGATCTCATATAACAATGCAAAGAATATCACAGATGGTGTAAAAATTCACCCTAAAACTGTCACAGACTATCGTAGGTTAACAGCAGAACTAAATTCCAGAGGAATTCAGTACCATACTTTCTCACTTGGTTCGGAAAAAAATCTCAAGGTTGTGATTAGAGTCGTGCCTGAGGATGTCTCCACGGATGAAATCATCACAGACCTGCACTCAAGTGATTTACCACCAATCAAGGTCAGCAGGATGACCAGGAGGGACAAGACTCCAATGCCATTAGTGCTGATCGAGATCAGTCAAACCTATAAACACATATATGACTTGACAACCATCTGTGGATTAAAAATCTCGGTAGAACCGTTAAGGAAGAGAGCTTCTACTGGGCAATGCCATAGATGTCAAAAGTTTGGGCATGCCCAGAAAATGTGTAGGGCCGAATTTAAATGTTTGAAGTGTGGGGTTGGTCACCCAACCAACACCTGTTCTAAATCAAAATCTACCCCTGCTAAATGTGCCAATTGTGGCGGTCCTCACACATCCAACTACAGAGGATGTTTGTACAATCCACGTAACAAGAAATCTGAAGAGGGACCATTCTCTCCTTCCATCAGCTCGCCTACATCTGCGGCTACTTCACAGTCTCCTAAAGTACAGAATAAAAACTCAGAAGCCCATCTGTTGAAAACTGAGGTCCCTCAAAAAACGACTCTAAGCTGGCAGCCTAGGACATATGCGGATGTAACCCGCCCTAAACAGACATCCCTAGAACAGTCAACATCACGCCCAAATATGACAGCTATCATTACTGCGTCCCTGGCAAATATGCTATTAGATTTCAGCAGATCTAATCCTTCACAAAGTTCTACTAAGAGATTTCTAAAAGATACTCAAGTCATAATTTCAGCGCTCACTAATGAACGGTAAAAAATTAAAACCAGAAGCCCTAGAGATAATAGCCTGGAATGCAAACGGCTTAAGAAATAAGATCCTAGAACTCCAAAATTTTGCCCACAGACATCGGCCAGATCTTCTACTAATAAATGAAACGCATCTAAGACCAGCAGACAATCCCAAAATCTATGGATATCAGTCGTATAGAACTGACAGATCAACCCACAGAGGTGGAGGCACCGCAATTTTCATCAAAAATTTTATCTCTCATCACTCCATAAACATTCCTACTACCTCCAATCTTGAGATCACTGGCATCGAGATTCTCACGAGCTCAGTAGGCAAATTAAAAATTTTTGCAGCATACCATCCACCACAAAAAGCACTACTACCTTCTGATTTGAACGCCATATTTGACACTGGAGAGCCTACCATTGTGGCAGGTGATTTAAATGCCAAGCCTTCTACCTGGAATAGCCACTCCACTAACAAAAATGGACAGATACTACAGAACTATGCTGATTTCAACAACCTTCACGTAATAGGCCCTGCTGATCCCACCCATCACAACACCTATGGTAGGGCCGATGTATTGGACATAGCCATACTGCAGCACATCAGACTCCAATACAATCTAATAACAATCAATGATTTATCATCAGATCATAATCCAATAAGGTTAAAATTAGAAAATCTTGAAAAATCATCCCCACCCCCTCACTCATTTATTCCTTGGGAAAGGCTCTCCAAGATGCTCCCGAAATATATTGGACCTGTTCCCATCATTAAATCAAAAGAGGAAATTGACATAGCTGTCAAAAATCTAACAGAACAGATTACAGCAGCCTGTACAGCAGTTACTACCCCTGCAACCACCCACAAGTCCAACCACCTGCCTGAAGATACTATGAATCTGATTAGGGAAAAAAATAAGGCTAGAAAAAGATACCATAACACTAGGGCGCCACAAGATAAACGGGTATTAAATAGGTTAAATTCTGCAGTGAGAGATGCACTCGCAGCTCATAGAACTCAACTCTGGGAAGAAAAACTGACCTCCATCTCCGCTGACAGCCACTCTGTATGGAATCTTATCCGAAAGATCAAGAACAAAAATAAACCTCTTCCCCCTCTGCAAACAGATTCAGGTCTCATCCACACCGATGCTGATAAAGCTGAGGCAATAGCGAATCATCTTGAAAATCAATGCAAACCTGCATACGGTCACCTTGACATTAGTCATATCTACAAGATACACCGTAATGTCAGATATTCACTCAAGTCTGCTCCCACACATTCTACTCAAATCACACCCACCTCACCTGCTGAAATATATGCTATTATTCTGAAATTCAAAAATAAAAAGGCTCCTGGACCCGACGGCATCTCCAACAAAGTTATAAAACTTCTACCTCGCAAAGCTATTGTTCATTTGGCAAACATAATCAACTCCATACTTCACTACAAGTATTTCCCTTCCTACTGGAAATTGGCATACATTGTTCCAATTCATAAACCTGGAAAGGATCCCACTCTGCCACAGAATTACAAACCAATCAGTCTCATTTCTAATCTCGGAAAAATAGCTGAAAAGGTAATTCTTACTAGGCTTCAAGATTCTGTACTCCTGTTAAACATCCTGCCTGAGGAGCAGTTTGGTTTCAGACAGTTGCATAGTACCACACAACAAATACACAGATTGGTGGAACATATCATCACAGGTTTTAACTGGCGCCAATGCACTGGGGCTGTTTTCCTAGACTTAGCCAGTGCATTTGACAAGGTTTGGCATTATGGTTTACTATACAAGCTTATATCATCCGGTATCCCAATCGGAATCATTCAACTCTTAAAGAACTACCTCTGCGATAGGCGCATGCAAGTGAGACTAAGTGGAGTGGTGTCCTCACAGAAACACATCTTGGCTGGAGTTCCACAAGGGTCCTTACTAGCACCAATCCTATTCTCCTTATACCTGCATGATATACCACACAACCCATTATCTTCAATTAAAGCTCTTTATGCTGATGACACAGCGATATTGGCCAGATCATTAAAGCCTCACCTAGCCATCAAGAAACTGCAAGAAAACCTACTGCAAATAGAGCAATATTTTGCCAAATGGCGTCTCCAGGTGAATCCTCAGAAGAGCGTAGCCGTCTTATTCTCTAGAAGATCAGTGCTTCCCAAAGAAGATATTCTCCTCTTTAACACAAAAATTCAGTGGAAAACAGAGATCAAGTATCTCGGTGTAGTAATGGACAGTAAACTGACTTTCAACTCCCATATCAAAACTCTCTGTGCAAACACATCCAAAACCATAGCCCAGCTCTATCCGCTAATAAACAGAAACAGCAAACTGAGCACCAGAATCAAACTTCTCATATACAAACTGATGGTTCGTCCAATACTCACTTATGCCTCACCGGCCTGGAGCCATACTTCAAACTCAAATATCATTAAATTACAACGCATTCAGAACAAGGGTCTTAGAATGATCCTGGGCGCTCCATGGTTCATCCTAACTGTCCAACTGCACCGCGACACGGAGGTCCCCTATATTTACACCTTCATGCGGACTATAGCAACCAAATTCTTTTCAAAGGCAACTGTGCATCCTAACAGACTGATCCAACTGGCCGCTGACTATGATGCAACGGACTATTCTAAGCACAAAAGACCTAAAGCCATCCTAAATCCCCTCACTGAGGATTAATCTCCTAGCCCAATCAGGGCGAGCAATATAGCTCATAAACTCTTTCCACTCACAGTCTCTGTTAAGATAGCCGGGAATATGAAAAGCTTTTGCTTCACCCGTTAAGCCAGTAATGTTACTAGTAATTGCGTAAGCTTTTAGTCTTCATTGCATTGAGTAAGGTATTTGAGTAGGTGTTACAAAAGCGTGCCCAATATATTTTTTTCGATGAGATCGGATTGTAACATGTCTAAACAAATACGAAATGAAGCCGTAGATGGATAGTAATTAAATGGTGCATTTCAATCATATTCTTGTATAGTCACATCATTTATAACAGCAACAATTATACTGTACACCATTTTGTTTTGCTTAACGACTCGTCAAAGTTTTATTAACTACCATTAAGCCAGAGAGGAATCATTTTTTTTTTTTTTTTGCCAATAAACACCAATCTGATAGTTTTAGCAGTCAAAGAAATCATTGCAGCCATGGAAAGATTAGCAGAAATTCATGAAAGATCGCTTTGGGGAAATGAAACATGAATAACGAGAGCGAAGCAAAACTATCGAAATCTCCTCTACTTAACTGGTATGATTGACAGAAATAACGAGACCTACAGTCAATTTTTCTGAATTACTTGAGATTTATATAGGGAATGTCATATGGATGGGACGTATTAATGACTGTAATCCATGTGTGTTCACGGGACCGATTTACCTGTTCCGGGGGACGAACCCCCCCGGGTTTTCGTCCCCCGGAACAGGCAAATATAAAAAAACTCTCCACCTCCCTATGAGACAGGCTAACTCTCCTTTAGTCGAAAGAGACCAGATAAAGGTTTCTCACGTCATGGACGGGAATCCAACCCAGGTCTTTCTGACCAAAGGGCTTCGTCTATATTGACTGAGCTACGGAGGCTCCATCTAAATACAATCCCTTCTTTACTTACAGATGGACTACTTTTCAGGAGGATCATCCGAGGTCGAAACTTATGTGTCGAATAGCCCCCCCCCCGAAGCCAATGTCTTCTATACGAGTTCATTCTTAACTGTGTTCACAGTAGTTGTAGCCGGTTTAATCACGTGATAACCTTGTATCGCTGTCGTAATTCTTAATGGTATTCAGTTTTATTTCGTGATCAGTATTATTACTTTTACGAGGAATGCCTGTTTGCTTCCATTATTTAACTCTGTAAATCATGCCCCCACCCCTCAAAAAAAAAAAAAAAAAGAAAGAAAATTTCGCTTATATTGACAGTAATCCCTGATTGCCATAAAATTTCATGGTTTTTCCCGTTTAATTTTAATACTAATTCATATAAAAAAAGGAAATAAAGATGGCTGCAATAAGTGTAGGGGAATTAGTCTGTTAAGGGTACAAAATATATGCAGGAATATTAAAAAAGAAACTAAACAGCATTGCAGAGAAGAAACTACTAGAAGAACAGAATGGATTGCGAAAAGACCGATCTTGCATAGACTCAATTTTCACTCTAAAAATATCAATGGAAAAGAGAAGAGAATTTCAAAAGAATCACACGCGGTCTTTATTGATTATGAAAAAGCCTTTGATTATTTTAATAGACAAAAATTATTTAAAATATTAACCGATCTAAATGTGCCAAATGAGATCTTATAGTCTATTCAAGAAATCTCTACTGGAAATCATATAACAGTCATGTTAGAACCAGGGGTGTAGTCGGGCTAGGGCGACGCCCTGGTACTTTTTTAAAACTATCAAAAATTTTAGATTCATTATAATAAATTATATTAATTATAATTTGGAGGGAATTTAAAGAGAAAGGTGACCTGCAGGCACACGAACGGTATAAAGCGCAGGCCAGAAGGGTAACGAGTGTGGTAAGAAAAGCAAAAGCGGATTATGAAAGGAAACTAGCTATGCAAGCTAAAGAGAATCCCAAACAGTTCTTTCAATATGCTGCAAGCAAAAAAAAAAAAACTGTACACGGCAGAATGATTTTAAGGAATGCCGATGGCAAAGAGGTCACTGAATCAGTCGATATAGTGGAATTACTGAGTGAGCACTTTGCAAGAGTATATCATCCAGGTGGTGACATTGAAAGAATGAAGGAACCATTACTTTATACGGGAATTTTGATGAATGAAGTGGAGGTGAATAGTCTATTACAGAAACTTAATGTGAATACATCTGTGGGATTGGATGGTATACCGGCACAGGTCTTACGTGAAGCGGCTAAAGAATTATCAGTGCCCTTGACCATGTTGTTTAATCTGAGTCTCGGGTCTGGTTTAGTCCCGAAGGTGTGGAAAGAGGGGAAAATAGTTCCACTGCATAAAGGAGGATCCAAGACTAATTACCGACCGATCAGCATATCAGCAGTCGTTGTCAAGGTCTTGGAGAAAGTAGTCAAGGGAAAAATACAGGAATGGATTGATGAAAATTAGATATTGTACGGGGGACAGCATGGCTTTGTGAAGGGTAGATCATGCCTCAGTAAATTGCTCAAGTTTTATAACACAGTGACGGCTGAAATGGATAAGGATAATGGATTTACAGTGATACTGCTGGATCCAGTGGCGTATTTAGGTACTTCCCGCACCTAGGCCAGCAGAAAGTGCTGCCCCATATTTAACAAACATGTTGATTTACATGCATAACCTATTTATATCGTAAATTCGTAATATAAATATAATTGCAAAAATGAGAGCCTGGAAATTTCCGCCGCTCCTCAAAATTTGCCGCTCTAGGCCCGAACCTATGCGGCCTATACCTAAATACGCCACTGGCTGGACCTGGCTAAGGCCTTTGACAGGATACCACATGGAATTCTAATCCGTAAACTGCAATATGTGGGAATGGATATAGGGTTGGTGAGATGGATAGGAGGGTGGTTGATGGAGGGATATCAGAGAGTAGTTTATTCAGAAGTAGAGTCCAAAAGACGGCCTGTGACTAGTGGTGTGCCGCAGGGTTCTGTTCTTGGATGACTGCTGTTTAATTTGTTCATTAACGATATAGGGAAGGATCTAAGAGGAACAGTTCATTTGTTCGCTGATAGTGCAAAGTTGGGTAGGGCGATAGTGAATGCAGAAGATGTCAAAATCTTGCAGCATGATTTGGATAGATTGGAGTTCTGGGCTAAGGAGAATGGATGTCAATTTAATGTGACAAAATGTAAGGTTATGCATTTTGGGGCGAAAAGATTAGCAGCAGTATACCACATTGGTGGAACTGTACTCCAGGAAATTGGTAAGGCAAGGGACTTGGGAGTGTTGGTGGATAGGGAGATGAAGTTTAGGGGGCGCATTGCTAAAGTATCTAAATCAGCTCATCAAATCCTTTGGTCGTTGAAAAATACTTTGACGAGCAGAGACAAGCAAGTTATTGTTCCTCTGTACCGAGTCTTGATAAAACCTCATCTCGACTACTGTGCCCAGATTTGGTCACCTAGGTTTCTTCTTGATGGAGAGGATCCAGATGCCAATGACCAAGACGATAGCAGGTCTATGGAATGAACCTTATGAGAACATGTTGAAGATTTGTGGGTTGCAGAAATTGGTTGAAAGGCAGAAAAGAGGAGATATGATTGAGACATTCAAATTGATGAAGGGTTAATATAGGATTAATTCAGAGGATATTTTTGAGATCAGGACTGGTGATGGGAGAACTAGGGGACATCAACGAAGTTGGACAAGAGTGTGGTTAGCAAGGGTGTTAAAGCTGGGTTCTTTACTTTCAGAATGGTAAATGAGTGGAATAAGCTGCCAGAGTCTGTTGTGGGTGCTATGACGATGAATGAGTTCAAGTCAAGGTATGATAGATACTGTGAGAATGTCGTATAGTTGTGTGAACATGATGTTTAGGGCCACCCTCGATGAGTCTAAGGACTCCCCGGAGTCGCCCGTAATAATAATAATAATAATAATAATGCCGCACTTCGTGCTCTGGATTTTTGTTTCCAAGGTAGAGCCCTCTCACTATTTCTTTTAGGACATAACCCCTGGTTAGAACAAATATTAGAATGGAAAGACATATCAAAAAGAGTATGGCCAGAATGTATTCTATCACCTCTACTTTTTCATATATAATTATAACAATCTAGAGACAGCATCTCATTTGGTATACAAATAAACTCACAAATAAAAATAGATACACTATTATATGCAGATGATCAAATTACATTAGGAGGTATATAAAGAATTTATAAGACTAGGTGAACTACTTAACAACAACTGGCCGGGAAAAGTGAAACTTTACGACTCGCTTCCCCCGGAAAGTGTCACAGACTTTGTAGAATTGCGCGCACGCAAAAAGCGAAGAACAACAGAAGAACCTCACAATGACAATAATGAAATGGAACAGGGTTCGGACGCCGATATTTCTCCCAAAGAAAAGGTGCCTCCGATCATCCTTAGAGAAAAGCAGAAGTGGGCAGCTTTAAGATCCACAATGTTCAATCTGCACATTGGCTTCATTAAGGCCAAAAACATGGATGAAGGCATAAAGATCCAGCCAGCAACAGTGACAGACTATAGAAGGTTGACTAAAGAACTGGATGACAGAGGCATCCCGTATCATACCTTTGTGCTCAGCTCCGCAAAAAACTTAAAAGTGGTCCTTCGTGGTGTGTGTGTGAAGACATTGACACAGCAGAAATAGCTGCTGACCTGAACTCTCAGGATCTGCCTCCATTCAAGGTCAGCAGAATGTACAAAGCAGACAAGACTCCCATGCCATTAGTCCTAGTAGAGATTCATAAAATTTACAAGGATATCTACAACTTAAAAACAATCTGTGGTCTCATCGTCACACCAGAACCACTCCGGAAAAGATCATCTTCTGGGCAATACCAGAAGTTTGGCGATGCCCAGAATCTATGTAGAGCTGAATATAGATGTTTGAAATGTGGGGACAGCCCCCCTGCCAATACCTGCACTAAGCCAAAGACCACCTCGGCCAACTGCGGTGGCCCTCATCCTGCGGACTACAAATGATGTACTCAGCACCCAAAGAACAGACGGATGGAGGCAGTCAATCAGCCCTCCTTCTACAGTATAAGAACACCAGAGGCTCGGGCATCAAATCCAGAGACTCAGTGGCCACAATCGGAGACCTCCAAAAATAGAGACACCCAAAAGCAAACAAGAAGTTATGCCAATGTGACCCGCACAAATATGCCAATTCCAGAACAAAATCAACCAACAGCACCTAAAAATCTAACAGCTGTTATTACGGCCTCACTAGCAAACCCCATTGAAACCTCCACTAAAAGATTTCTTCGTGAAACGCAAGTCATCCTCACAGCTCTCATAAATGAATAGTAACAAACGCATTCCAGCATCTCTTCAGATCGCTGCTTGGAATGCAAATGGCTTCAAAAACAAAATTATGGAACTCCGAGATTTCACATACAGGTATCATCCAGATGTTTTATTAATCAGTGAAACTCATTTAAGACCCTCAGACAATCCTAAAATAAGGGGTTATCGCCTATACAGAAATGATAGATTACTTTACAGAGGCGGTGGCACTGCCATCTTCATTAAAAATTATATTAAACACCACTCTGTGAGCAACCCTTCAACCACTAACCTTGAGATCACAGGCGTGGAAGTAGTCACCAGTTCTGCTGGCAGATTGGAAATCTACTCAGCTTACAACCCTGCCCAAAAATCTCTACTAAATTCTGACCTAAATGTCATCTTATTCGTCAGAAAGCCCACCATTATAGCCGGGGACTGAACTCCAAGCACCCTGCGTGGAATAGCTCAACCACCAACAGAATGGTTGCATCCATTCCAATTGCTTAGGATCAAGCAACGCTGTTGTGGCAAGCCACACCGAACCAACTCATCTCAGTATGTTTGGCATTGCTGATAGCCTGGATATAGCTATCCTGCAGGATATCAAACTTCAATACAGCATTATATCCATGGATGAACTGTCATCCGATCACAACCCAATTCTACTACAGCT
Organism: Typopeltis vanoorti; assembly: GCF_054136105.1. Classification (NCBI taxonomy): domain Eukaryota; kingdom Metazoa; phylum Arthropoda; class Arachnida; order Uropygi; family Thelyphonidae; genus Typopeltis; species Typopeltis vanoorti. The sequence goes on along the minus strand of NC_143550.1, from coordinate 110,048,434 downwards.
GGAAAAACAAGAATACCTGTGTCCTCCTTCTCACTCTTACATTGCATGGGAAAGACTGTCAACAGCACTGAAGGATTATATTGGACCTTTTCCTCATATACGCACAAAAGAAGTAGAAACTGCAGTTAAAAATCTCACCAACAAATGAATTCTGCTATAACGGTAGCTACCTCCTACAAATTTGCCCGCAAGCCAGATCGTTTGCCTGAAGACATCATGAATTTGATCAGAGACAAAAACAGAGCTAGGAAAAGATTCCATAACACGTGTGCGCCACAAGATAAAACTAATCTAAACAGATTAAATGGGGCAGTGAGAGATGCGCTCAAAGCTCATAGAGACCAAGTATGGGAAGAAAAGTTAGCCTCCATTTCACCTACTGATCAGTCCATCTGGGGACTATCTGAAAAATATCAAAAACAAAGTCAGATCCTCCAATATTATTTGACCAGGGCCTTGCTCAAACAGATGTAGACAAAGCAGAAGTTATAGCATACAATTTGGAGGAGCAATGCAGGCCTTCGTATGAGAACCTTGACTTGGACCACATACATAAGATTCACAGCAAGGTCAGACACTCACTCAAACTTCCTATCACCAGCACTGACCATATTGCAACATCACCTGCTGAGATATATGACATTAAAAAATTAAAGAACAAAAAATCTCCTGGGCCAGACGGCATTACTAATCGGGTGATTAAACTTCTGCTCCGAAATGCAGTAGTGCACCTGACCTGTATAATAAGTGCAATTTTAAGATTTCGCTATTTTCCTTCCACCTGGAAACTGGCTGACGTAATTCCTATACATAAGCCAGGCAAAGACCCACACCTACCGCAAAATTATCGTCCAATCAGTCTCATCTCCAGTCTGGGTAAGGTTGCGGAGAAGGTAATCCTCTCACGACTCCAAACCTCAGTAAATGACCTAAACATCCTCCCTAAAGAACAGTTTGGTTTTCGGCAACACCATAGTACTACTCAGCAAATCCACAGAATTGTCGAATACATCACCACCAGCTACAACTGGCGCCAGTGTACAGGAGCTGTTTTCCTACACCTATCCGAAGCATTTGACAAAATCTTGCATTTTGGACTCCTGCACAAACTTATCCCAGTCGGCACTTCACTACAAATGGTTCATCTAATCCACTCATATCTTCAGAATAGATCAATGCAAGTTAAAATCAACAGTTCTACATCATCCCAGCGCCATATCTTTGCTGGAGTGCCGCAGGGATCTCTACTGGCTCCATTGCTGTTTTCCGTATACATGTCAGACTTCCCGCACAATCCGATGACTTCCCTATGCGGACGATACGGCAATACTAACCAGTCCAATGTAGACAAAGATCTCTCAGACTCCATTTCATTACCAGAAAGCTTCAAGAAAACCTTCTAAAGCTGAAGGGTTGGTTCTCCAAGCGTAGACTGGAAGTCAACCCCCCAGAAAAGCTCAGCCGTTCTTTTCTCAAAAAGGCCAATGTCTCCTGCAGGAGATGTGTTACTATTCAATACTAAACCTCCCTGGCAGACAGAAACAAATTACCTGGGTGTAATTCTCAACAGAAAGCTATCTTTCAACCAACACATCAAGTCTGCGTGTGCAAAGGCATCTAAAGCCATAGCTCAGATCTATCCGCTAATTAATAGAAATAGCAAGCTCAGCAACAGAATCAAATTGCAACTGTACGAGATGACGATTCGTTCTATAATCACCTATGCCTCTGCGGCCTGGAGCCACACCTCTAATACTAACATTATCAAGATACAACGATGTATTATGCAGAACAAGTGCTTGAGAATGATTCTGAACACCCCGTGGTATGTTAGAAACAATCAACTTCATAGAGATACAAATACTCCCTATATTTTTCTCTTTTTTACAATCCTTAGCATCCAAGTTTTTACTAAAGACGTCCACGCACCCAAACGATTTGGTTCAACAACTGCAGCATACGAGGCAACGGACATATTCAAATATAGAAGACCAAAAGCTATATTGGCCTCCTATAGCGATGCATAATCTTCGCCCATTAAGGGCGAGCAAACTGCTCATAAATTTTACTCTCACTGTAACCACAACAGATAGCGGGGAATATGAAAAGCATCTTGCTTCAACCCTAAAGACGTAAATGTCAATTGTCAATAGCACCTACGTTACATATGGATTTGATAGCATATTCCTTCTCTAATGCAACCAACAGACACTGGGTTGGTTGACGTCATGTTTGATTTTCAGAGCATTTGATCCGTTTCTATCTTCTTTTTTTTATGCAATGTGAGTGATGTCTTTCAAGGATATACTCTGCAGATACAAATCTCCTCCATTAGAGGACACAGCAATAAATTCCGCAACCGGTTGCAAGTTAATAGATAAGTTCGAACCTGATGATAACGAAGGCTTCCGAATCAACTGACGCATAATTCTATTTGCACGTCGTGCCCGGAGATAGTCCGATCATTGTAGTAAATAAAATAATAGTAAATATACAAATAAAATTATAAACACAAATAACAATTTCGTAATCATAATTTTAGGACACACACACACACACAGAAATATACGTTTTTGCCCTTGCCTCTTTATGCCTGCTTTGCGAGATGAATAACTCGAGTTTCCGCGAAGACAAGTTCTGCCGCCTGCATATGAGACTGGCTTACTCACCTTCAGTTGAAATGTCCTGATAAAGGTTTTTCGTGTCCAAGACGGGATTCAAAGCACATTGTTTTCTACCAAAGAGCATTATAAAAACCCACTAAACTATAGTGATGTTCTTTTCCAATATACCAGATTTAAATTTAAATATGCTCGTTTGAAAAATCGGTCACTGGAATCACATGAATATATTTCCGTGTGGTGGCCGGGATAAGAATAGCCCCACTGTAGCCCATGCATGTCGTACGAGGCGACTAAAATGGGTACCCAGGGAGGGTAATGGATGGCAATGCTGTAGCCAATAAGTTTTAACTGAAGCTCGGCTTTTGGTGTTACTCTCCTGCCATGATCAGAGCCTATAGCTCTATATTATCCCATACATACATTTTCCTTGCAGATAACGGGGAATATGAAAAGCATTTCTGCTTCACCCATTCAGCCAAAAAAAAAAAAAAAAAAACGTGAATATATGCCATTGAATTATACAATGTAAGGTTTTGAAAACTATTTCATGTCGATCTAAAAATTGGATATAAAAATATATCAAAGCTTATTTAACTGGAATTGTTGATTCCCATATTACAATATACTCCGATAGTTACTTACATTATGTTCAAACCAGTGCTCGAGTAGCACCGTATTTTAAAGAAACCTAAATTGAACAAAATATCCTGTGAGTTCTGTCCTTACTTTTTATCCTTCTATGCATACCATGCTTGATTTATGCCCGCTCTCTTCCCCGTCATCATTCCCACCAGTTACGTAGCATTACTCATTCATCTTGCCAGCATCGAACATTCCGTTTAGTCCTAAAAGAGCGTTCTTTTAAACTGAGACAGGGATCTGTGTGGCTGGTCAAGTTTCTTAACTTTTTTTTTATTCTTTTCCAAACCATGTCACATCAGTATTAACAAAATGACACGGAGTATTGTTCGTGGAGAAACCGATCTGTCTCTTTCTCTACGAACAATTATGCAGAAGTGCTGCATATTCACAAAGTTATGGAGACAGCAGCCGTATCACCTGGAAACTCCCATAACTGGCAAATCGGTCCCCAAAAACACGCATTTGATAGACATGCACTAACCTCATAGTCTTAGAAACTAAACATTTTGCATGATACACGGGTTTGACGCGATTCTTTGCTAAATATTACGCTGTTGTTGCCTCCAAAAGCCAGTGTCGAGGTTCCTTAAACCATTGTAGCTTGTGCTATTGATTTCCATGGCTGATTGATGTGCGCTGCTGCTGCTGCCTACCCAGACTGCATAGCTTTTTACGTAGAATTCTAAACAGTAAACTGAATCCCATGCAAATTTTATAAATGGTGGAAAACACAATTAGTAGCCATCCAACATCCTTTTACAGTCCGGCGATAAATCTATCGCACTTTTTATGTGCTTCCCATCCTTGAACGGTTATTGGTAAACCCTATAGTATATTTGTACCGTGAGTGGGTTAAGGATTTCTTTTTCTATTTTTAAAATCAATTATATATATATTTATTTATTTATTTATTTTATTTTATTTTATTTATTTATTTTTTTTTTTTTTGCGTATTCCGGAAACCCAGTCCTAGAGACCAAACTAGGAACTTTTTCAAGTCACTTCAGACCTTCAATAAAGGGACGGTAGCCTCACACCCGGCGATGAAATTCATCTCTCACCTAAATGTACTACAGTACATCACATGTTTAAATTAGAAACATATCATACAATATAAACTATTCGAAACAGCTGTCAAGAAAGTGAAATGTAATCAATTCCATAATAAAAAGTTAATACACGGGCTCTCGAGCAAAGTTGTCTTTTAAGTGGTACAAATCAACACCCAAATTATATTCACTCAGGTAATTCTCGAAGCATATTCACTTATGATGAATTTATATTTCTAACATAAGATTTTTATGACATTCAACAGAGGGTTTTTACTATCTGAGTTTCTGCTGGTGCCTAATGAGAACCAAAGCTCGAACGAAACGGCTATCAGACTAGTGAAACTTTATTTAAGTACAGTACTAATAAATTGTGAACATACAAGCTCCTGGTAGAGATTTGTCTTTTCAGTTGTGCAAACTAAAGGCGACTTGGATGTTGTAAGTTACGCTATTGGAATATATTACAATACGCCCGAATATATTACAATATGCCTTTATGAAATAATTTTTTTTTTTGGCTAGATGGGTGAAGCAAAAATGCTTTTCATATTCTCCGTTATCTGCAAAGAAAAATGCATAGATAGGGTGATATAGAGCTATAGGCTCTGATCATGGCAGGAGGGTGACAGCAACAGTTACAACTTCATTAGTTGCAGCATTGTCATCCATTACCCTCCTTGGGTACCCATTTTAGTCACCTCGCACGACATGCAGGAACTACAGTGAGGCTTATATGGAAGTAAAGCCGTTTCTTTAAGACGATCCCCGGACCACTCCCTACGAGTGGCCGAAAGATAGTCGAACTCAGCGTTGGTTCCACTCAGTGACGGGCCCCCCACCACCGAGCAGAACCGCTCATATTCCAGGGAAAAGCATCCACCGACAAGGCCCCTCACGGACCACGCCGGAGAACACCCTCCCCAGAGACTCAAAATGCTCTCTCAGGGCAAATCCTTACCGGGAGCAAAATTTCGGAAGAAACCTAAGAGAGCGAAACTCTCGAAACTCATCCCATTTTAGTCGCCTCTTACGACATGCATGGGTTACAATGGCTATTCTTAGCCTGGCCACCACACGGGGGAACGGGGTGGAATAATAATTGTAAAATTTTAGTCGCCTCTGCCCTTTATTAATAATAAAATTATGTTAATAAATGAATGGTGCCTTATAAAATCACTGCTTAAAATTTTAATTTAAAGAAAATATCAAATTAATTATAAATATTGATTGCTATTTATTAAATTGCTTCTGAACTTTTTTTTTGACGGAGGAAACTATAAGCATGCTAAACTAACCGTTCATGGTTTTTGTATTTCCATCTCTTCTAAAACAAAAGCTAGATCTTGCAAGAGAGAGAGAGAGAGAGAGAGAGAGAGAGAGAGAGAGAACGATGTATTTATTAGAGGATTGTTAACGTATTATGAAATATCGGTTTGGTCCAAATACTTTCCAGGCTTCTTTAGCATATACAGTATTACAGGTTCTCATGTGTCGCATAGCAACACACGAGATGTTTCGAACAGCGTCCTCGTGACCCAGCATACGAAACGCTCTCTCGTTTGACCTCATGTTTAAATGAGGAGCAGTCGGGGGAGGGAGATTAACTGCCGAGAATTAGCTGGTTACGACATCCAGAGGTCGCGCAATATTTGAGTGGACTACGCAGTTTTACTAACACTAATTTGACCTCTGACACCTGTAAGGAAGTGTGTGCGAGACCCTACTGAACATCCGGGGCGTGGGGAAAGTACTTTTGTTTACAATTTGTTTGCGTCACTACGGAACGTTTGCTCTCGTTAAAAGCGATGAACGCTTCTCATTACCGCGTGCGTGTGTTGCAACCCTCTGGGGAATATGTAACGGATACACCTTTACTGGCGCGTGCACGTGTGTTTGTGTGTGTGCGTGCGTGTGCATGCACGACTGACAACCATCTGTACGCGTGGAAGTGGGAAAAAAAAAAGAGGACGGAAGTGGGGAGGGGGGGGTGAGAGCTTATTTAAACCGACCATACTGTTCCTTCGAAACACTCTCGTAGAGGTCAGGAGATCATCTGGCATCTCTACAAGTGAAATTCGAGTCTGTGTTTAACTTCTTGCACATACTGAAACTTCTCGTTAGTACACTTGCGCATCGAATCCCGGGCATACTTTTTTTTTTTTTTTGAAGTGAACTAGAAAATAAGGCCAGGAGAGCTTGCTATGTTCCAGGGATTATCTCCAGGACTGCATTTCTGCGTTCTTGTCGCCAAGGCCGCGTAGCTGACGGCTGCTGACGTGTGACGACTCGTTACTTCTCACTACAGTGGGTTTAGGCTTCCCGTGAAATTCAACTGACTTCCTTATTTCTTGCGTCCAAATACCTTCCCCTTCCCCCCCCCCGTGGATATATAAGCACAGAATACAAAATATAGCAAGGCACACACGAAAGGAGAGACAGACAGACACACACATTGTGGGAAGGGGGAGGGGATTGACTTTTTCTTAGGAATGGTAAAGTCACTCGTAAAGGTGTTATCTTTTTTAGTTTGGTCCAGAAAGATTTATCTCTTTTTTTATTTTATCGAGAAACTAGTGTTCTTGTCAATCCACCCCCCCTCCTATCGATTAACACCCGACTCTTCTCTTCGAGAATCGCTAAAAGGATGGATGGTAGTTATACCAACAGCAACTTAAGACTGGCCAACAAGAAACGGTTCAAAGACCACAAAAAATATCTTGATATTCCTTCCGTCTCCAATGAGACCCAAAAACATCGGAGACGGAAGGTCATTATGAATTTCTTATTCACTTGTGAAAACAGGTAATACACTTCCATCTTAAGCATATAACGCAACTAGAAGATGGAATACTTATACAGAGAAAAGAAAAAAAATGCTCTCTCTCTCTTTATGTAACACACACACACACACCATATATATATATGTGTGTGTGTGTGTGTGTGGTGGCGCCTTTGTAACATAATCGGGTTTTTTCGATGTCCTTTCAATGGAAAACTCTGAGTTCGAGTCTGATATGTAGGATGCAGAGAACCTTTTATTAGGGTTTTCCGTCTGAAGGTAAGTTAACTGGTCTGATATGGTGTGACAAGAGAGTTTTTGATCCTGCAAAACAGTCAATCAGGCCACAGAATATAGCATTTAACACACATAATACATTGGCCTCCTAGCTTAGTTGCTTCGGAAGTAATTTCTAACAGCCACCTTCTAGAAATGTTTTTTTTTTTTTACCTAAACACGCCCAGCTATAGATGTAACATGTCCACTCTTAGGGAAGAGCGGATGTATATATATTCCTATAGAAATCGGAAACTAGCTATATTAGATATTTTCTGTAATCTCCTTCCCAACCATGGGAATCCATCTATTCTTGGATACAACAGATAATGAAAGGAAAGAGAAAACAGAACGATAATGGTAACGATGAAAGAAAATAATGAGAGAGAGAGAGAGAGAGAGAGAGAGTTTCAGTGTATTTAAAAATGAGTTAAGCTAACACTAACAGAACAAATAAAAATAGTAAGAGCGACATCTAGTGACAAGGTGTGTGTGTGTGTGTGTGTGTGCGCGCGTAAAGTTAAACAGCGGGAACTGGTCAGAAAAGGGAAATTCGTTTCTTGTGAGACAATGCACCACAGGAAAGTCTTTTAATCCGCTAATTGAAGCCAGCCATTCACAACATATCACGCTCTACAACGTTCGCCCATTCGTCTCACAGCGAGATGTGTGTAGAGTAGATCAAGTTATTACCAGATTGAAGGTCCACTTCCGTGACAGCACGAACAAACGTCCCTGCACTCCTTACATTGTTTTAGTTTCTCACGTGAAAGAAACAAAGCAGAGTAGGTCATACAAGAACACGCTCAGGAGATTCAACAGGGAGGGTGTGAAAGGGGGGGGGGAACAGAAGAAGGACTTGTTTTTCACGCACAGATAGGTTAAAGGTGTCGGCTAACCCAAACGATCTCATTCCTCTGATTTTTAACTGCCCGAGATTTTTATCTCTCACTAGAGGTCGCTTTACTTATGTGTTGCCGAAATGACCGTTGATGGATATGAATAATAGGAACGAAAAAACGTGTTTGAGATACGCAAGAAAGAGTAGAATTTATTTCTGATATTTATTTTCCTTTTGGGTTGTAAATACTGTGAAATGTTTAATTATTTGACTACCAGATGGCCTTTTGATGTCAGAATAGCTTACGTAAGAATGGATTGTGTCTTCGTGGTTTATTTTTTAAATGTATTTACTTTCGTTTGGCAAAGAGCCATCTGACACACATGGAGTAGACTCGTTTCACTTTTCCTCTTTCACTAGAGTTTTTTTTTTCTTGAATATGTAAATACAATTTCATAATGGTTTTACTGAAGATATTAGCAGCTGAAAAAACTGTCTAAAACCAAATTATTCTTCTTTATTTATTAATTAGACAAGTTATTAATTTAATTCTAATTATTTTCTAATTAATCAAGTCTAATCATTTATTAATTAGACAAGTTTTCGACTTATCTAATACTTGGCCAACCTACCTCACCAATACACATAGTTTACAGTCTTCTGTGGGTTGATGCCATAAAAATGAATTCAATATTTTTCTCTGTATAAAAATTGCATAAAAAGCATGCAAATGAAAATATAACAGCTATTAAAAATTAACACTATTAATAAAATATCTAATATACAATATTTGTTACGAACATTTTCTTCCATATTCTATTTTTTGTCGTCTTTGCCATCCCCCCCCCCTACCTTTAATGCCTTCAAAACTGAAAGGTTTTGCCATAAATCCCTACAGCCAAATTTATGGTTGCTAGGACTCCTAGGCTCCCTCACCTGTACTGATTGAATTTTAGGATTAATATATTTTCGGAGGCCCTTGTAATGATGTGAGGCCCTAATGGGGTAAGTCAGTAGATTGGATTGTCATACGATAATTAAATCCGGTACTATACTCCCATTTGTTGACTGGAAAGATATTTATTTTTAATGTATAGTTGAGCTAAGATGGCAGTGTTCCTTCTCTTTTTTCCATGCCCACCCACCCACCCACCCACCCACACACACACACTCATTTATTTTTCTCCTTCTCTTGTTTTTAGTAGTAGAAATTGGGATACTGCCTTCGTGGATTTCCAATTCACACTTTAATCTCTTCGTCAGAAATTCGCCTTTGTTCTGTAATATTCGTAGCGCATAATCTTGCTGACGGGTTTATACTCTTCTATTGAATCCCTTTTATTACAAATGAATTGTCTGTAATTTATCATTACACGCAAAGGTGTCTACCCCCAGGTGGCGCTACTCGACACCTATCATAGTTATCAAATTGTTTACTGCGCGGATGGCAAAAATTTCCTTGAAGAACGAACTCGCTCTCTGGAGGACACCCAGGAAAGTTCTCTACACCAAGTCTCTCTGAGAACAAGACTAGCTTTGGTAATGAAGCTACTGAAGAACAAACAGCATCTTTGTATCGCACATAATTACGCTAATGATATGTGGTGTACACCCTAGAAACAGAATATTGCATCCTACTGATGTCATTTTAATTATTCGAATTTTAAAAAGCCGCCTGGCAGCTTCTAACATTAGTGAGTATGGCGATTATCTTTAATTTATCTGATTCTCACTATTATTTTATTTTTCCTGTGTTTGTTTCTTTGCTAATTCTTACTTTTTTTTTGTTTTTCACTGTACTTTATTAGAAAAAATTTCCAGTATATTCACAACCGTCAGAAATTATGCGCAAAGTATTTATGAAAATTTCAGCATACATATTAATATGCAATGAATTCTATATTATTGTAAATCACTGAGGTTTGTTAACAAAATACTCACGAAAAATCACATCCTAATTTGCCCCTATGTTAATTTATATCTATCTTATTCTCTCTTTCTGACTTCGTTACGGAGGAGCCTGAAAAAGAATCTAGATTACAGATCTTTCCTTGGTTAAAAAGACCTGCATTCGAATCTTTTCTGAGACGCGAAGAACCATGAGAACAGCTTTTCAACTGAAGAAGGTCAAATGGACAGAGTTAGCAGATTTCTCCCTTCTAAAAACCCGATTTCTTTAATTCGGAAAACAGCCAAACCAGCTATAGCACACACATACAGAGCTAATAGACATTGCATACTGTCCTCATTATCTTAGGTTGTGTTTTCATAATACTAACCTACCAAAGAATTTTTTTTTTTTTTTCACCTCGCTGTATTTTCTTTTATTGTTTTAACCACCGCACTGGCTTTGCACGTCCATAATTACATGGATACGAAATGTCCATTGAAGTTAGTATAACCTTTGGATATTATAATGTGGAACGAATCGTATACTTTTGATATATTTTATCTGTGTGGCGGTTTGGGTGTTTAAGAGAACTATTTTAAGAGTTCAGTTCCAACTAGTATTTATTTTCAATTCGAACATAACTGAGGTCATAACAACCAGATTATGATGGAAGTTGAAGGATGATTATTTATTAATATCTTATTTAAACAGTTATTCAAACAAATTAAAAGGATGCTTTTTTTATTTATTTTTTTTATTTTTGACATCTTATCCAACCCAAAAGACACTGTCAACTCATATATCGTGACAGCTTACTTTGGCAACGTAAAATATCCCAGTGTCATCTTCTTGTTAATTGCTGACTAGTAACGACATATGCCAGCCTGTACTTGACCCTGGAATAGACACCGATGGCTTCTTTGACCTTGGTAGTTGTGCCCGTGTTAACTAAATAAGGAATGTCGTATAAGAGCACGCATGTTTCAGGGACAGATGGGTAGTCCTGAGACCTACGCCCACGTGGATATTTCATGGCGTTTTGCTATATAAACACATACAAAAAAATGACAGTTTGTGATTTATTTGTGTACAAAATAATTTTTTTAGAAGGTTCTAAAGTTCTTTATCTGAATAATCTAATACTAGTTGAGATCTGAAACCGTAAAGAACGGAACAGAAAAATATATTTCATTCAAAAACAATCGAAATTAAATTCATTTTTAAATAGATTATAAGCCACCCGAACTCATTCCTGTCTACTCTCGCAATAAAAATATCTCACAATCTCCTCCCCTAACTTTTGATAATATCCAGAAACCCAATCGTGATTAGATTTCCTTTCCTGGGCTAACCTCCAGCCTTCTCTGAGACAAACACATCTCATCTATAACTTCTGCAGTAGCCAAAAAACTTTTCTTCTCAACGCACTATTTCACATCTTCATAGCTGCTATGTAAAACTCGGAAATTAGCACAACCATGGAATACTGCTCAAACGTTTCGTGTGGTGCGCGGAGATCCTCTCTAAGATTGATTGATGCTATCTAGAAGAGGACAATCCGCTTAGCGGATGATCTCACTCTCATAGACGTTCCGCGTTATGCATGTTGTATAGGTACTTTCATCGACAATACTCTATTGAGATGACCACTGTCAGTCCCTCACTTTCCTCCAAAATCGTAAGAACAAAAGCAGCTGCTGGTCACAAACCAGCTCCAAACTTGTTGAACTAGTTCTCTCCCTTCTATTTTATTTCATCTACCTCTCTTCTTTGGAACAACTTTCTTTACTGCCATTCCCTAAGACTATATATATATATATATATATAGTCTTAGGGAATGTATATATATATATATATACATTCCCTAAGACTATATATATATATATATATATATAGTCTTAGGGAATGTATATATATATATATATATATACATATATATATATATATATATAGTCTTAGGAAATATATATATATATATATATAGTCTTAGGAAATATATATATATATATATATATATAAAATAAAGGCTTCCAAACTCGGCTTGGAGGTGTCTGTGGAAAATATTTATAAACTACGTTCTAAAAATAACGTGGTCACTCAAATTTTGCTCGAATGCTACTTAACACATAGCATAGAAATATATGAAAGCAAGGAATGCACCAGTGGCGGCCCGTATATAAGCACTGCGACATTACAACATTATATAAATGCAATACAACCTGTTAAAGGTTACAGCTTATGTTTCGACATTGATTGAATAGTTAATAATTGGAATTGTTCGATTAACGCTTTAGATTACGAAACAAATACGCTGCGATCTAACGCAGTGTCGGAATTATCACGTTCGACCAATCGCAGTCAGACTAGCCGTCGCCGATATCGTTTGCGCTTGTGATTGCACGTTACAAGTCATTCCGACACTGCTCGTTTGGGTAGTGTATCGTATGCTTGCGCGTTATTTCTGTGAGATACGAAACTTTTATTATTGGTGTTTGTTCGTGATGAGGATGAAATATTTTTAATAAAGTAAATTTATTTATTAATAAATTGGTTACTGATTAGGAAAAAAATAATTTTATTTTTATTTTAATTTTTTTGTTTCATTTATATATATTTTTTCATATATGCAGCACTCGCACTTAAAATTTTCACCGGCCGCCACTGGAATGCACCATAAATAATTGTAGTTGTGTACAGTATTGGAAAGTCCATCTAGGAGGAGGTTAACAGATTTCCACTCAGGGTGTTATCTTAAGATGTCCCATCAGTCATTACTTAGTTCGTGTAACTGCGGCACAGTTAAAATATCTGACATCAACTGTGGCTATAAGGTCATTAAACCATGGAAGTCAGGTAGAGCACAAACTGATGAAAAAAGAGGGATGGAAAGTAAAAAAAAAAAAAAAAAAAAAACTGTACATTCCTTTCCCGAACATGATTGTGCACGTCCTGAAGCAAAAGTACGCCCACAATTTTAATGGGTGCGTACAAGAACATTACGTACAAAACTCCGTATTTTGATTTCCACTGAAGGGTTGCTTTTCTCATTCCTCAAAATAAGCAAACCGGCCAGATAGACATGAGATTTACAGACATGATATACAGCCTTCAGCAGTAATTCAAAACAAACAAACAATAAAAAAGGGCTCCTTGCATATACACTGCTTGGAAAAAAGTCAACGGATGCGCCCCATGGGCAAGGTTCATCGTGCCATGTAACGACTCACGTGTTTGTAGCCGGTATAATATTGAAAGAATATGATGCTTCCAAGAGTGCAACTGCGTCCGGGTGAAATCGCTGCGAGAAGGAGAACTGACGGAGTCTGAAAGAAGCATTATGATAGGCTGCCGTTACAGGCCAATATTCGACAAAGTATTGAAAAATTGGGCCATTCCAGGTCAATAATCAACGATCCCATACTGAGATGGCAGCGCAGGGTCACCTGCAAGTGCTATCCGCAGTGGATGACCAACAACATTCACCGAACATGATACGTACGTACTACGAAGGATAACATGTAAAAACCGCCATTCTTCTGCCGACACTTTGAATGCGGATTATCGGCATCGACTGGAACACAAATATTCAGAAAAAACATTCAGAACCGAGGCTCACAACATGAGTTTCCATGGTAGGACCGCAATATACAAGCCTTGCATTACCCGAAACAACATGCAGCGTCGTCTTCAGTTGTGTAAAGAGCGTGTACAGTCGGACGTGGAGGCTTGGAAGGCTGTACTGTGGAGAGACAAATCACGCTGCACCTCTGCCGAGTAGATGAATGGGTGCGATGGATGAACGTCTCTTACTACAATGCGTAATCCCCAACTATGAAATTCGGATGGTATGGTAGCGTGATAGTATGGTCCTATTTTTTCTGGTTTGGCCTTGGACCTCTGTCTGGTCCAAAATTCGAAAGTATGCCCATAGGATTGCTGCAGTCGTTGCAGCGAAAGGCCGTTTGTTCCTCACATATTATGTCTATTGACATCTTTCCAAACAGTTGTAGGACTCAAAGAATGCTTGGATTTGATCTGCATGATTAGACAATAGACTATCGGAAGTCTTCAAATTAAAGGATTATATGTTTGGATTGGGGGGGGGGAGATCGCTAGTAGAAGGTTACATAGCTGTATATCGTCTCATCTGTTAAGGATGATGCAGGGCGAGAATACCTCTCCTGGTTCAGACTAGGATCTCTTGTAATATCCAGAAAGAACTGGATTCGACACACTCTAGACCACGGGTCGCCAAACTTCTTTGACCGTTGACCCCTTCAAGAGTTTCCTGACTTTTTATCGACCCCCTTTATCCTTTGGCTTAACGTCAAAGGGATACGTTTTTGTTTTTGACGTCCTTCTTAACATATTTGATAGGAGGGATAAATAATATGTAAAATTTAATTTAGATAACAAAATAACAATAATACAATCTTCTTTATTTGTCGGGAACCACCGACATCCGTTTATTGGTAAATACGCCATTTTGGCCTACTTGATTGGCCTCCGTAACTATTTTCACGATTCATGTCACTGTTCCCACGATTCATTCTTAATTGTTGTCATTCAGGATGGAGGTAATCCAAGTTAACCGATTTAAATATTACCCGTACAGTGATGTCTTATATTTTTCTATCGACCCCTGAGCCCGAATCTACCCCTAACAATGTTATATGGATCCCTGGGGGTCGATATCGACTATTTTGGCGACCACTGCTCTAGACCAATCGGTGATGCATACGCTGTGGTAATTCTATGGAAATAACTCGTCTGAGTATTAATAAGATGTGTTCTCGACCATTCATAGAGGCCGACTATTTTTCCTCTTGTATTAATAAGCAATATATAATTTTGAAGAGATTATTTTATTTTATATTAGCTATTTATTTTTAATTATTGTGCCGTACTATAATTAGTGCTAATTCAATCAGCAGGTTTTATAGGGTTAATGTTATTTTCCGAAACCTGAGATAGCATTAGAAAATACAGTGATTCTCTCTCTCTCTCTCTCTCTCTCTCTCTCTCTCTCTGTGTGTGTGTGTGTGCGCGCGCATTAAACCGAAAGCCTTAGGAAAATCTTGATAAAGTCGATTTTTTTTTTTTTTTTTTTTTTTTTTTTTTGTCAAGTGATGATTTTTATCATCACTTGACAAAAACTTTTTTATTAACAGCTCTGCAACTCAATCCAGTTCGTTGTATTATAAATTCTAGAAAGTTTGTTTTTTGATCATTCCGGTCGATTGCTGGTGTTTATAATGGATAGACAAAAGCGTCGAATATTGATGCCTGCTTGTATCATTACTTATTCATTTTCCGAATTTCCGCTGATACATTCATGTTGGAACTGTAGAGGCTTCACATGGAATACTTTTGTAGTCTAGTGCTTAGTTGATGAATCCTAGTTGTGGATTCATATGCAAATAAGAACATCAAATTAGTAATAAACTTCCAAAAATGATATTAATGTAGGTAGGACGATGAATAGAAAGACTTTTTTTGTTACTTGTCATGATGTATCTAATTATGCGATTAAGATACACACACACACACACACACACACACACACACACACACACACACACACACACACACACACACACACACACACACACACACACACACACACTGTACCTTATTGATAAAAATGTTTTAAATATCTTAGTGAACACGGCAGAGCAGGATATCATTAGAGATCAGTTATAACAAATTGGTTTATTTTTTGATGATGTACAAGAAGGAAATAGACCAAGGTAAGATTGCTTATGTGATCTATTCGGATTTTATATATTTAGCGTTCCACATAAAAACACAAATAAAATGAACTCAGTGGATATCGATCATTTCCTATTGGGTAGGAAATGATCGATAGGTAGGAAATTGGTTGACAGGAAATATGGGAAGATTTCAAAAAGACTATTAGAATGAGGTTACCTTGAGGTTTGACATTAATGATTTTGTTCTTTAATATATTATAAATGATTTAGGTTAACATTTTAAGTTAGAGTTTCTCTATTTGCCAATGTGAAGGAGAATGGATTCGTTAAAATGTATGTTTGAAATCATTTCAGAATTTTGCACACTCACATGCTAGACCAGCGTGAGGATTTCCTATTTCTGCGTTCATATTCCACGAAATAAGACACAATTGAAAATCTGACTCATATTGGATATCTCTCAAGACCCGATGTTTTACGTGAAGTATCTAATATTATGGAAAGTGCTTTTTCACTTCCCTGCTCGGCACATTGTTTTGAACTTCGATTTTCTGCCTAAATTTGAAAGAACAAACGCATCCTTACTATTGACGTGGTTTCTACTGAAAGGACTGACTTATTAAATGCACGAATTCAAAGATTTGATGACAGGAATATAAGAATAATAAGGAAGAATGAAAATTATATTGAGAGCGCCTGTAAATGTATTTTATTAGAGAAATACTTGTTTAAACAACAAGAGAAATGCGAATGCAGAGTTTATGAAAATAACCCTCGTATAAAGAATAGGAATATCTAATTTGGTAGTAATGTCGTTATTTTTATTATAAATAATAATAATTCATCACCAAGTGTGAGACCTGCTTCATGTTTGGTCTTTAGAGCTTCCAGACTATATAAAATAAATAAAATTCATTAAAAGAATTGTCCACATATTCTACTAGCGTACTAGTAGGGTTATGGTATTTCCTGAGTGGGAATCAGATTTAAAAAAAAAAAAAAAAGTCTGATTATGCAAGTATCATTAGGCTCGGATTCTCGATTTTATTGGCCTTCTAATAATAGAATGAAGTTGTTAATTGTTGTGCTGTGGTTCAGATGCTTTTCATTTTACTCCTGTCAATGCTGGGAATTTCTTAGACATCAGCTTACGTCACACACACACACACACACACACACACACACACACACACACACACACACACACACACACACACACACACACACACACACACACACACACACACACACACACTATCAAAGTGCCAATTTTTGCCTCAGGAGGATTTGCCCTACCTTTGAATACAGTTGAAATTCACAGAGAAGAGAGAAAAAGACAGCGCATCGAGTTGGTTTTACGAAGTAAACAGACTTTCCATGATGCATTGGTCATGATGGCAAGTTGGCAAACGAACACGTGATCTTTAATTGGCAAAAAAGACGAGAATAGTCATTAAGTTTTAGTGAATTTATTACAAAATGGTCAATCATAGAATCCAGGGAGAGAAGTGGTGTCTTGACGTCTTTTTTAATTTTATTCTGATGCCACGATTAACTGCACCTCCTTGAGAGAGAGAGAGAGAGAGAGAGAGAATTATACTGTGAGGGTGGATAGAAGCTAAGAAGGAGGTCACAGTGTCCAGTGACACAAATGGGTTAGTGGGATGCGAATATTGAAACACCCGCCTACATGTTCCACTCGGGTAGTTCGTATAAATTTCACATGCTGGGAAAAATACTTTGTTCTTACTATTCTCACGAAATCTTTCCTTGTAGATCAAGGATATATGGACTCAGTGGCCAATGAAGCGTCCATCTCATGGCTGGCTTATCTAGGAGACACGCATATAGGTATGCAAAAGCTGGTAACGACCCTCAACTATTTTTGTAACATAGCCCTTTTGTGACAGCCGGGACTGCTATTGATGAGGTAATATAGGGAACCACGCGGTAAAAGAACGGAGCAAACCCATACTTATACTGGGAGGTTTCACCGATAGATCTTAAAATTTGATTCACAAAGCTAACATACTCATTAATTAATGGACATTTTTAAAGAGAAGATCGGAATGAAGGTCACGTTTATGTGTGAGATATTTGATTTATTTGAACAATTGATTCCTAGTTGTCAATTGCACTTAGCTGAGCATTTCAAGTAGAGTTTTATGTCTGCTTGTTTGATTGTTGTGGAACTTGCCTCGTAAAACCTGAATATTTCGAATATTTTAAAATATGCTGGTGTCCTTTCCTGAACAACCAGGTGATTACACAAAGGAATACAGAATTAAACATGTTTGCTCCAATAGGGAAGGACTGTAGCTTCTACTTGATGACTTAAGAATTTTGCGAGGTGAAGACTTCCGATTCTCTCCTGGATTTATTTAATCAATGTAAGAAGCGAAACCTATAACCTTCGTGATCAGTTAGTTCATTTTGCTTTATGCAAATATTATATATTTATCGTTGGTGGTAAGTGTATTGTGGTGTAGTTGTAAATATATAGTATGAGTTCCAGTACCTCATCATTGGCCTTTCGAGTATAAAGGAGTGCTAAGAATCAAAGGGGAAGATAGAATAAAACAGCAGAAGAGTATAAAAAATTATCTCACTCGACTAGTTTAGATATCTGCCTCTTCTCACGCCCCCTCTTGGGACTTCTAAAAGATCATTAGACTTTTCACTCTAAAGGGAAAAGTCTCTAATGTGTGTGTGTGTGTGTGTGTGAGAGAGAGAGAGAGAGAGAGAGAGAGAGAGAGAGAGAGAGAGAGAGAGAGAGAGAGAGAGAGAGAGAGAATTTTCCAATTCAAGGCTCGCTCTTACTTCGATTTAAAATTCTATATTTGTAAACAGCGAAAATCTTAATTTATTTTAAATATTTTGAGGATTGTTCCCATTTATGCAAAATCAATAGCTTTGCTCAACTAGCTCGCTTCTAAGCCATCTTTCTAAAAAAAAGTCCTTTGTAGCAAGACCTATGTACGACTCTCCAGGAAGATTTTTTCCTTTGGTCCACGTTGTTATGGTTCACCAAACCGGAAAACGACCCAGTTCACTTATTTTTGATTGTCATGGAACCCTTCACTACGGCAGCTATTTTTAGGCTGCTAGAATGAAATATAAATAAATGAAAAATGGTACAATTAACATGCTTGTCTCTCAATTTAGTATATTTCTTTCGTTTATTTATTATTTAGAACAAATCAGACGGCGTGGCATTGGAATTGTTTCTGGATCATCCCAAAGCTTCCTCTATATCCAATCAAAGAGAACCCCATTATTTAATAGTTAATATAAACAATGTTTTTTTTAATATAAACAATGTTTACATATTATTTCAGGTTATAAACTGAAATAATATGTAATATGAACTGAAATAATATGTATTTCAGTTTATGCAAACTGTATTGCTTTATTCCTGATTGGAGTGCTGACTGGCTATAATAGAATATTTCCTGTACTGTAAACTTATTAGAACTTAATTTTTATAAATGAAATATTTATTAAGAAATCACGTGATATGACTCATTGGGTGTTTGTTTTTATGCAATCAGTTTTTATTACACTCACCGGCTTCTGAAACGGGTTTAATCTTGACAAGCAAGGGATGATAAATATTCTTGCGTCAGTTTTATGACAAAGCAAATACTGAGGATGACTATTTTGGGATTCAGAAATGCGAATTGTGAATAAATAGCCTTCAATAACTCCAATAACTTTATATATATATATACAAAGGAGAAACATAAAATCCTTTTAAAATCATTTATCTCTACAAATGTAAAGCCAGATAATTTACGCTTTTATCTTTCATTTATTTTTAAATAAGTAAATAAATAAATAAATGATGGCGATAAATTCTCATGGTAGAAATGCAACTGTACAGGTGTCTACATCGACTGTGTCCATGGTGATACAGATTCGATGTTAGCGACAGTTTGCCACTAGGTAGAGCAGGAGGGTGTATTTGCAACTATATTGCAGTTCAACGACCGGAAAGAGTCGATATCACAAACAAGCTTTGACAATTCGATCCTCGTTCTATCCCTAAGAAGTATATTTATTACTATGATTCAATATGGGCGAATTTAAGTGTTTTTGTTTCTGTTTTATGCTGTGTGAATGTATATGGGATTGAAGCTTACAGCTATTTCTGTTTAGAAGTGTTTCATTTTTTTTCTCTTAAAAAAAAAAAAAAAGATTGTTTTCAACGCTATTTAAAAATAGTTAATTTCATAAAAGCCTTAAAAAGTTAGGCTGAAATATTTGTTTTATTAAACGAGATCAAGATGAAATAATATAATTCGATCCGCTTGAGACAACGGGTGGGAATGGAAGAAAAAAAATTCCAGAAGAGAAAAACTCTTCCATAGCCGCATGAGAACGATTAACTCACCATCTCAAATAGACCACTTTAAGACATTTAAGACTTTTAATTCTTTAACATTAAAAGGAAAAATTCTTATGCAGTGGATAATTAGTAAGAAGTGCGGAACACAATATGACATTTTTATGGCTAATTTACATTTTAGATGGTACAGTTTTCATCAGCTAGTATGAGACTACCACCTGCTTATTGGAGGCCTGAAGTGGCTTGAACAAATACCTATCCTACCTACGGTCCTGAATGTACTATAGATTTGAAATCTTTCTCAGGTGCTAGCGACATTTAAAAAAAAATAAATTAAATAAATAAATATCGAATTGATAGGACACTCTTTTGGTCATTGAACAACGAAGATGTCAATTAAGCAATGAACTTATTTGTAAAGAGGGAAAAAAGAGGGGGGAATACAACACGAGGATACACGTGGAAGATATTTTCGCCGCACTTTTCCGTCAAGTTACCTTTCTCACAGGTCACAGCAGTCTTCCTGGTTCGACGTATCCTGTTGCCGAGTAGTCTGTGACCCCTGGAACGTCATCCGAGCAACTGGTCGCACCCTGCGGCCCGGTTCAGATCACTGTGTAGAGTGTGTTGTTGGTGCGTGCTTGTTTCTTTATGTGGTGCTTCCCTTCTTTCAGTGTCCGCATCGTGACATTTCATTTATCTTCTCCCGCTCTGCTATAATAATGGCAACAACAGTCAGGGAGTCAAACCCTGTCCTTAGAAAACAAGGCAGTAACTAGGTGTGCCCTTTGGAGTGAGGGGTGAACAAGGAAGATGTCATTGGCAAAGTAAGGGAGGAGGGAGGGGGGAAAGAGTTTTTCTATTTAAATACAGCCTCCTGACAAGATAATGATCATCACACTCATTAAACTGACTCCTCCAAAAAGAGCAGGACTGGTGCGAACGTTGTAATGACATCTTCGAACTGGTTCTAATCGGTCTATCTACGTTTGTATTCACACTCGTAATTGCTTGTACTTTGTTGTTTCCGCTAGGCAAACACCTTTTTTTTTGTTTTTTTGTTTTCATGGGTGTTGTAAAAAGCAGTTCGCTGACACGCACACACACACACACACACAGGCGATTTTTTTTTTAGTTTGTCCCAGTCAGACACCTTCCCAATTCAAGAGACAACTGAGGACAGCTTCTTAAACTGAGCAGTTAAGGCTCTTAATTAAGACTGAAAAAACGCAGTGACATCACCTGGATCAGCCATGAAGACTACCAGGTAACGTCAGCCATCTTTCTCTCTCTCTCTCTCTTTGCTTCTTTCTCTATCTTTTATTTTTTTTAAATTTTTCCTTTATGCCTTTCGTTCACTTTTTCTATTTTTTCCTGTTATTTCGCTTCCTATTCCTTTACTGCTTTTTTTGTCCTTCTCTCTCTCTCCCCCCGTTGCGTGTATGTCTTTTGTCTCTTATTTTCTTTCTTTTCTCTCTTTCCCGTTCCCCCCCCCCCCCCGCTTTCACAGTATTCCTTTCGTGGTTAGGTGTAATTCTGGATTCATTTCCGACAACTTCGTCGTCTGTCAGTCTTCAAATAATATTTCCCTTTGGAATTTATTCAAATTGATATTGGGATCGATGCTAAACTATGCCCAACTCATTTCAGATTCGATTTCACTTAGACTATTTTAGTGTTAAAAATGAGCAAAACAAAATTATGGGTCTACAATGTATGTATATATGAAAACAATGGTAATACCCCCATCATAATGTTGACTTTTCGGTTAGAAAGACCTGGATTTCAATCTAGATTCCCAAGAACCTTTATCTCTTACTGGGAGAGAAAGATGGCAGAGTTTTTCAGCATACACAACAAAACCCACAAACCGGCCAGAAAAATGCAGTCCTGTAACAAATGTATACAATGGGCTCGTAGCCTTGGTTGCTTCTGCCATAATTCCAATCAGCCCACCGAACTCACCAACTCCGTTCACTCTCTTTCACACAGATGTTCGATTGTGGCTGCTTGCAGTTTTAGAGCTCATTCCATGGTCGCTGTTCATCACAATCGACATTCGTCATTTTCCAACGCTCCTCTAAATCTGTTAAAGCAACTCGTAGTGGCTAGTTGAACTTTTATTTGTTGTACAGAACAAATTTTGCTGCTCTTGAGAGCAACCTTTCCTCGTGTCTTTTCTAAAAAAGTAATACAATCAGTAGGGCTTCGAATCCGATGTAAACTGGTTTCTTTTTTTGTCCTCAGCTTTCTTCCAATCCATGGTACTAACGTATTATAGATTGAACAACCTTTCATGGAATGGGATTATCTGGTGGATGGGATTAATGTTTATACCACAGCGGTTATTCCAAGCATAATAATAAATAAATTGAATAATATTCGATTTACTAATTGAAATTTGCATGTACACATACTGGGATTTCTTTGAGAAATATTTGCTTTTATGCATTTATGAATAGTATTTCTGAATTAAAAAAAAAAAAACTATTGTAGTCTTTGATAGAATAAACGCACCTTCTTGTTAAGTCTGGATTATAATCAACTCTTTATTCACTTTCTTTCCCCGTCACATGTAACGACAGGGTCACTGAACCTGTTGTACGTTACAACTTGTCGATTCTACCTCATGCTTGCATCGTTGACATGTGCTGTAGGACATCCTCATCGTGGGGTAATACGAGGGGGAATATTCATGCTGTTATGGGAGCTGTAAGTAGTCACGTGCACAAATAGATGGTTACCTTTACCACGTTTTTAAGATCTTGCTAATGTAGTTTTACACGCACAGGAGAATTCTTATACTTTGATCCACACCATTATTTTGATATTTGAAAAAAAAAAAAAATTTAAAAGAGAAAGAGTGTTTGATTAGAATGCGGGTTCTTGAAATTGATAATTGAATCAATTCAGGTGTGGTTTCTAGCAGGGTTTTTTTGATTATTCAATCCTTAACTTACCCACGGTACTAAAGGTTTAAAATCTTTTGTAGGTTGGATTCGTATATTTTTATTTATTTTTTTAAAATGCCATTATGTATCTATTGATGCAACTGTTCGTTGTGGTTTCAAAGCTGAGACCGTATAAACAAACCTGATTTCGTCATTTCAATTTAGAAATGCTAATAATTTCCCAAGAAATTCTGCGCTGCCTTGGAGAAAGATGCGCGGGGGGGGGGATTATACGATTATACACTGCATGTCAAAAAAAATATTTTTTTTTTTGATTTGCTTGTGAGAAGTAGCTACAGTATGAACTACGATGTATTAAAACAGTATTTATCTACAAGAGGCGCTTCTGTAGTTCAATCGGTAGCGACGATTCCCTTTGAATGTAAGTACCTGCATTCGAATCTAGTCTAGGATAAGCTTTTATAAATGGATTTTCACGCTAAAAGTCAATTACTCGGTCTCATGCGGAGTTGGAGGAGTTTGCTTTCAGAAAACTTGACCGCAAAACCGGTCAAGAAGGACACGCGCAGTTCCCAGACATAATAAACTGGCCTCGTAGCCTTTGTTGCTTGGGCTGTAATTCTGAAACAAGAGTCTGTCTTTAAGTTGCAATGACTATATCAGTGATGAAAGACATTAACTACTCAAATGCCGTGATGATCAAGGTCGTAGATGAACTTTTTTTTTTTTTGCCATTTTAAGAAAAACGTCTCGAGGCTGGGGGGGGGGGAATGCCTACTAAAAGGTGCTGTTCTTAAATAAGACAGACGCCTCTTGCAGGTGGTGCCTTAAAACAGTTGCTTCCTTGTCAGTCCTGCTAGTAATCAACTTGTTTTTATTATGGGAAATTTAATTTAATTAATATAGAGTGAGCCACTTTTTTTTTTGTTTTATTTTATTTTAGAGATGATTATTGGAACTACGAATCGGATTTTCCTTTATCACAGGAATGTTTCAATTAAATTAAACGCATAGAGCTCCAGCTAGATTGCAGATGAGCTCGATTCCCTCACCTTATTTCAGGTATCACTGTTTCTGCCATCTCTTGTTGAGAGCGGTCACAATAAAGTTTCTTGGGGGGGGGGGAATTATTAGTGAATCAAAAATGAAACAAAGAACCTTTCTGAACATGCTTAGCAGACATCTACAGATATTCATACATTATTTTTGGCATTTGTGGTACAATCGGATTATCTTTTACAAGATTTAGACTTTTTTAGCACTCTTAAAAGAAAAAAAAATTCCTTTTCTTAGCTTTTTGGATAAAAATAGAACTAGATATATTGTAAATATATTATATTGAGAACTTTAAATATATATTTTGAACTCAGCATTATCAGTACCATAAACGTCACGCAAAATAAGTAGCAGTTACTATAAATATGATCAACAGATGTGTTTAATTATTCTACTGACCTTTAAAATATAGTTATGATTTTAATAATATTAAAATTATAAAAATTATGAAATTCATATCAAATATTGAAACGTCACTTATTATTGTGTAGATTATGACTATGTGAATGCCTGGAGAATCAAAATTGTTGTTATTATTATTATTATTATTATTATTTATTATCTCAGAATCGGGATTTTGAAGGAGTTTGAATATATCGATCAATAACTTGCTTATTAAAAAAATACTTATTTGAAAACAAGTCTTTTATTTCGTTCCGATCTCGCCTACTACACAAAACGATAGCGCAAACTCACGCTCTACCTTTCCCCTCTTCCACCCTCCCTCCATTAAGAGGAAAGCCTAAAAGAAAAATCGTGGTGGGTGTGTTATGCGTGCGAGCAGTATGGCGTGGTTCGGTCACGAAAACGTGTATCTAACACCCCAC
This sequence comes from Typopeltis vanoorti, assembly GCF_054136105.1. Lineage (NCBI taxonomy): Eukaryota > Metazoa > Arthropoda > Arachnida > Uropygi > Thelyphonidae > Typopeltis > Typopeltis vanoorti. The sequence goes on along the minus strand of NC_143550.1, from coordinate 110,023,472 downwards.
ATCACGTCGGTAGTTTCCTGGAGGGTTGGCCGAGAGTGATCCAGGCATGCTGGCGGTGGGGATGGCACGAAAATTCATCAACCATCTCTGATTTCGAGGTCATGTAGGAAGTGTCCTCTTATTTCGTAACTTGAGGTTTTCGGTCACCCCACAACTACCTACCTACCTGCGAAATCGTGCCGGAGACCCCCAAGGTGGATGCGGAAGTTGGCATCTATGGCTAACAAGGTGCGTAGTTAACATTGTCAAATCAATCTCTCTTTTATCGTTATGTGACCTTTGAACTGATGTAAGTGGTGAGTAAACATATTTCTGAAAAGTGCCCGGATTATTATTATATGTCACTTCATTTCAATTTTAACTGGTCATAGGAATTCAAAGAGAAAAATACGCTGAGGTAGTTCAGCACATTACAACAGCACTCTCGCCTATACGCAGGTAGAAATACAAACGAGGAAAAAATGTTATTTGAAGAGTTTCCAACTAAGACATGTGGCTCAGCAGATATCTGCTTCCTACATTTTCGCAGGCTACGCATGATCCACTTTCTAGCTTGCAACACTTATTACAAAGCAGCTTTTAGGAAAAGTTTTCAGGCAAATAACACTAATGTTTAGGAAGAAACTTAGATTATTGCATATAATCATTTGATTTCCCCAATCTGGAAAAATAGGTAATAAACACTAGCATAAGTTTATGTAATAGAATTCTGTCTTGATGTTCTAGTATTTATTTTTGTCTTTTCTATTTCTCTCTCTCTCTCTCTCTCTCTCTCTCTCTCTCTCTCTCTCTCACACACACACACACACACACACACACACACACACACACACACACACACACACACACACACACACACACACACACACATACACACACACACACACTGAAATGATCCACACGAACCTTTGCGTTACATTTTTACTTAAAGCAAGTTATCAATTAATGACTTTTTTGACATTTATTCCGATCTCATCTTAAAAAGAAATACATGTAAAACTCTATATTATAAAAACATATCGTACCCCTAAATATGATTAAAATCGTCGTCATCGTCTGAACAATTTAAGTATAGGCCTTTTTATGTACCGTTCCTGCTCAGATGAGGTTGATCTTTCCATCTTAATCTTGGACGTCCACGGTCTCTTCTTCCTGTAGGTTTACATTCCAGTGCTAATTTAGGAATCCGATTATTCTTCATCCTTTCTATGTGTTGTAGCTAATTTTGCTGGTATTCTTCTATTTCTTGTATGATTTTTTTTCTATATAATCGTTCTTATTTCTGTGTTTTTCTTTTTATCTAATCTAGTGAGTCCCAGGAGAGGTCTTAGAAACTTCATCTGTGCTGCTTCCAATCTTTGTCTGTTTCTTTGTTTAAGAATCCAGATTTCACTTCCAAATTTGAGAGATGGTTTAGAGGTCGTATTATGTAATCTTAATTGAGTTTCTTTAGTCATTTGTTTTCCAAAATTTCTTTTAATTATGCCATTCATTCTATTGTATATTTGTAGTCTTGCTGTCAATTGCGAATCAGTATTGTACTGCGAAATTATATTTCCGAAGCAACTGAATATAATTAAAATATGCTTATTAATTAAGAATACTCAATAAAATCTAGAAATTAGATACTTCATTAGCAAGCTATTTTATTTTAATTATAGAGGAATATTATTTTTTTACAAGAGAAAGATATTCTAGTATTCTGATTTAAGAAAAAAAAGTAATAAATTGAAACTAGGAGAGATATATAAAAATGAGTATGTATGTTGCTTTGTTCTTATTATTAGTTTTGAGAAATGGTTGATTTAATTTCTTGTACAATCTATATATATATATATATATATATATATATATATATATATATATATATATATATATATATATATATATATATTCTTCGTGCATCACTGTTGGACGCATTGATCCAGCCACACCCATTGTCCATTTCATCCTAGAATACTCTACCGAGTTGAAATCGGGACCATGCGCTTCCACATCGCGTTTTTTTTTTTCACACATTATTTCGCTGTAACCATATCGCAATAGCAGCTGTATTTATGGCAGGATGCATTTGTTTCAAAGCAATACGGATCTTTTCCGTAGAATGCCACAGCATAGGAAGCACTGCATCATCCAGAAGTGTAGAACATCATTGTCGTTCTTCTTTCCGGGAATTACAATTTGAAGTGAGTCCATACCAGGAGATGGGGGGGGGGGACCATTACACCGCCGGCATCAACCTCCACTGCTGAAATAATGAATTCGGAGATAGTGTTCCCAAAGTATCTACTACATCTACACCCGCCAATCTGATAAACGCGATTTTACTCCATATCATGGATTTCCGATAGTGTATACAGACCATTTTACATGTTCTTAACACCTTTGTACATGGCGCTGTTGATTACACCAGTCGATGTTTGGTTTATGCGTAGCTTCCCATCAGTAGAAACAGAGATTATACAGTCCTTTACAGAATGTCCTATTATAAATCTTGAACCTCTATAGACTCATGAACTCCTTGATTTTCTACGTCCATTGCAAAGATATCCTCATCACTGTTCCGAAATACACTTTCGTCCTTTGGAGTTGACATTTATAGATATTCCTTGACTCTGGTGGAATATCAAATGTAGGAATTTCTATCAGCCGACATTGTTGCCCAAAGTTCTATTTGGTGTTGTAGTATTTTAAGAGGTCACAAAACGCAAGGACAGACCAATGATATGCATTCTGTGATAATAAGGCTTTCGAAGTCTGTAGTTTCTTTTTTATGTTATTGACGTATTCAAATATGCCATGACAAAGAAATTGGTTATATTATATGACAAATAGTTTGTCAGTTCGTTAATAAACGTGGTGAATTTTTACACCTTTACACATTTTTGACAGCAGTAAAAGACTTACTAAAACTAACAGTAATAATAAGGCAGAATGGAAATAACAGCAAAGGCCGTAACGTATTAAAAAAAAAAAAAGTTTGGTTTTGAAAATCACTGGAACCCAGTGTGCAGAACTTTTGAAATGACTTTAGTATAACGTATAACGTATGTGTATGAATAAGAAAAATATGTGAGAGAATGAAGGAGAGAGAGAGAGATATATATAAAATAAGCTATGAGATAAGCTATACACAAGCCAGCCTATTTCTGGATAGTGAATTTTATGGTATCGGTTTAGCTCACTGGTGATTAGTTAGTATATGGTTTCCTCCCACCCACCCCTTAAAAAAAAAGGAAAAAACTGCTGTCGACTGCAGAGGTTGTTCTTCTTCCAGCTACTCCAGTCTTTGTAATTTAATATTTATAGTAATTTTATAATGACGCTATAAAAAAAGGAAGAAATTTGATGCTGTGGACAGTTGCTCATGTTGTTCATATCACTGGATATGTTTCTGTTCTTTACAATAGTAAGGGGAACAGCCGTATGGAAAATGTAAACCTTTTCTCTCAGCTGGGAAATCAGCGAAAGCGACGCAAAAATTCATCATTTCTCCTCGAGCACACTGATAATTTATTTCTTTGATTTCTATCAGTGTTTGAGGAAGTCTTCAATTGATTAGGTCACGTGTCATTTCCTTCCTTCTTTTTTTTCTGCGTCATGCTAATTACAATAATATTCAGGGGTTATAAATGAATATCGTTATTGCCCCCCCCCCCCCCGCGGATATGAATGGGTTAACTTCCCAAGGAATTTCGTCAAGTTTCTTAAATCATACAAACTGGACTGAAAACACAGTCGGTTAACAGAAAATACACTCGTCCCATGACACCAATTGGTTCTAGCCAAAGAGATCGAACACAAAATATAGTTACACCGCAGTTGAAAGACCTCTTGCTTGTGATATGGTTTGGTTTCCATGGCAACTGTTTTTCGCTCTAGAAACAAATGTACTCATTTGCTTTATTTCTTTTGGTAGGGGAGGGAGAGAAGGGACTTATCACGCGACAGGATCGAATATTGGACCAAAAACTTCCTGCCAGTTAGGAGGGCCTCCCTTACGAGTGACCATGCAAAAGTAACCTTGACAACCACACCCTATCCGAGGGGCGATAAGGAAGATTTATGACTTGTCTTCATGAACACACACATCCATCTTTAAGAAACGATCTTAAAGTCTTTGCACGAAAGTAAACATTCACTGATAAAGTGGTTATTACTGCAGTAGTTGCCAACAACTCTAGTGTACTGACTGACTGTAAAGGGAGAATTCGGAACAGGATCCGGCGCGCGGGGGGGGGAGACACATTTTCTCTGCACATTTTTGCACCTGTTGAAAGAGACGTTTGTGTTCTGAGAATTCTGACTGTGAAGTCTCTTTGAGCTAAGATTATTTTGTTTCATACACCTGCAAGTGATCTCGAGGGCAGAGGAGGAACTTGTTTTTGACACACCCTTCAGACAGGAGAGTTCAGTCTGAGCTAAATAGCGGACTATAACCTAAATTAATCTAATCTTAACCCAATCTAAGTTTAGCGTATTTGAATAGATGACATGAATATGTACATCTGCAAACCGAAGTACAACAAATGAACACGACAAGCAACAACATCACCCTTTTTCTTCTGCCAGTTTTTAAACACTGCATCATCAGACGAGTTGAATGCGGTTGTGTGATGTTCGGAGAACCTGTATATCTATATCCATCTCTGTCAGCATCACCACTTATCTAATTAATCAATTAATCATACCTTAGTCATCGTCGTCTAGTTTTTCTTGACATCATAGCGACAGTGTTTTTTTTTTTTTTTAATACGAGGAACTAGGTCGTTGACCTTTTAAAATAGAGATAACTTCTCAAAAAATCGGATAAAAAAATATTCGATCAAAGATTAATACATTAAAAATACCACGTGCCAATGGATAACCCTTCATCTTTATTTCTTACCTAACTATGAAGTCCCTTTACAATCAATGCTTTCAATGTCTTTTATGCGCACAAGCATTCGGATGTTCCTTCACGGGACAAGATTAGTAAACAGATGGGCTGCTTTACGCCAATAGTGACATCGCTCTCTTTGCTAATCTCTTCTACTAGCAGAGCAAAGTAATAGGAAGCATGCGTCAAGTAAGTCGCTTTTATCAGAACCACAATATCTTCTGCTAATTCTCTTTAAGCGTAGCCAATTCTGTCAGATTTAAAAGGGACCCCTTTGATACTACTCGAGACAAACAGTGTATTGTTTCATTTCCCTTAAACTTCCGCTTTAACTTTTAAACAGAAAAGACTGACACAAAAGTTCATGACTTCTTTTTCTATTCCATTATGAGATCTCTGTTGCGTGACGTCATGACAATTTCTTGTATTTTGACGGGAGATTAAATATACATTTGATATCGACGTTATCTACTAAATCACATTTGAGTAAGTCATGATGAAGGACAGAGACCTCGAAGGAAGGAGTTATTCAGGTAGAATTTTTATAAATTACTTAAACTTCTCGAATTATTTGACATAATAATGGTTTTAATAATCTAGTATTGATGTATAGATTATTGAATTTACTCATTCTCCTTAATTAGCTTTGATGCTATTAAATGTCGTTTCATTTTTATGATAAAACTATTTATATCTTAAATTAAATATGCAAAATTAATTAAAGTATTAATATTTATTAAAAATTCACTTAGAAATATTTAAATTTAAATCACACCATTTTATTTTTTATAGTTTTTCTTATAAAATATTTGTAGTGGACAAAAAAGAAAAGTCCTTTTTAGGACTTCCAGGGTAACGAATGCCAATGCTGTAGCCAATGAAGTTTTATCTGAGGCTCGGCTATTGCCGTTACCCAGCCATGACTAGAGCTTTTTAGCTCAATAACACCCCATCCACACAGATTTACTTCATTCAGATGATGGGATAAAGAGTCAAGGACTCAGTCCATCGCCCAGTTCTTATTCTTATAAGAACTACACATAACATTAGAGGAGATTGGGAATCGACCGTGAGATGCGGTGATTAATACCCGTGGAGGGTAATGGATGGCAATGCTGTAGCCAATGAAGTTCTAACTGAGACTCGGCTATTGCTGTTACCGTCCTGCCATGATCAGAGCTTTATACAGCTCAGTAACACCTAATCCTTACACTGTCCTCTACAGATAACGGGGAATATGAAAAGCATTCTTGCTTCGCCCCTTTAAGCCAGTCCTTTTAAGGACCACATAACATTAAAAAAGCTCCTAGGCCTGGTGGCATATCCAACAAAGTTATTAAACTGCTACCCGGAAAGGCCATTGTATGTATATCTTACAACAATAATAAATACTATGTTCAGGTTCAAGTACTTTCCCTCTACATGGAAGTTGGCAGACGTGGTTCCTATTTATAAGCCTGGCAAGGATCCTCAGTAAGTTATCGTCTCATAAGTATGATTTCTAATTTGGGCAAAATAGCAGAAAAGGCTATCCTTTCCAGAATTCAACTTCCAGTAAAAAATTGAAACATTCTTCCTACAGAACAGTTTGGTTTTCACTAGTTTCATAGTACCACTCAACAAATTCACAGACTAATTGAGTTCATTACCACAAGTTACAATTGGCACCGGAGCAGTTTTTCTTGACTTAGAAAAGGCATTCGACAAATTATGGCACTTTGGACTACTATACAAGTTGATTTTAGCTGGCATTCCATTAGATCTAGTCCAAATTATAAAATCATTTCTTAGTGGCAGACGAATGCAAGTCAAACTAAATGATATATTATCTACCCAGCGACGAATCTTGGCAGGAGTGCCTCAAGGGTCCCTACTGGCACCAATACTTTTCTTGATTTACATGGCGGACATTCCGCACAATCCAATGTCATCTATCATTGCCATATACGCAGACGACACGGCTATACTAACCAGATCTATTAAGCCGCACCTTGTCACCAAGAAACTGCAAGAAAACCTGCTGAAATTAGAGCACTGGTTCTCGGAATGGAGATTGCAAGTAAATCCTCAGAAGAGTATCGCCATGCTCTTCACTAAAAACTCAATATCTCCCAAAGATGACATCTTCCTATTTAGTACCAAGATTCACTGGAAAGCAGAAGTCAAATATCTCGGTGTACTCTGGACAGAAAATTAACCTTCAGTCCACACACAAAAGCCTCATGTACAAAGGCATCAAAGATTATTGAACAGCGTTACCCTCTTATCAATAGGAATAGCAAGCTGGATACCAAAATTAAACTGCTCCTTTATCAGTTGATGATTCGAGCTATTATTACTTATGCGTCCCCAGACTGGAGTCACACCTCAAGTACAAATATTCTCAAACTACAGAGAGTGCAAAACAAATATCTCTGCATGATATTAAACGCACCATGGTATATCAGAAATGTCCAATTCCACCGGGATACAAATATCCCCTACATCTACTATTTCCTGCAATCTTCAGCAGTAAAGTTCTTCTCAGCATCGTCTTCACATCCAAATGAACTTGTACAACAAGCAGCAAATTATGACAAAACAGATTTCTTCAAATCTAGGAGACCTAAAGCCATCCTAAGTCCTAACGAGGATCTATAACTCGCACCCACCTGTGCAGAGCACTTAGCTCATAAACTTTTCCCTACACAGCAACCTTATCAAATAGCAGGGATTATAAAAACATTTTGCTTCTCCCTTCCAGATAGCAACGTCTTGCGTTATACATAACATTAAGGCATTCGAATAACAATGTACTTGTGCGTTGAAATTTCCTGAAACGTAGTGGAAGAAGGGACTACAATACAGTTTAAAATTAACTGATTATCTATCAATGTTCTTAAACGAAGATGGTCGTATTGTTGCTGATATCTACCTACAAGTTAAACTGTGATTAGCATTATTGCAAATGCGACCAAAAAGATAAAGCGAATTGGATAAGAATTAAAAGCAGAGAATCCTGATGTCTTTATCGAAACAAAGTTTTTTCTTACCACGGTAAACACTAATAGTGCAGAGGGTGAAGCTTAACGCTTTTTATATTCCCTGTTGTCTGTTTCGGAGGCAGTGATGGAAGAGGTTTGTGAGTGTTTTAGCCTGAGGGGAGAGACGTGGTGTTATGTGTCGTCGTTGGCTGTTAGGATGTCTTTTGGTCTTTTATGTTTCCAGTGATCTTTTCCAGCATAGTTTCCGGCACGCTGTATTAGTTGTTTTCGATGCATGGACGTTTTCGTGAAGAATTTTTCCGCTGGGGAGCGTAGTAGTGAAGAGATGTGGGGGATATTTGTGTCCCTGTGGATCTGTGCATTCCTGACGAACCATGGGGCGTCCAGGATCATCCGTAGGCACTTGTTTTGTAGTCTCTGTAGCTTGAGAATATTTGTCTTGGAGGTATAGCTCCAGGTTGGGGAGGCGTGTTTAATTGTTGGACGGATCACTGTCTTGTAGAGTAGAATTTTGTTTCTTGTGTTTAGTTTGCTGTGTCTGTTGATCAAGGGGTACAGCTGGGCGATAACTTTGGATATTTAAGAACTTTGAAAATAGAGATGGTGTATGAGAAAACTATCCCTTTTATTGGAAGCTTGAAGTGATTTGAAGATGATCTAATGCTTGTTTCTAGTAAAATCTTAGAAATACACATTACATTTATAACTTTTGGTGGGCGAGATACAAAGAAAACATACTTAATATTAGCATTATCAATCCACAGATGATGATTAACCATAGGCTTTAAAAGCATTGGTGAAGGAAGGTGTTTGGGAATTTCGAAATGAACGTAACCGTTAAGTCATTTTAATTCAGAATTCGTGGAATTCTAGAGCGCCATGCAATTTATTTATTTATTTTTCTCCTTCAAAATCTGCCTTCCTCTGATCTTTATTTAATCCTTTTCTTAGAAGTAATCTTATTATCAAACAAATGTTTTTTTTCTTCTTTTTTTTTTTCATTGTACATATAAGAGATCAGAAAATAATCATTAATTTGAACCTTTTTTTCAACAATAAAACATTGTCATTTTTTTTCAAGTTTTAATTGATTTTTAAATTTCCTAGTTGGTTATTACAGTCAAGTAATGCAATAGAAAATGTAAATAAAATAATCATCTAACTTTATTCCCTAAAGGGAGTAAGTGGAACTCTTTTAGCCTTAACTGACTTTTAGGAAATATTGGTTAGCCAATCTCCATTGGTATCGTCACTGATAGTTGAGTTCATCGACAATGTTGATTTTGAGGATTTAGGGACGAGAGTGCAATACATTGCCATCAACTCCTTTTCCTAAATTTTAACTCGCATTGTTATTTGAAATTGTATGAGTTCCAGAGTCGATTTTTCTGACTTCTCGCAGAGTTAAAAACTTGAGTTTCTAGAAGAAAAGTCCTGCATGTCATCGCAAAGGTCAGCTAACCCGGGAGTTGGCTAAAAAAAAAAAAGTCCTAGAAAAAGTTTTTCTGGCGACTTGAGCAAATATAAACACAAGCGTATTTAAAATGCATGTTATAATTACTTCATTTAATTTATTACCGAATTTTGTTGTGAGCATTAGTCGTTGTAAGTATTATAAAATAATTTGTTGTAAACTCTAACTGAAGCTAAATATACTGCTCTAAACAATTAGGGGATATTTTGGTTTTCTTGTAAATTATAAAGTTATAAAAATAATTTACAAATGTAACAAAATTTGTAATAAATATCGATTATTTAAACTATATCTCATCAATTACACCCTATCTATAAGTCCGAAATATTTATTCATGTATAAAGTCCCAAATAGTTATAATTATTTGCAGAAATTATCGAACAGAAACTAAAATATCTCCTAATTGTTTTGAGCTGTGTATTGAACATCCAACAACGATTAATGTTCTTTGTTTTGATAATGGTACATTTTTTTAAAAAAAATTAAGTCGAGTATTAAAAAAAAGACACCAGAACAGGAATGGTGTAGCATTTCTTTTGTTTTTCATGCATTCTGGAAACAAGTTGAATCTTCCAGATATTTTCTCTACTTAGAATGAGACCGAAAGAACATCCATTAAAATTGTGGTGCCAATAATTATGGGCAGACCTCAGGGCGGTGTCTCAAAAAAAAGGATCGAGAGAAAGTGTCTGATATAAACTAGACCGCTCTTGGGGGGAGGTATGGGGGAAAATTCTTGCTAACTATTTTCTTCTTCTAGTTCTGCGAATTCTCTTGAAAAGAACGTTGTCGAATGTTAATTAGGTGCTTGGCTAATAGACTTCGGTTTCGTTCATTTCCCTTTCTAAGATATGAGAATGACATAAAAAATTTAAAAAATAAATTTTATTATGTTCAAATTGGATTAAACAAACAATAGGTGGTTGTATTTTTATTTTTATTTTTTTTAATTTTTGAATATAGCATATAGATAATTATTGCTGACTTGGTTTGCTGATTGGTCAGCGTATTCATTCTCCAATCAACAAACTGCGATTTTGAATCCCACCGTGGGTATAGATGTTTGTAATTGCCTTTGGGGGGGGGGGGGGGGATCATCGCACAGTGTCAGACCACCACCTCCTCACTAATAAGCTGGATAGAGGTTCGAAATGGCTTAAAGTTCCATGTTTAGTCTCTGGACTGTATTTGTTCAAAAATAAAATCCTATATGTGATATTACATATAAGAGGATAAAAATAGGAAAAAATGTATTATAGGTTTACAACATTTCGTAGATGAATGTCACGCACACATCATTTGAAAGTTCGGATGGTGTGTCAACAGGACTGGAATCTCGATTTTTCCATCTGGAAGACGAAACATTTCTCCATCTTTGCGACTGCGTACGCTTTACTTTATATCTGAATCCAAATCTGATCCAAATATTCTGAACTCAATCCACAGCATCGAGTGACCTGGAGAATACCAAACTCATGTGCTTTCTACTGCCGATGTTTGGCCCTAGTTCCCTTGGGGGGGGGGGGGTAAATGTGTTAAAATTATTGCAAAAATGCAATCCGTTTCAAATATTTGGACAGTTCCGTGAGTATTTGGGAGGTGGGAGAAGATTGAAAATGTATCTAAATTAAAGAACTACTTGCAAAACGATTTAATATTAAGAAGACGATTTGTATACAGCACCGTAGAGTAGTGAATCGACGCGTTGTGCGGAGTTCTAACTGCAAAAAATAACTGATACAGGACAATAAATAACTACTAAACTAAATAAGATGGCTGACTGCAACTGGTATTACTTTTTTTTATTTTTTAATATCAAGTTATTAGTATTGCTGGAGAATGTTCCAAATCTTTCGTACTTTAAAATTGTGAACATATATATGCGTTCAGGAACATTGACTCGGTTGTTTTGATACAATTTTATAAAGAGATTTAATGACTAAAACCGAAAATAATTGTAAGGCTTTAATGATATAAACCACTACTAGTTTCGGCTTTTGACAGCCTTCTTCAGGTGTCTTCTAAAAATAGGAAACAGCAATAAAAACACTGAAGTTTAAAACGGAGAAGCACAGGAAAATTGCAGTACATAATTGACATGAAAAAAAACGTGTTTATTTTTTTCATGTCAATTATGTACTGCAATTTTCTTGTGCTTCTCAGTTTTAAACTGTTTTTATTGCTGTTTCCTATTTTTAGAAGACACCTGAAGAAGGCTGTCAAAAGCCGAAACTAGTAGTGGTTTATATCATTAAAGCCTTACAATTATTTTCGGTTTTACTCATTAAATCTCTTTATATATATATATACTGTATATATATATATATATATATATATATATATATATATATATATATATATATATATATAGACCGAGTTTGGCAGTTCATTCTCCACTGGTAGCCAATCAGAGATAACTAGTCCAAGACTATCACAATTATAAGCAGCTGGATGCTACCTGGTGGTCCCTAACCCAAGCGCAATATTTTTGAAGTCTGAAATAGTGTGAGTTTCTACGGTCGATTTTCTTGAGTTTATGAGACGAAATATTTCTTCTGAGTTTCCGAAAGAAAAAAAACCCGCTTGTCCGTGCCGGAATTCGAATAACTCGGAAACCAACATCAAAGAAATGCTTAGAAAAAGTTCCTCTAGTCGGCGACTCGAATCGAACTTAGAATGCTCTTTCTTCGAGCAGTCAAGTGCTGAGGAGTGCAAACGTCACTTCCAGTGAGCTACACAGGCGCTTCATTTTCTATATATATATATATATATATTTTTTTTTGTATTTTAATTCATTTTTTACATAGTCCGTAAACCTTGGTCTAGAGACCAAACATGGAACTTTTTTAAGCCACTTCAGGTCTTCAATAAGCTGGGAGGTAGTTTCATACGGGGCGATGAAATTCATCTCCCACCTAAAATCTTAGGATCAAGTAGGACTAAAAGTATTTATAGCACTTCAAAGAAATTTTAAAATGCCCACTGCCAATTTTAGTCGCCACTAATTCAATGCCAAAAATAAAGTTATTTAATGTCAATTAGTGGGGACTAAAATTGGTAGTGGGCATTTAAAAAAAAAATTTGTCCATGACAGCAAATGGATGCAGTGAACATTTGATGTTCACTGCGTGAACATCAAAGGACAATGGGAGGTGGACAATGCGCGCTCCACCTACGCTGCGACATTGTTTATATATTTCTAGTCCTGCCATTATTATCGACAAAGATATCGCTTTTATTTTTTTAAGATAAGCCTTGTAATCTTCAGAAGGTTTACAAGACAAACTGGATTCTAATCTATAATCTACTAGTCTTTTAGCTGAGGTATGTGGGAAGATTGGCACCAAAAAGAGCTTCATTAATATTAATGAAAAACTTATATGCCGTGAAACTAAACTTCGGAGAAAGGGCTTGGTCCATACGTGTTATTTGTGATGAAAATCGCTGTGGTAATTAACAAAGCACAGATCAGTAATTAAACATTGACATTCATTTGTGGCATCTGGTGAGTAAATCGTATACAAGTATTAATTTAATCATCATCGTCAAATCGCTTTTTACAATATCATTCCAGTAATATTTAAATTCCGTTGTTTTCTATTGATAGTATTGCAATTTTAATTATAGAAAATGGATTGTCAGATTTTTATTTATTTATTTTTTTTGCATATTATATATATATATATTCCCTTTAGCTTTGGGGAATTAATGGACACCGCAATATTATTTATTTCTTCAAAAACTCCTTGCTGGAGTATTTTAAGAATCCTCTTAATAGATTACATTACGTTTAGAGAGAGAAAGAATGAACAATTTCCTCCAGTAATAAACTATTTTTCTTTTCCTTGTTTCCCGAAGGTTGTTCACAATTGCCACCATTCCCATTATTCACGACATAAAAAACACGTGATGTAATCGTGTCATGGTTTATGCTACATGCAAGTCGCACACTTACTACCACTGTGGTCCCATTTCGTTACAGTGGATTATTTTAGGATTAGTAGTGAGATTTTGAGGCTACAAACCGATAACCTTGTTGAAACATTCCAGTGCCTGTGGCGTATGCACAATTATTTAAATGCATGAATTGGTATCCGTAATAAGGGCGTTTCGATTCATTTCATATACGCCTCTTGGGTCGAAAACAGTCACGTGCTACTATATTGGGAAGCGATTTTGAAACCCCGATATTAAGTAGTGTGAATCTTCAACCAAACAAGGGAAATTATTAATAACAAGCGCATAACTTCTATTTACTATCTTTTAATGACAGTAAAAAATAAGTGTAGATATTTTTAGAAGAGAAGCGGTGAGGAGAAAAAAAGCTGAAATGCGGAATGAAGATCCAGCAGGGATGCAAGAGAAAATTCAGATGAAGTGAAATTATTGGTGCGATCTTCAGACGATAGTATCTAGTGTTGAGGTTAAATGCCTATATTTGTCTGTCATATTCCCCTCCCCGAATTCTTGTTAAAATCACTGATAGCCTTTAATCAGCTATCTGTGATAGTTAAGGATGGCGATTGGTTCTCCATCGGTCTTCAAAAGGTAGATAGAGCCAGAGTGCCTCACATGCATACTTCCTTTGGTGAATAAAAGGCGTCAGAGGATTCATTTTTTATTTATTTTATCGGTGTGAAAGGCACTTCACCAAATTAGGAGATCATATACGGATTGCTATGCATAAATCTCTTCTTCATTATCCGTTTGTTTATTGCGATGTTTGTAGACAACCCATGTTCTTGACATCATTTGGTACACTGTCAATTAATGCATGAGACGAATGACAGTTTTGATAAAAGTATAACAAATTCCATATTGAATTTTTTTTTTTTTTTTTGTTTCTTTCTTCGCTGTGGTTAGTTGACTGTTTAGTTAAACAGCCGACTGACCACTTTCAAGTGTTGCTGTAGTTACAGCAACATATCGAAGTTTTCGGCTTTTCAATTAAAATAACTTCAGTTATTTTTATTTAAAAGAAATTTAAATTTTGCTTACCTCGAATGTCGTTTAATATGAATAACATTCAAGGTAACATAAATCGTAAACGTATAGAATGCCATTCGGGCAAGAGGATATCGAACTTAAAACCAGTTAAAAGGTCACAACTCCTGCAGATCCATGTTAGGCCGAATTCATTATTTATTCAATTCGGTGGAAACATGGGCGAATATGGAATGGAAAGGATAACCGTCTTCCTCCCCCCCCCCCCCAAAAAAAACAAAGCCAAAATATATATTTTAAATTATACTTAAATAATCAAAATATCTTAGTAATTTATATTTTGGGAAATTATAATACAAATTAGAATTTTGAAATTAAATAAGCGAAAAATTGAAGTATAACAGGACAAATATCAAGGGATATTTGTCCTGTTATATGTCCAATAACAAAAAAAAAAAAAAAAAAAAAAAAAAAAAAAAAAAAAAAAAAAAATTTTATTATTCCTTTTCTTCTTAAACTAATTCTGAACCGGACACAAATTCATCATTTCAAGTGTTGAGATAAATTCATTGTTGGCCAATTATCCTGTACATTGCGTTATACCTTAGGAAACATGATGGGAATAAAGTTTTCAAAACATACCGAAGCTTTTTTCAAAGGCTTCGGTATGGTTTGTTATTAATGGTTCATTTGCAAAAAAATAAAATAAAAAATAAATAAAAACAATAAAATATTTTTAGAGTTTAAAAATTACAGGTAAACTATTATAAAGAATCAGTAAAACAATAATTTTTATTGAATATTATATGACTATATAACAGTTCAATTATATTTGTAAATGAGATCAAGTCGCGAGAAAAATAATGCCAGTGTCAAAAGGTGCATTAAGGTGTCATTGGATTTTAATACCTTTTACTAATTGCATTATACCTTTTACTGATCCCTCTCTCTCGCACATACAGGGTGTTCGGGATAAATTTGACATATTTATAATTAATTATATTTTTCCGTAAGTTACATGTATTAACACACACTTCTCTTTATTTAAAAGTTTGGACCCTTCTTCATTCATATACAAGATGTCAGAAAGGATGGATAGCTGGAACCCACCTGAATCATGGAAGAGAATAACTTGTATCATGATGATTCGTGCCCGCCATCAAAATAAGGATATTACGACTGCTGCCCAATGCTCCCTGAATACAGTAAAAACAATCAGGCATGAACTAGAGACTTGCAATGGTGACTACGAGGATGTAGCAAGAAGAAAGATCCCTAGCAGACGATCTGATTGCGTTCGTACAGCAGAATTCCTCGCAAATCTGCAGGAACAGGTGTTGAAGAACCCTGGCATTGGAATTCGGGCTTTGTTCGTGGAGTTGCTAACTGTAGTCAAGCCCTGGATAACAAGGGTAGCCAATGGTAGGCCGTATGTATGGCAGCAGGATTCGGCCCCTTGCCACACCTCTGGGAAAAGTCAAAAATGGTTGTCTGAAAATTTCTACGACTTCACCAGTCCAAACGTTTGGCCTCCAAACTCCCCAGACCTTAACCCCATGGATTATTTTGTATGGGGCGCAGTTGAAAAAGACACCAATCGCACTTCCAGTAATACAAAAGCCCAGTTAATGGATAAAATTAAAACAGTTTTTGCGGCCCTTCCCAGGGAGACTGTAGCATCAGCTTGTTCGAGGTTCCGAAGCAGAATTGAAGCTGTGATCGATGCTAATGGTGGTTATTTTGAGTAAATCTTGTTGATAGTATTGTAATTAACTCTGCCTGTAATGTTTTTTTGTCAATTCATTAAATTTAATAGATACAAAGAAGATTTTCTTTTTCCTTACGAAACTGTCAAATTTATCCCGAACACCCTGTACATGCACACACTTTTTCATATAAGGTCATAGACGTAAACTATAATAGAATGTCTGACTCAAACAGCTTTCAATATATTATTTCTAACTGATTCTTTCTTTGATACGAGACAGGAAAGTAATACCCATTTCCCATATTCAAACCTCTTTTCTTCTCTTTTACTATTAGTACCGGAATTCTGACCGAGTCGTTGGGAGGATATAACAGAACGCGCTCGTTCTTTTATCTAAATCCACCCACTGCAAACAGACAAACAAAGGGTGGCACCTTGAAAAAAAAAAGAGAAGAGCAGACGGTACGACCCTAGGTTGGGTCGTGTATCGTCTACGATGTCACGAGTTGTGTGCTTCTTTCGCCTACTCTGCCGGAAGTAAGCCGAGAGGGTTCGCACGTGCTGGGAGAAAAACAAAAGTCCTTCTAGGGTGAAACCGTTTTGTCGAAAGCTTTGTTGAAACTTCATTTATGTAAACGGCTTTTCTACTGGGTGGTGGTAAGAACATCTAGCTTGCTGAAACAGCTGGGTCCAGATGAATTTAGGAATTGAAAAATACAGAGGGCGCTAGATGGTTATTACATGCTGTTTCAATAGCTATACTAACATGTGGTAGTATAAATTTTAATTGTGTTCGTTCCCGTTAATTTCGGATGATCATCTGATCTTCCCACGCTGTAGTATCTCATGGCACATTCGTCAAGATAAAAATATTTTCGGCATCCGGTTCATACTTTCCATGTGCACTCACCTGCAGTACCGCGTTGTTCATATTGTCCCCTGGTGACAGATGTGTCAAGGTTAAAAGGGTGGCGATAATGCTGAATGACAAGCAGTGCCCTCTATCGTCTGTACCCTTTCCCTTTCTGCACAGCAGGCAAATATACGAATGATTTAAACAGGTTGATGAAAGGTTTATTGGGACCAGAACAGGGGGGGGGGGCAATACATTCACCTTTCAGTGTCCTTCAGATTAGAAAAATCGAAGTCGCGCTGGTATTCATTGAAAATAGGACATGACCTGTTAATGATAAAAATATATTATTCTAAACGTAATAAAACATCTCGTGAGAGTAGAACATCCAAGGTAAGCAAATAAACTAAAGCAATTTGTCGAGATGTTATGCTATTAATCTTGTGCTTCTAACATTAATCGTAATTAGGAGATTATTCTGTTCTTTCTAACTAAATGGTGATGTCACCTACCGGAATTATAAATAAAGTTGCTCTTTATTTCTGTTTATTTTTCAGTCATACGAACAGGTCATGTTTCTTCCTTCAATTACCCCCTTTTTTGTGAGCTGTATTTACTCAGAAACTTCTAAACAAACATGATTGGTAGGATGCAAAAGGCAGGAAATAAGTTATCAAGTTGATCTCATTTCCTGTTAAGCGCAGATTTTCGTAGAAATGTGAAATTTCTAATTTTTGGATTGTTCAACTTCTGTACACAGTTTCGTAATGTTTGTTAGAAATTTGCGCATATCACTTGCCTTCTTTGAAGGCTTTTCACACCTTTTAATACAAAAAAAAAAAAAAAAAAAAAGCAGGAAACGGGACTACTAAACAATTAAACTAATGTTCCAAAGTTTAATGTAGAATAAAAGTATGGTAAATCCTCACCGATGTAGCAACCATAGTCAAACGGGGGAGAGGAAGTTGATATTGTTCGGGTTTGATCCAGAAGGGCACCTTCTTGCATATAATATAGGAGATACATTGGGGGGGGGGGATACATCGATAGTATGAGTTGGATTGGTGTATGATTTTGCATAGTGAAAAAAAAAAAAGAAAAAGAAAAGAATAGGAACTATCGAAGATAGTTCTTTTTCTATTAATTCTATTAAAAGTTATGTCGTTTGTAAGTAGGCTATTGATTAAGGTATAACTATTAAAGAATTAAAAGCACTAAAGGACGAAGGAACATATTCTAAATAATCGCATATTTTAAGTAGTGCAATACCAAGTCAACCCATGACGAAGGACATCCAAAGTTCGTAAACAATACCTAATTGCAATTTTCCAGTGTGATGGCTACGATACTAATCATAATTTATCGGTCATTTTGTAATTATCTTTAAAAAATTCATAATGCAAACAGTTTGAATGCTCGATTATGAATGATATTAATATTTGAACTAAATTAATGGTGATAGTTTATAGCAAGATTTTTAGTATACAGTTCTTTGCTTATCTCCACCAGTAATGTAAAAGAATATGAAGCAACCTAAAAAAAACCATTAGAATTTAAATACACAAATAAGTAGAAATAAACAAGTCTTAAAGTATTTTTAGAAGCATTAAGTACTATGAAAATTTTTCAAATATTAATTAGACTTTAAAATGTAAAATTACAGCATTTCAAGTTGTTTTGAAAGAAATGAAAGTACTCGAAATCATTTTGAGTACTTCAAAACCTCCCCCATCGCATATTCTAGATGCATGATATTTTAAGTACTGCACATACATAATTATTACTTAAGCAATAAAGTACTTTTTTTAGCATTAAATTTTGTAAATTTGTGTAAAAATAAATAATTCTTCTGATTACAAAAATTTCATTTAGCTTTTATAATCCAGAATCATAACAGAGCTATTATGGGATAACTTAAATTCAAACTGTCGAGATTTAAACGAAATTAGATAATACAGTACAAAGAAAAAATTTATCTTCAAAATATTTCAGTCAATTTCATTACAATCAGACTAAACATTTTATTAAAATATTTAAACTCATTTTCAAAGTTTAGTAATGTTTTTTAGTCTTAAATATTTTTAAAATAAATACTAAATTGTTTTAAATAAAATTATTTATGCTATATGTGTTCATTACAGGTGCTTACGGTTCTCGGGATTATTTTAACCACTTTCTGGTCTCCTTGGCACGAGAACACCATCATATGGTTGCGTTTAGCAGAAGGTTTGCTGATCCCCCTAGCTTTGTATATCACAGACCCACCACATCGCAGTGCTGTAAAAAAGGCGTTTCAGAGAAGAAGTGGAGCCCTAACAACATTTGCCAGTGAGTTGTTTACCATTTTATTTATCAAACGTTACTTATTTTACTAATTTACATATTTTTATTCTTTTAAAGTAATCCGACTTGTATTTTCATACAAGTCGATTACTTTTTAAATGTATTTTAAATGTATTAAATTATTATATTATATAAATAATGATTAAAATCATAGATTTTAAATGTATTTTCATAATAGGATATAATGATATAAGAAAAAGTGATTCTAGTTACTGAACAGTTGCGCCATCTAGGAAAATAAGAAGTCTCAATAATGTCAAAAAGAAAATTAAATTATTAATTTAATTTTCTTTTTCTGTAATCGACTGAAGTGACTATCAAAAAAAGTTGTGCAGAGACGGACGTCCGGTCACCTTAGCAACTCAGTGTGTGTATATTTTATTTCCTGAATAAACTTTCATGAGTATCGCTTCGCATTTCTTTTTTTTTTTTTTTTTTCTATATTAATTTTGCATTCATTTGTGTAATTATCTTATAGCTTACGGGATGAACCTGTCAGTTATATAAATTATTAATAGTCACGTGGTACGGTATTGGTCATTGTTTTGTACTGTCGTGAATGAAGGTTACGCGTCTTCTAGTTGGCTCAAGGTTTAACATTTCCTAGATGTCCTAATTATGATGAGCACGAAAAAGGGACAAGCCTATAGTATTGCGTGTTCTTTGTTTATTAACTTATCTTCTAAATTACTCCTATTATCCCTTTGTGGTTATGCTATTGTATTTTCATGCAAAGTGCTAACAGGAACTCAATTTAAATGATATTTGTTATGTGGAAGTATGTTACTGACATTATAAGTTTTTTGAAGGTTGATGCTATAAAAAACATCTCCCTATTGTACGATGTTTGCGCACAGTGATCCAGCGTCGATAGCTGGATCACTTAACATGAAGAGACCTCGACAGGACTATCGAAAGACAAACACCTTTTTGCTTGCAAAAACCTGTCTAGGATGCGAGAAAACTTTAAGAATTTTTTTTTCGTGAAAGGGAGTTAGTTGGTGTCATATAGAGGTGAGAGGATTCAATCCAAAAAACTTATAAATTCGCCTCATAGTTTTAGTTGCTCATAACTTAAACAACCGACTCACCAATCCTTGAGGGTGGCATGAAGAAAGGCAGATCCCTGTTGTAGAAATTCTTGAAATTTTGATTGTTTCCACACTGTAGGTTTGTCTTATGACGAATGCATTGTCTTCAGAAAAGTTACTGATATGATATGAGGTCATTAAAAATTTGAAATACAGAAGGAAAGAAGGTGGTCAAAGGAAACCATCCATCATGGCACAGTCAGCAGCCATCAAGGAAGTTAGTTGCTTAGTTGCAGAGGCGCAGAAGACTGTGGAACGAAAAGTTGCTAGTGAAGCATCTGTCACACCGGTTGAAAGTTCTAGAAATGTTAAGCTGTTACTTGAATTTCTTCCCTTTTTCTCTTCTTTTCTTTTTTCTTTTTTTCATAGCATAAATCCATACCACTGATCTATGATTAGTAAAAAAAAACTGGACTTATCATAGATCTTAAAACCTAGAGGAATAAAAGGCGTTAATGGATTGATTTATTTTTATAAACAACAAAATCTTCTAATACCTTTAATTCCCAAAGGGATAGATGAGTTTTTTTATCCCTTACTTTCTGACATCATTTGCCAGCTGGTCACCATCCATCAACTATCACTGATGGTGTGCTTGAATCTATCAGCAGATCAAATCAAGGCTTTCAGGAGAAAGAATATAGAAAATAAGTGTTATTATTTCATACCCCTAAACCCTAACAGGTATATATTATGTCTGAGATAGTGTGATATCTACGCTCGATGGAACTGGTCAAAGAAAGCGCTAGATAAAGTTTTTATAGTTGACAAGCAGAACCGTGATCATCTTACTTCAGTCTGTTAGCATCATTTCCAGAGGATTACACAAGCATCTATAAGTAATAATTCTTTCTTTATTTCTTCCATTTTTATTTTAAATCAGACCCATAGACGAGAGGTTGCAAAATCGAAATCACATCAGTGCCAAGTGGGGATAAGAGGAGTGGAAGGAGAAAGAAATTTTTGGACTTTTTCTTTGAATAATTGAAGGTTTTAGTCTTTATAGAAGACAGAATGAAAGAAGCTATTTCAGACAAGTGATACATGTAATGAAAGAGAAAACAGAAGCTAGTTCAGTAAGTTTGGAGGTGGATAGTAAATGGATGTTAACCAGCAGCTGCCCTTACTATTAAGGTTGTGGAGAAATGATAATAACCAATTCAGCAAAGCATTGACGTGAAAGTACCAGAAGAAAAGGCTAAGACAGAAAGTTAACATTTGTGAGAGAGGGATTGGAGTGATTCCGTGAAAGGAATCATCAATTAATCTAATTTCCTTCTATAGAATATTATCAAGCAATGCTAGTTAACACCTAGGTGCCTCACCCCAAATGTACTGTTCCATATTTGGACAGAATTGGAATTCATAAATCGTTATAAAGGAGAAAAGTAGTGCTTTGTGCGACAAATAGAGTTTTTTTGTGGCTGCAGAGGCCATGACTGAGATGTCAGGATACGCTGGGGTGCAAGTGAGTGCAAGAAGAGAAAGCTGATCATGTTTTGACATCTGAATATTATTAAAAATAAAGGGAAGGGAAATGATGCGAGGTGCTTCTTATGGGAAATGTACATAATTCTGTTTTACTAATGTTGAAGTTCCCAAGAGTGTCCTTGCTCCATTGAAGAATAGTGAGGAGGATTTAAAGCATTTGTTATGGAAGATCTTGAGACTTCTAATGATTGGACACTGCAGTTTGTCGTTTGAGACGGAGGACTGTAGTTTACTGTCATCAGCATAGCTATGCAGAGGATTTGAAGTCAGTGAGCACGGGTAATTTTTGTACATAAATAAATGAATGAAGAAGACAGTGGGTGAAAGTAAAGAGCCATGGGGTATTGTGCATTAGTGGGGAAATCTGAAAAGGTAACTATCTACCATAAAACGCAGTGCATGACCAGAGAGGGTAAAGACAGGCCATAGGATAGAATGGTGGTTTGCTGATGAGTCCTCTATGCCAGATCCAATCAAATGCATTAGAAATTCGAGAGCGACCACGTGCAGTTTTTCCACTCCTTTCTATAACTTGAGTCCAGAGGAATGCTACGAGATCAGCTGTGGTTCAAGAGTGGAAGGATCCATATTGTTGGTCATTAATCACTTCTAGGAAGTGGTGGTGCAGAAGTTGACTGTTGATGACCTCCATAATTTTTAAGAAAACGGAAGTGAGAATATCTTTACTGGAACTTGTTGGCTAACACTGGCTGAGTAGGAAAGATTGAAGAGGCGATATAGGACAGGTGTTAATTCCGGAAAATAAGTTTTTAGCACAATAGTTAATGACATCAGGACTAGATGCCTTGATGCTGTTCGTTGTTCAAGATTCTGATTTCTTTACAGCAGAAAACTAGACATGGCATAGACTGAATACTTGTTCATTGTGTGTGTGTGTGTGTGTGTGTAGTAGCGGGGGGGGGAGAATTCTTTGCCATGGTCATCACTGCAGAAATTGAAAGAGAAGAATGTTGACACTAGCTCAGTTTTCTTTTAACAGTACCATGTGGATTTAATATTTCAAAACTTCTAGAAGTCTGACCAATGTAAGAAAGGCCACACGTGCATGGAATTTCATATACTCCAGGACATTTGAAGAAAGGTATCTCATCTTTAGGTGATCTTAAGATTTGTCTGATCATGGTAGTTGGTTTAAAAACCACTCTGATGTTATGAGCTTTTAACATTCTCGCCAATTTTGTGGAAACTGAATTAATATATGGAATGATAGCTGTGGATACATATTGGGGCACCGTAACACGTTGTTGGTGGTTGTCTTTAAATAGCCATTTGTTTAAAATGTTAGAAGGGTATCCATTAAGAGATAGAGTTCTAGCTATTAGTGACAGTTCTCTCTGCACATCTGTTTCTTTTGAAATAGACCTTAAGGCTCTATTACGGAGCATGTGAATGATGCTGTGTTTTTGTGATCTATGATGGTTGGACGAATAATGTAGATATCTACCAGTATCTGTGGGTTTCTTGTAAATGGACAGTTGGAAATTGTTATCTTCTCTCCTCACCAGGATGTCAAGAAAAGGAAGTTCTTTGTTCTTCTCTAGTTCTATAGTGAATTTGATCTTATTGTGTAGTGAGTTAATTTTGTTCAAAAACCCGAGAAGGTTTTCCATGGTATCTTTCCAGATGATGAACACGTCATCGGCATATCTCCACCACCTGGAGTATATGAAATTCCATGCACGTGTGGCCTTTCTTACATTGGTCAGACTTCTAGAAGTTTTGAAATAAGACAGAAGGAACATGTGGGGGATGTCAATCATAATAGAATCATCACATCTGGATTAGCTCATCATTTCTCAACATCAAATCACGTTATAGATTGGAAAAACAGTTCTATGCCTTACATCGAGAATGACTACAGATACAGAACTTTAAAAGAAGCAGCTGTGGTACTACGCACAGGCAATAATTTAAATAGAAATCAGGGTATCATTCTTAAAGACATATGGAAAAATCTCATCATCTCTCTCAGTTCGACAGAATTACAATATGCAAAAAACTACACAACACGTGGTCATGTACCGGAATCTGACTGAAGCTTTCGAACACATGCACGCCTTCAAACAGAAGGAACAAAATGTAACGGCCTAACAGTTACTAAAGTGTGTGTTTTTGAAATGTAACTCAATGCATTTGTTTTCACACCAGTTCAGCCTTGAAAATGCTAGACAGTGGCTAGTGAAACTTGTTGGCTCTTTGTATATTTTATCATTGATCTTCTGGTCTTTTAATAATAAAAGTTCTTTATTTTAGTACCATGTGGATGTTAGGATGGTGGAAGTGTGGGTTGGCAGTTTGTACCTGATAGTCTTGGATAGGGGTCAGAAGGTTCGAAAGTCTTTAGAATGGGAGGCAAGTCTGTAGTATTTTGATTTTGATTTTTTTTTTTTTTTTCAGCTATTGCGAGCTACAATGTAGGTTGAGTGGGAAGTTATACTCTCAAGCCATTTGCGATATTTTTTTTTTCTTTTTTTCTCATGAACTGCCTTGGAACACTTGTTGAAGAACTAAAGCTTAGATACTGGTTGGGAATTTTGGGTAATTAATTTTTCATTTGGTTTTATTTCTTGTATTATTTGTTGTAAGTCCTCATAAAAAGCTTCTGTTTTTTTCTTTTCTTCCTTCTTCTGGGGCATATATAAATAACTGTATATAAATATATATAGTCTTCTATGTTCATTGTTCCATTCCCTGTTTTTTTTTTTTTGTAAAATAAGTAAAATGTTATGCTGCATATTTTAATGTTTCTTTTGGCTATTTCTTGTATAAGTTCTTCCTCTTTTCCATTAATCGCTCTAACATTCCATGTTGCTAGTTTTATTATTCTGTATCGTTTTCTTTTCCGTTTCCGATCGATAACCGATTTTTCTATTCCGATTCACGTTTGTCTTGGTTTTTCGAGCAATATTGTCGAGACCAAAACCTTCATTTCAGTTATAATTATTTCTGTTATTCGGTCTGAGTAGATTTTTGCGAATAAAACGAAAAGTAATGCAGTATTTAACTTGTAAATGAAATTTAAAAATTGCACTGGTAAATAATAAATTAAATTTGAATAAAAAAATTAAATCTATGTTTTTTGTTGGGGGGGGGGAGATTGGGGGAGATCGAATAAGAAAGTTAGCACAGAGGTTGTGAGACATTTCAGTCGAAATTCTCGGGAGAGTTGCTTACGGCGTTTCTGGGATCTTTAAGAATATCGTAATGTTCTTAACTATTAAAAATATTAAATTGGGACTGCTAATGTCTGAAGAATTACAGAATCCTAATTCGTTTTTATTATTGCAGTTGAATTATGTTGGATAATAAGGAAATTTTATTTAATATTATTCAGTTATTTGGAGAGAGGAGGGCGTACATTTCTATATTATTTAAGACGTGTCACTGTCACAGCGTTCAAGAGCGCTGCATTAGTTCCATGTAGATTAGGATAATTAGACAAACTGTCAGTGATTTGGATGAGATAATACTACGACCGCTATTTATCTTTTAAGAACGATGACCTAGAAAAATCAGAACGTTTTCTATGCGTTCATTCTTTTACGAAACTTCACTGAAAATCGTTTCCCATTATGGTAAATGTGAAATGAGATCTACCTTCCGACCTAAATAAGTACTGTATACATGAAACCTAGACAGGTCACAGTAACTTTTAAGGGAAGTAATGATGTAGTTTTATATATAATTAGGCGACAAAGAAAGAAAAGAAGAGAAAAAATTCAGTGGGTAGAATCACTTCTCAGAACGTCTCGAAACCGAATCTTCCCCTTCTCTCCAATATATATGTGCAATTGCTAGCGCCCTCTATAACATTTCTTTCAACGCATTAGTACATTTCCTAAAATACAGTCGGAGTTGATATATATATATATAAAAAAACGGATTTGATCCGATGTTTATATCATCTCTGGCAACCCTATTATACAGTCTAAATATATTTTTTTAAATAATCAAGTACGGTGTAGAATAAATATATCTGTGTTTACGTAATTATCAGAGCCTTCTGGAATATTTTTTTAGATGTGTTTAAACAAACAACTTTCTTTTAACAACCGGTGAATAAAAAGATTCAATATTTGCTGCCAGCGCCCTCTCTTGCAATTCCTCCATGAGTCGCCGTAATTAACAAAAAATACAGAATTTATGCTTATCCCTAAGTCATTTTATTTTATATGCTTTAGCCACGTATAATTTTAATACAAATAACAGAAACAGTTTTATATAAAATAAACAACCAATTAAATATCCATTAAAAATTTTTAAGCGATTTTTGTTATCGTTATTTCATTAGATTAATACAATCAGAAATGAAAAACTTTTTTAATTTAAATTGTTTAAATATTTGTTTATTTGAACTGTATCTCTTTTGAATTTTGAATATTTAAAAAAAGACGTTACGTTGTAAACATTATTATGCTAAAAACATGACTAGTGATTTTCTTGTATAGAGTTCTCCGGTTTTAGACACCACTCTAGTCAAAAGTCCGCTAGCTATTTCTACTGTTTTTTATTTTTATTTTTTATTTTATTTATTTTTTTTTATGTATAGTTTTGTAAGAATGCTAGATACAAATCACCTTTATGGCGAGTAAACAGCGTGTGTGTGTGTGTTCTGTGATTACATCGATAAGTACCATGCCTCCATTATTCTAGTCTCTTTGTCCATTTCGCCATGGGTTTTTTGTTACTGCAAACGTAATTGTTTATTGTTTGCTAACTTCATCTGTTAGCGAACTTGAATCATTTGTTGATGAATAGAGGTTTAGACATTTGTTCTACTCAAAGCATATCTAGATTACTATCGTTTGGGTAACAAAATTAAGGTTAAGGGAAGTAAGTTTGAATTGGTCGTGAGTAATCAACAAACACGAGGAAAGCCTTAAAAGGGAAGTACGAAACATTGCATTATAGTACAGGTAGTTAGAATATAATTTAGATATCCCAAATGCAGAACAGGATTATACGTGATTTCATTCATAAAAAGAATGAGCTGAAAATAATGCGGAATATGAAACTGGAAGTTATTATTTCGTATCCTAAAAAGTGATTGTCATAATATCTCTTTGTGTGGCCAACACTTTTCAATTCCCACTGACCTGTCTTGACAGATAGCTAAAACCTTTTGAGTAAGCTTCCATCTACCTCGCAATGGGAGGGGAAACTGTATTTGACAGAGTGTTGTGACACTGAAGATTCTTCTTAAAGCACAGAAGGAGGTGGGGTACTAAGAAGGGATTCCGTGCCCACCCAGTCTTTCTTCTTCAGGCAGACGGGGCACAGCAGGAGAAGATGTGTACGATGTTTGCCATCATAATAAGCGTACACTAAGAAGCTCAAAGTAATCCTCAGCAGCGTAGTTTTTTTCTTTTTTTTTTTTTTACAGTTATCTAGATCTCTTCTGGGATATTGTTGGTCTATTGCATATTATAAACAGATCAGTAGCTTGGTTTATAAGATCAATAGGGGGAGGTTTTGAAGTTGGTGTTTGTTTCTCTTTTTCTAAACCTTTCTTAGAATTAAACATTAAAGAATGACAGAGCCTGTCATGTGGAACTGAGCGCCATCTACCAGGAGGTGGTGGAGATAAAATAGAACACACTGTTTAGAATACAGTAATATCTCGTTGTCTTGTGGGTTATCAGAGCAAAACTGAATTATATCTCGTTCTGTGCATCTTCCTGTTCGGATATGTAGGTCAGGATTCAGTTTGGCATTCCAGATTCTCTGAATTGTTGGTGTTAAACTGTGCTATTTAATAGGATAGGGTGATTTGGATTTAGAAGTCTAAATAGAAAGAGGAAATGTTTTTTGCATTCTGTTTTTTTTTTTTAATCGGCTTACATTTCTATAATGTTAAATGTATTGTTATTCTTGCTAAATGCACAGACGATAAATAATTCGTTAAGTGGTTTATGATTCCACTTTTTTATATGCTGCTACTCTGATCTACACTTCCGTCTTAGTTTCTTCTATCTATCTATATATATATATATAATATTATTCTCCATTGTTGTTATGCTAGACCCACCACAAGTTTTAGGACCAATAATGACCATTAAGAGGTTACATTTCTGTGTATTAAGAAATTAGAACCCATTTGTTAAAATACCGTAAATATTATTTTTAAAATATCATTATTTTAGATATTTATTTCTTGAAGGAAGAAAACCCGTATTCTGAAAACCTATCCTCCAAACACAACACACACACACACACGCGCGCACGTGAATATTTGCTATTCAGTCTGGATTTGTTGCTGACATATTTCGCCTGGAGATTTGAGTTATTTTGATGCGGTTCAGAATTCTGAGTCGTGGACTCACTCGAGAACTACTGCTTTATAAGTGGGTATTCAAAATTCATTACCAAAGAAACTTGCCTGTAAATATTGTTATACAGAATAAGAGATGCGATATTAAAAGGTTAACATTCCTTGACCAACATCAGCAACGAATATAGCAATATCTCTGTAAAACAAACAAACAAAAAACTGCTGTCTCTAAACCAGCATCTACCAGACACCATCTATTAGACAAGAGGGAAGCGAACTATAATACATTTTTCTATTGATATGTACTTTTATATGAAAATAAAAATATAAAATTATTCTATAAACAGTGACTTGCATTTTAGCGAGGGTCAAGCAGAGGACGAAGTCCCCCAATGTCATTTAGTTTCGTTAGACTACAATTGTACAATTTAAAGTAATTGAAATATTTTAATGCAGTTCTAAAATATTAAATTTTCAGCTCCAATGTAGTGCCATTGCTAGAACAACACATTTGACCTTAGATCCGGATTCAGACCTGGGCTAGGAAGTGAGAAACCTTTTTAACTAAACTAAATTTAATTAAATTAAAATTCTTTCAGTCAGAACTGTTCAGTTTTTATTTATTTATTTATTTATTTTAAAGGACAAGTCATCACCGAAGGAAGGTGGTTTACTTTATAAGATAGGATAACATTCCACCTTATAAAACAGTAGTTCTCGAGTGAGTCCACTACTCAGAATTCTTCAGAATTGGTAATCAGTTATAGATTTATAACATAACATCAAGCTATCAAGCGCGTTTAATTATTTTGTAGATTTGCGACTTGTCGCGAGGAGCTTGCAATCCCAGGTTAAAGACCTATTGTTAAAAACCATATTTCTCTGATGGCCATCGATCTACTAGATATCACATAAGAAACTCGAAAACTTGAAAGTGTTTTCGAGTTTCTTATGTGATCTCTACAAGCGTAGTGCTTTGGTTTTGTGTCACATATTAAATGATGACGTGCTCGGGATTATCATTATTAATGGTCTACGAAGAGAAGGTATTTCCAGCAGTGTTGGTTAACATAAGCCTCTCTTCATCCCGTGCATTCAGTTTCCAACAATTGATTGCGGACTACCAGACATACAGAGTTTGACATTCTATTAATCAAGTTCTTTCTTAATAATGGGTTCAGGTCTTTTCTTTGATCCTGTTTCAAATTGTTTGGTGTACGTTGACCATATTTGCCTGCTTCGGGAGTGTAATGTTTCAATACAAATTAAAGGAATGATGCACGCGCGATATTTATTTGCTGTGAGCCTTGAGTCTATCACGTATGGGATCGATAAAAATAAAATCATATTTTATTTTTATCAAAACGAGTAGACTTTTACATCAAGTGGGTATCCCGAACATTCATGAACAGTGCTAAATTCAGGATGTGAAGATAATGTTAAAGCAATCCTCTGAATTAAGTAAAGTCAAAATCACTGATAGAATTACTTGAACCTGTTTTAATATTTTTTCTTTTTCTTCTCTCTTGTAGGTGATGATGGAAGATATCGAATGTATTTCGATGATGACAGCTTTCAACAATCTGGAGGTTTTGGCTCAGTGACACCCATTGGAATCATTACTAACTATAGAAGGACTCCTGGCAAGAGAGACAAAGAGAAAAAAAAGCCGATCATGTTTACTGGTAGGAAACAGTGCAATAGATTCATGCTTCCGAGCATCTATGGAGTAGACACCATCTTGGAAAAGCCTGGACATAACTTGCATGACATCTATCAAGGACGATCAGAAAAAAGCGACTTGGATTCCATCGCCAAGATCCCAAGCGTGGACACAGACCTTCCTCGTTACTCTTTAAATGCATGGAGGGAAGAAGATAATCACATCTACGCCACACTCTCCGACAACTACAGTACTTTCAGTTACCAGTCTACTGTAGCCGAAGACAGTGTCCTAGCACCGGATGAGATGGAAGAAATATACGGAGGATCTTTTACCACAATAGCCAACGACGATTTTGAATTCCACGATACACGTCCTTGTGGTGGTGAAGTGCGTATGCGTTCTTCGACCGAGTTACATCAAGGATCTTCTGGTACCATCCACGACATGAGTGAAAACTCCGAATCCCAGATAGTGCTGCCCTCTATCGTTAGTAGCACAAACGAGGATAACGAATCTTCGCTGGAAGACGTAGAAGATCTTGTAATTCAACTGGACGACGGTTCGAAACCCGAAGAGAACTGTTATGATAATCCTGCATTTGAAACCGACTCGACGAAAGACAGAAACACCCCAGATGACCTAGCATTGAGTGTATACAGAGTAAGTGCCCACGAACTGAGAAAGTGTCTTCCAAGTTCTCGACGAACTACCTCTTTTTCCATGAACGATCTCGATCTGATCGGTTCTAACGAAAGCGGAAGTGAAGCTGAAGAAACTGTTTACGTATTTCCGGTCAAAAGTGAATCGACCATGTCTTTGTATAAAGTATTTCTGCAGGAAGACAAGTCCCCTGAAAGAAGCAAGAGTGAGAGTAATTTGTTATGGGAAGGAGAACAGGTCCCTAGTGGAGAAGAAAGGTCTACCAGAACCAATCGGGAGACAATTGGAAACAAAATTATAGAATCTCTTTGGAAAAGCGGACGCTCGACTCTGGTAATCAGACGTCAGAACCAAGTGCGAAGGGCCAGAAGGATAGCTAGGACATCTAGATATAAAGTGGCTCAAGCGATCAAAAGAAGAGGGAAAAAGAAAAAACAGGAGGAGTCCGTCCATTTGAATGGAATTCGTCGGACAGGAAGCGATAAAAAAAAGTGGAGACTTTCCATTGTGGAGTGCGGGCAAGACGATGTTGTTATCTTCAATAAGAACGTAGTTCCATTCAAGACATTTTTATCGGTCTTAGAATCCTCCGAATTGACTGACTTCAGTGAACGTAGTTGTCCAAAGGACGATGACGTTACCGAAGACATTACATCAAAGAAGACAATCCCACAGTTCCTTTAAAATAGCTTTTGTTTCGATGTGCATAGATGACCTCATTTTCCCAGTATATACATACCTTTAACGATATTAGGATCTCCATTATTTAAATAAGTGAGTAGCTTGCGTAGCTTATTGTTGCAGGCAAATGATAGAAAACGTTGGCTGAATTGGAGTATGTAGCGCCCTCATACGGACACTTACTAACGAATTTGTATATAATCGGTTTTGAATGTATTTTCTTTTTTCTTCTTTTCAGTTCCCTTGTGTAATAGGATTGTATGGTATGAGTGCAGAATGTTTTAGGCACTATATTGTAAAACTAAATGAACACTGAACGACATAATTTATAGGAATCATGTTAATGTTTCTGAAGATTTTGTAAGTTTGTGCCGTCTACAAAGAAGACACTGTAGTGATTTGTTTTGAAATAAATATTAAGAAGTTATTTGTTAAGAAATATTTTTATTGCTATTTTTAATGCTAAAAGAATATACAAGTAGAACATAACAAATTACATAAGTGCGTTTTCACTACAAATGGATAAATACTTTTTCTTTCTTTCTTGAGACTTCTTAAGGGAATAGATGTCAGAATAAAGATGCTGTTAAAAGCCTGTCGAATGCAATAGCAACACTGCTTTGCCTTCCAATCTAGTAGTAATAAAAAAGATTTAGCGAATTTGTCGATGTAAACAAAAAACGTGATTAGAACGTTGAACGTTCTAATCACGTTCAAAAAACGTAGAACGTTATGAAACTAAAATTCGTCAACCAATTCTTAATATTTGCATAAAAAAGATGCTAATTTTAATTTTAATTGATAATCACATCCTTTAAAATTTCTTCTTTAGAGGAAGAGCAAAAAAAAAAAAGTCCACCTTGCTCTGCATATTAGCAAGTAGCTCTTCACGAGCCTTCCTTTAATGTGAAACCAATCCTTCAATCCAGAAAAGACGTCGACTGTTTGATTTTAGGTATATGTAATCCAAAAAGAACTGCAGATAACTCTGTAGGAATTGTGCTAATTCATTATTAAACCTTGTCCTGCTATTAGTGACAACACAGGCAGATCATGTACTTTGTGTTCAGGAACAATGGACTATAATTAAAGCACCTAGCAAGTTAGGCTGACGAGTGGTACCGGTCTTTTAGGGTAAGGCAGTCATCTGATATACCGGTTCTCTGGAAAGCTCGTCTCACAGTATTTACCTTGATGGATACCACAATGTAAAAGAAACTCCAATTCCAATCTTTCCGGTGCCTAAACTAAATTTCTTATAAACGATGCTCATCGATTAGCATAAGACAACCACCTAGCTTACTGGAAGTCTGAAGTGGCTTGAAAAGTTTCATTTTTTGATCTCTAGGATTGAGTTCCCGGACTATCTAATCCTTATAAATCAAAGATACCAAGAAATTATATTCTTGTTTTAATCTTTATCCAAGTGTAAGCAAAGTTTGCGCGTGAAGTATTTTCACGAATGGTTACTTGTATATATATATAGAGGCTAATGACTTCGCTTCAATTGCCTTAGTATACCATAATGCAAAACATACATCCTTTCTGGTGTATATAAATCTAAGCAGTATAGGAAGGTTTCGACCTTTATTGAGATATGTTAAAGTGCGGGGATACCTCTCCAAAAACTTCGAGTGATCTACAATATCACTCTAAATTTCATTTCACTGAGTGACACTAAAGGATCACTACTAAACTCATCACTCCAGGACAGGAAACTCAGCGGTGGCTTCGCTCAGCCACCAAGAAGTAATTTTACACTCCCACTATATATGTATAGGGAATCTCCAAACACTCAGGTGATCTCCGTTCACTCTAATCTCAGAGAGTGACCGACCCGAATTAACTCATGACTCAGCAGTGGTTCTACTCAGTAACAGGTCCAGCTCACCACCGAGAAGAACAATCAGTGGTGGCTTTTGCCCAAAGGTAGGCTCACCCCCACCAGAGGCGCTCATATCCCACGGAAAAGCATCCACAGGACCGCTTCAGCAGACTTTTTGCATCTGTAGCAAAAGCCTTATATCTAAGTAAAGCCGTCTCTAAAAATTTGGACGATCCCTAGACCACTCCATAGTGACCGAAACACCGTCCAACTCAGCGTTGGCGCCACTCAGTGACGGGCTTCCCCACCACCGTGCAGAACCGCTCATATTCCAGGGGAAAGCATCCACCGACACAGCCCCTCCCCGGAGACTCAAAATGCTCTCTCAGGCAAATCCCCCTCACCGAGAGAATCTAATATAGAGCGAAACTCAGCGTCCCATGGGTAACAGCAACAGCCGAGCCTCAGGTAGAACTTCATTGGCGATGTGTAAGTAAAGCCAACTAAAAATTTAAGACGATCCCTAGACCACTCCATCAGCGTTGGTTCCACTCAGTGATGGCCTTCCACCCGCACACCACCACCGAGCAGAACCGCTCATATTCCGAAGAAAATCCTTCACCGACAAAGCCCCTCAGCTGGCCGTGCCGGAGAACACTTTCCCCGAGACTCAAATTGCTTCCTTAAGGCAAAAACCCTAAGAGAGCGAACTCAAAACTCTCGAATCTCTGCGTCCTAGGGGGTAACAGCCGAGCCTCAGTTAGAACTTCATTGGCGATGTGTAAGTAAAGCCAACTCTAAAAATTCGGACGATCCTTAGGCCACTCAATCGTGGGCGAAAGACTGTCCATCTCAGCGGTGGCTCCGCTCAGCGATGGCCTTCCACCCGCACACCACCACCGAGCAGAACCGCTCATATTCCGAAGAAAATCCTTCACCGACAAAGCCCCTCAGCGGGGCGTACCGGAGAACACTTTCCCCGGAGACTCAAATTGCTCCCTTAAGGCAAAAACCTTAAGAGAGCGAACTCAAACTCTCGAATCTCATCACTCAAGGGGGTAACAGCAACAGCCGAGCCTCAGTTAGAATTTCATTGATTACAGCATTAGTATTTTAGTAGGAGAATGGATAGATACTAAGAAAATGTAATGCAGAATTCATATATATATCCCATATATAAGTAGTAAAAAAGTATATCAATTTATTATTAAATTACTCTGGATTAAAGAAAGATGTTAAAGAGTTTTGATTTATTTTTACAATAAATTAAAGATGCCAAGAAATTATATACTTGTTTTAATTAATGTTTTAATAAAGTGTAAGCAAACAGCGTGAAGATATTTCACGCGAAGACCTTGTTTTGCTTACACTTGGATAAAAATTAAGGCAAGAATATAATTTCTTGGCATCTTTAATTTATAATACTATATAACCAAGTGGAAAAACTTTCAATATCGAAAACCGTTATTCCATCCATTAAAAAGATCTAGATTTGAATTTTGTTTAGGACAAGAAATCCTTTTATAAGAACTTTTCACTTGAAGGTGAGTTAGTAGGTCTTAGCCGGAGAAAGAGAGAGAGCGAGAGCGGGGGAGGGGTTGAAATTAAGCAAACTGACAGAAGATCTTAAGCAACTTTTCGCGGGAAAGAGACTGAATTGTAGAGGAAATGGCTTAGTGATTTGTAAGTCGATTATGAGATTTTTTTTTTGTGTGTGTGGGCGGGGGAAGAGGGACAGACTCTTGAAAATCAAAGAGTGCTTCCTGAAACGCCACCACTCACTTGGGAGTGCCATTTAGTGTAAGAGAAGCTCGACAAAGATGCGAACAGTTGCTGTTATTCCAAAAGATACGATTTTGCTGAAACCATAAAAAAAAAAAAGTTAGGACATTGCACATTCAATTTGAATGAGGTTAGCATTCCAGTGTGACGCTCTTGCGATTACTCACACAATGAGGTCTGTGGAATGAAAAAATTATGGGAAAAAAAAAAAGAATTCAGTTGGAATATTTAATGTTGTGTTAAAGTACACTTGAAGTGTTGCAAATCCTAAATAAATCAGATTACTATTTTCTCCACAGCTTCTACTACCGAGCGATAATTCTCCCCACCCTCTAAAATAGTCTCCAAACTCAACTTATTCTCTGTTGTTTATTTTATTGTGATTGTGCATCGTATCCTCAAAATCTTAAGCTGTTCTACTCATAAATGATGAGAGTTTCATTAATTTGTAGCTTTTTTTTTTTCTTGTACTATATAGAAATATTTAGGTTTATTTAAAAAAAAAAAAGGAAAAAATAAAAGTGCAATTAATTATATTTATTTGAATAAGAATTGTGATTTCAAAGTAATGAATTCCGATAGAAATAAAGGAATGCCGTTCGCCTTTGAATGCTACGAGGGAAAAAAAAAAAGATAAAAAATAAAATAAATAATATAATATTTTGTGTCCTCCCACACATGCTCAGGAACGCGCAACGTCCTCGAACAACCTTAATCTGTTCTCTCTTCACGGAAAAGATTTACGAACCACTCAACTGCTGTTTGATTTGATCATCTCTTTCTTTTATGCGCACGCGACTGCTCGTGCCGTTTCCGTTTTACATACTTGAAAAACGTATTTAATAAACTTAGATTAGATACAAATGTTAAGGTTGCTATTTGAGCATGCGTGCACTTGGTGAAATAGACTGACGATAAATGCAAAAGATAAATGCGCATCGCTCTAGCTGGCACGCTATCGCATAATTTAGATGAAAGTAATGGGAGATACTGAACTTTTCAAGCCTAACTAGACAGCCCTGAAATATGTTCTATGATCTCATATTTATTTATTTTAAGAATCCAATCTTAGCTGTTGCACTCGCTGTTGAGTCAAAAGTTCATTCTTCTTAACATTAGACATGTTACATACGTTGCTATGGCTACGCGAGTTTTTCTAATAATGTCCATTGCTGTTCTGTATACTTCACTGTTACCATGGTTACGCATACATCAGCTGATAGTTATTTGTTAAGTTGCGATCGTTTTGTTTAAATTCAGTTATAAATCTAATGTTGATAGAAATAATTCGATTTAAGCCAAAATTGAAATGACTCGTGATTTATGTACACGACAAAACTTAAACTTCATTAATATTCCATTCGACTTGAGGGGAATTATAATATGCATAATTATAAGGTAGGACAGACGGACAAAAACTAATCTAATAAGTGCTTACAGATTTTTAGTGCATTTCTTAGTTATTGTGTTTATAATCGTTTAAGATCATTTCCATATTTGTCTTTTTAATTTTTTTTTCCCACTTTAGTTTATTCAGAGTAGAAAAAAAAAGTGTGTGTATGTGGGGGGGGGGGGGTATTGTTGACGTAAGTCGATGCCTAACCAAAGGAGTATCCAGACATCCGCTTTTCTTATTGAGGCACTGCAACAATAGCCAACTGACATACACACCCTTAGACACACCCTTACCCTTATGTTGAAAACAGCAGGTGAGAAGATAACCTACGTTTCAGATAACAAATCACTAAACCTTACTGTTGAAACGCCATGAAATACGAGTATGTTGTCTGTGCACCCTTTATCTTAGATCTTTTTTTTTTTTTTTTTTTTCATTTCGAATTGCTTTACTGGTTTGCTAAGCATCTACTAGTGGTTTCAGACAGGCACATTTAACAAAGAACAACAATGAAAAAAACTAACTTATAGAATATTTTCTCCTACATTTCTTTTCCATATAAAACATATAATGTTTTATATCATCATAAATGATTATGTTATATGTAAAATGAACTTGCTTTTCGTTGAGCTTAGGACCTCTGTCATGTTAATTTCGACCAACGTCACCTCCAAGGTGTGTTAACATCAGCTAAGTAATAGCTAAGTAACAAACAGCTGAAAAATTATTTCCAGTAAGTAATAAGTACAATGATGAAATCACAATCAACATTTTTTGTTCATAAATATACTTCCTTTTTTCATGGATATTACGGTAATTTGAGACTTGAATTGATTTAAAAAAAATTGACCTCAATACGCACCTATCTCTGTATCTTAAGGTATGGTGATTACTATCAATAATCATGTGACACGTACACAAACTAAAATGCGTATTATTAGTTCCTTATAATTATTTAATTATTTATTTAATTATAATTTCATAACTTCTTACACTTTATTTGTAACAAGATTTATTTTAAATCCACTTTGTAATAACATTCTCTGCTACTTTCAAAGACATTAAGGAATGTATAGGCGTTTCTTGATTTCTGAGTAGGAGACGTATATGGGAAGAAGAATTTGACTTGACTTGGGAGGGGGGGGGGGGTGTTAACATTGTTTCACAGTGAAAGAAACCCGAACAGACATACGAAATAGTAGTTTAGACAAAATACTTTTTTCACTTGTTGTGCACAGATTCTTAGTCGAATTGCGAAATATTTTGCAGCTGATAATACGAAACTATTTGACGACGGACAGTATCCGTGTTGTTTGTACAACCATCCTTGTTTCTTTGACAGCGAAATGTTAAAGCTGCACTGCTAGCTATTCGATATCGAGATGGCAAATGAGGAAATCTAAGTCGTGAGAAATTATTTTATAAGTTTACAAGTTCTTAGAATGACCGCAATGAGTTCAATTGTCTTCTGTTTGGAAAGGCGGACTTACTCGTAAACGCACAACCTTTGAAAGCAGATAACCATTCAGCTATTAAAAGCAAAATTTATTGCATTGAAAACATCGTCACTTCAGTCTCTGGCATAAAACCTACGTGTTTATTTCGATTATTACAATTGGTTGGTGAGAACCAATTATGAATTCAATTACAACAAGGAAGTTAAAAATAAAATAAATAAAGCAATTCAAATAAATTGCTTTATAGTACCGATTATATCATCTTCCTAATAAACTCAAGAAGCTATAGGGGATCGTCCAGAGCTGGCTTTCAAACATCCATGTCTACGATGGGATCGAAACCCATAGCCTGTTGTTGAGCAGGTATGCTAACTACTCGACCAACCAGCCTGGAAATTTTTTCTATCCCTTTCATAAGAACAAGAAACTATAAAATATGCTTAGAATGCCTTGTTTTGATAAGCTTGCTATGCAGACAGCATGTAAGGTATGGTTGTATCATTTCATAATGACCTATTCTCATACCATGTGATACACTTAGTATAGAGAAATGAAATATAAATCTATTTTCTTTTAAAGCAAAGAGTATATTGTTTTGTTTTATTTTATTATGTGTAAGAATTGAAGAATTCAAAGAATTTATTTATTTTTTCTCATTTCAAGATTTGTATTTAAAATAAGCAGTTTTTCTGAAAAGTTTGTTGAGTCTCATACTTGAAAATATAACACACATTAAAAAAAAAATCCTCCATTGCTATTTATTCCACAAAAAAGAGTAGGTGGAATTTTTCAGCGCCAACGTTTTTTTTAAAGATAACTAGGAAGTCAGTCTCTATTCGATCATTTATTGATAACGAGCCAACTATGAATAAACCAAAACTTTTCAGTAGAAAGTGTGGCCTTCTATCTTAACACTAATGTTATATCTGCCATAGTTCGAACATGGTTATGTATGTGGCGAACGAGTTGAAAAATATGCTTTGGGTTCGAACGTTTTAAGTATGTCTGGGGAGGTGTAAAGAGGAAATTCTAGAACAAGACCAAATAGACTTTACTTATCAAATTTACTTATCTAATTATAAGAATAGGCTAGGTGGTAATTTATTATGTCTATCCGCAAATGCCAGGAGCATTAGAAACAAAGGGGTTGAGTTTGTTGCTTTATTGAATACGATGTGGCCCAAGATTGTTGGCATTAGTGAAACCAGCTATTATAATCAGATATAGTGAGTGGGATCGAGTGTAATGAGTATACTATTTTTAGGAATGACAGAAGAGATAGGAGAGGAGGAGGAGGAGTGCTACTAATGATATCAAATGATTAAGTCCAGTTAGGGTAGAAACGCAAGAAAACAATGATGGTACCAATGTCTAATGTAGCGGTGAGTTTGAGTCTATCTGGTGTGAAGTGGACAGAATGAAATATATGGTGGGGTGTTGCTATAGACCTGGCGGCTCAGTTGCAGGGGACGAAGAAATGCATCGCAAATTTAGCCTTATGGGTACCAAGCGAATGATCATTATGGGTGACTTTAATTTTCCAAACATCGATTGGGTAGAAGAGAAAGCTCATGATAAGAAAGAAGAGGAATTTATTGAATTGTTGAGAGACAACTTTCTCAAGCAGCATTTGAAAGAAGGAACACGAGGTCAAAGAGTGGATCAGAAAGGATCTCTATCAAGAATGTGGCTATTTTACCACAATTTGACAGTAATCATGCTGTACTTTCTTGAGAAGTATCTAATTGTACTGATTCTCCGATTAAAACAGGTTACATGCTTAACTACGAAGCTGAAAATTATGATCAACTTAGGAGAATACTATCTTTGGTCTCATGGTATCAGTTACTGAATGGAAAAAATGTCAGCAATGCATGGGAATCTTTGAAAAAGTGTTTGAATGAGGCGGTATCTCAATGTATCCCTAGTGTTCGAAGAGTAAATAGGTTGGGTGTGAAATGGATGTGCAGCCTTATTAAGTTAGAAATCCACAAGAAGAAGATGGTGTAGAAAGAGTATCGTGAGAATAAGAGTGAGAGGAGTTATGAAATGTGTAAAGCTCAGGTCAGAAAAGTAACGAGTATTGTGAGAAAAACTAAAACGGAGCATGAAAAGAAATTGGCCATGCATGCTAAAGGCAATCCAAAAGAATTTTATCGTTATGCCACAAGCAAAAGAAAGAATGAATGTGGAAGAATAACTTTATTCAATGCCGATGGTACACGAGCGTCGGAAGCTAAGGAGATTGTTCAGTTAATGAGTGCTCACTTTGCTAAGATATATCAACCAGGTGTATGTAACATGGTGACAGTGCTCCTGCTACGTTGGATGAAGAGTTAGAGGTTCATGAAAATGCGGTTGAAGAGCTTTTGCATAACCTGGATAAGAATTTGTCAATAGGGACAAATGGAATATCAGCCCGTTTGCTAAAGGAATGTTCTGCTGAATTGGCTAGTCTTTCACACATTTGTATAACTTGATTCTCAGCTCAGGAATGGAAGGAATGTATGATAGTTCCATTGCACAAGGATGGTGCAAAAACTGATGCGTCTAACTACCTACCTATAAGTATCTCTGATGTGGTAGTGAAAATTTTAGAGAAGTTGGTAAGAACTCGCATACAGAAATGGGTAGACAAACATGATATACTCTGCAGGGAACATCATGGGTTTACTAAAGGAAGGTCATGTTTTAGCAAGCTCATCTTTTATAACAATGTTACGGCTGGGTTAGATAAAGGGAACGGATACACTATGACAATGTTGGATTTTTCTAGGGCATTTGATAGGATACCACACGAAACGCTGTTGCGTAAACAGGAGAATATGAGATTGGAATATAATCTCATGACTTGGACAGGGGATAGTTGACTGATATCAAAAAATGGT
Source organism: Typopeltis vanoorti (assembly GCF_054136105.1). Lineage (NCBI taxonomy): Eukaryota > Metazoa > Arthropoda > Arachnida > Uropygi > Thelyphonidae > Typopeltis > Typopeltis vanoorti. The sequence continues at coordinate 109,983,058 of NC_143550.1, read as the reverse complement.
ATACAGTGGGTGTGAATCTGCCAGATTTAAGGTAACCAGTGGTGTACCTCAGGGTTCAATCATTGGGTCATTATTGTTCAATCTATACATTAACGACATCAAGAAGGGTCTATCATCAGATGTGCAATTGTTTGCCGATGATGCTAAGATAGGCATGGCAATCAGGGATGCTACTGATATTCAGCAATTACAAAATGATTTGAATAGACTGCAAATCTGGGCAAACGAAAATGGCTATCAGTTTAATGTTAGTAAGTGTAAAAGTGTAATCACGCCAAAGTTATGCACTTTGGCGTGATTAGAGTTCCGGCGACATATTATATTAGCGGGGTTATGCTACAAGAAACTGAAGAGGCAAGGGATCTTGGTGTATTGGTGGATAAGAATTTGAAGTTCAAAGGTCATATAGCAAAAGTTGCAAATAGAACTCATAAGATAACTGTGATGTTGAAGCGAACCTTGACATGTAAGGATAAGGAAGTCATTTTGCCTCTTTATAAGGCTTTGACAAGACCACACCTGGATTACTGTGGGCAGATTTGGTCTCCAGGTTTCAAGTGGATAAAGAACCTGTGGAAAGGGTGGAAAGAAGAGTTACAAAGATTATATCCAGTTTATAGGATTTAGATTATGAGGACAGATTGCGAGTATGTGGATTGCAGACTTTGGTTAGCAGGAGAAAGAGGGGGTGATATGATAGTGATAGAGGTATATAAACTTTTGAATCGGTGTTATAGCGTTTCAAATGATGAATTTTTTCATTATATGGAAGGCGGGGAGAGAACACTGGGGCATCCGTGGAAGTTAAGGTTGTTCTCAATCAGGAAAGGGGTAAATGCTTGGTCTTTATCACAGAGAGCAGTGAGTGAGTGGAATAATTTTCCCTTAGGGGTAGTGAGTGCATCTAGTGAGAATGAATTTAAGGGAAAGTATGATAGCTGGTTTAGGTTATTTATCCCTCGATGAGTCCTTGACTCCCTGGAGGTCTGAATAATAATAATAATAATAATAATAATAATAATAATAATAATAATAATAATAATAATAATAATAGTGTCAGTTGTACGGTTTTTTCTTGAGATGCGGGGTTAAAATTTGAGTTTCTGAGAGAATAAACATACTTCTCCATACTAGAGATCATATTTAAAAGAATCTAAAATTGCTTAAACGTTTAAATTTGTATGATATTTGCTTAAATAGATCATCCTTAAAATTGCCTACAGGGAAAGTCTCAAACCCTGCAATGATGAGCTTCTTTCCATGCAATAAAATAAAGTGATCTCTACGGAAAAACATCAGTGTAGTTGTTTAGTTACTTCGCTATAACTCCATAATCAGGTGGACAGCATACCTATCCTCCAACCAGCAGGTTTTGGAGAATCCCACCTCAGGCATGGCTGTTTGTAAAATCTGCTGTAGATGAGCATGATAACTGTTTGAGTTTATAAGGCTTGTCTTCACTGTTAAAAAATGTGCACAAATCCTGATGAGGGCTAATGTTTTCATATCTATTTTTATATATTTAATAAAAATATATACGAAATAAAAATATGTACGAAATTTATTATTATTCTTTAAGACGAAGCCAATAAGGCTATGAGGCTAGTTATGTCTACAATTAATATGTCTATTAATTGTAGACATAACTGGCTACGTGTTCTTCTTCTGGATAGTTTGCCTATTTTATGAATTTAAAACCCGAATTACAAGAAGGCCAAAACCTCTCAGAACTCGGCCACACTGACTGACCAAAGAATTCCTATTTTTTTAAATTCTCCTGGTCAAAGAAATCTCATTCTAAGCAAGACTGCTACTTCTGCTGCCATCTAGTGAATAGGTGAAAAAGATTTGTTTGAAATAATTATGTATATATATATAGTTCACTCTCCGAATTAAAAGATGGCTTTTTAAAATTGTACTGTGTTCTCTTTCAGGAAATTTATATATGTAACTCTTTCATACTACATAAAGGAATCACAGAAAACTGTCAGTTCGCTTTACAAGCAGAAAAAATAAATAAACAGGCCAAAGAAGAAGAAAAAAAAACATCAGCATTTCTATAATAGCGTAATATTTACATAACAATTATGACGAAACAGAGTGCTATGCAACACATAATATGAGGATATTTGTTAATGTGGCTGTTTGCTGTCGTTGTAACCTACTGGCATACATGTGGGTGAGATAGAAAGCAAGGGAGAGAGAGAGAGAGAGAGAGAGAGAGAGAGGAGTTAAAAAAGTTGCATTGATTTATTCTAAGGCGTATGTGTATGCTCTAGTGCGAGTCACGTCTCACATCCATTCACATCTTTTAAGAAAATTTCCACACCTTTTGTGACTATTCTCACAACTGTTTTGTTCGCTCTTATCCTGTTTCTTAGATTTGTACGAAGTTTCAGGAACACTCCCCAATTGACGAAACAGAATGTAGGTTAAGATAGTCGAGGTGAAACGAACCGCATGAAAAAATACAAAGGGGGTAGTGTCAAATACGAGATCAGAACGAAATGAAGACTGCCATAAAAAAAAAAAAGAATGAAAAGGTACAAAGTGCATAATTTCAGACGTCAAAGTAACGGAGTTCAAAGGTGTAATTTTTATCATATCCTTCCCGTTGTTTTCTTGCCAACAAACCTTCGCTTGTTGCCTCGGGTCAGCACGTAATTGAACTAAAAGGGAGGTAAAACTTTGTTTTTTCTCACCAAGCTGGACACGTAGTGAACAAGAATCCCTTTGGAAAGGTGATTACAGCGTGTTCTATGTAGGTGGTGCGGGTGTAACTCTGACCAGAGGTCATTACCATTGCAACCAGGATAGCGTTGGTGTTAAAATAAATACATCAAATAATATAATAAAATAAAAATTGCCAGTCATTCGATTATTCGTGATAACCGTAGAAGATGGACTTCGTCTTTTTGTTCTCACTTCAAATTTATTTGTAAAAATAAAGTTAGTAATACGTGAAACTAAATTTGTAAACTTGCGTTATTTTCAAATGTCTGCATATGTTGTTATTCATATGTTAGTGTTTAGCTAATTGAAGGTTTGGTTGTTTCATGAACGGTATTCAGTCCAGTCATTCTCAATGACCTTGAGTGAACTCATATATGATCACAAGCCACATAGTTCGGCATTTCCTTTTGGTTCATCACTGCGAAACGAGCTAATATACGATTGTCATCAATCAGAGGATAAATTAAAACATAAATAAAATAAAAAAAAATAAAACTCTACCCTACCATACCATACCATTCCTGACATGACTAAGTATTAGATATTATGATGCTCTAACGTAATTGATATTTTTATAATAAGACCTTTTTTTTATAACTTTATTCTAAATTGCCCTGTTTTTTTTTTTTTTTTTTTTTTTTTGTTAGCTATGATTTAATCAGCTCTAGTATTTACGATCTTTATCCCATCGTATTGGCACCTGTTTTGCTAACTTTCATCGTCCATTCTGTTTAAGTGGCCATACCACGTTAACACATTCCTCAATGCTAACAATGTCAAGTTCTTTCCTAATAACTTCATTTTTCATATGATTCTGCCATTGGTAGCATCTGTTCACGCCCCTAATCTTTCTCAGAACTCTCATATCTGAGGTCTCCAGTCTTTGATCAAATGTTTTATTCTAACTCAGCTCTCAGATCCACAAGTTAACGCTGTCTTGTACACTATAGTTTAGTACTCTATCTCTCTTATTCCATATAAATATATTCAGTTGACTTCCTATCTTATCAGTTTTGCTAATTCTGTTGTCTCTTTCCATATTTAATTTGCCGTCTATACTAAAAACTGTTTCTGAACAGCTGAAATGTTCTATTAGGATCAACTAAGAATGCAGTTGAGAACGCAAATACAGCTGCTGTTTTTCCTGCCTATTTGCATAGTTTTTGTCTTTCCATATTCTTATTTTGATACCAGATTTGCTATAACAGTTATTCACTTTAGCTAAACAGTTCTGAAGACGTACTGGATTCATTTAAGAGTATAGCATCAGCAGCATAAAGAAAAGAGATGAGATGAATATCACTGACTACAACATCAGGTTTAATGGCACTTTCTTTGATAAATGATTCCTACAGATAATGAATAAGAATTAAATGAACATGCACCCTTGTCTTAATCTCAGTTGACATCAAACTACGATCTGTACCTCGATTAATTATAATTGCTGATTTAAATAAAAACTATCTATTACTCAGTATAACGTCCAGTTTACACGATATAATTGGAGTGTTCTGAATAGTTTCTCTGTACTTTAATATATACTTTTTTTCTAAGTACAAAACTTAGAAATCTTGGTTATATTCTAATGATTTCTCAGCTATTTCTCTCAAAGGAAAAATATGATCCTGAAGACCTCTCTTTGACCTCAACCAAGCTTGTTCTTCTCCAAGTTTCCCTTCCACATTCTTTAAACCTCTTCTCTAATATGTTTGCATACATGTTACCAGAAACTCTCAGAAAAGAAATTATTATTATTATTATTATTATTTAACAGAAGAGAACTATGAGAGCTCTACTTCGGTCATCCGAAATTCGACCTTATGACTGGGCCTTCTGAACTATGCAGTGCGGCCTCCTTAAAACTTTTACACTTCCATATTCAAGCATTTTCTAGTTAAATATCATCAAATCTGGCTGCCGTTTTCGCATTCATTTACTCATTTTTAATATCCCCCCCCCCAAGTAATTACCCTAAACATCTAAAATATCTCCTAAACATCCTAAACATCTAAAATTATCCTAAACATCTAAAATATTTTGTCACCTGTGATAGTTATCCCACGAATTTTGTTTAAAGTTTTACGGATAATCTTTTACGTATCGCTGTGAGGTTATGAGACACGCTAGTTTATCTGCCAGAATGTTATGAAAGAAAAAAGAAATCCAAAACTAAAGTCAGTTTTTTTTTTTTTTTTTTGCTAAAATACAAACCAACCAAGAACACATCCAGTTTACAAACGTCATAAGCTTGGAATAATATTTAGCATGCTTTGGAGTAATTAAACAACTAATTAGCCAGCATGTTGCGTTAGCTAAAATTATATTATTATACTATCCGTATTTACTGCTTCTCTGTAGTCTTCTTTGTGATTCCGCTACAACTGTGGGTGTGAATTGATTTAGCAATACTTCGCTTTCTCACTCAGGTGCCATGTATCTTATTTCCCTCCCTCCCCCTCTTCTTCCCGTATGACACGTTCGAATTCGTTGACCTCCTGACCTCCTTATCGGCATAATATTTTGAGTGCAAAATAGTACGATACGGTTTACGGAATTCCATTTATACTCATCTGCTATTATTCATCATTTTCGAAGCCTGGATCAGAGTACTTCAGATGTCTCAATATTTGAGAGCAACAACTCGATTTGTTTAATAGTTACACGCATAGATAACCTGATTACGATTATTTTTATTATACGTCTGGTAAGTGTGTGATAAAAATAGAATGAAGGATTACCATGCTTGTGTAATGGGAGAATTAAAAAACATAAACACGTGGGAAACTTTTTTTTATTATTATTGTTAGATCGTTCTTTACAATCCAAGTATGGACTGCATTTAATGCATTTTATAAAGATATTACTCTGTTTTTGGATGGCTTCTTAGTGTAAGGATTACTGAGAGGTAATAAAAGAAATGAATACGAAAAGTGAGTGTACGCGAACATGTGTTGGCCAACAGAGATTTGAGAATATGTTGTCAAAGAAGTTTCATTACATTTGATCAGATTTGGTCCGCAAGATATCTGTTTTTCAAACTTCTGCTGTTGATAATTTTTTTGAATGTCTCATTTTGTGTCTGCGGAGGGATCAGCGTATCTGAACTTCAACGAAGAGACTGCAGATTCGAATCATAACAGGGGCATGGATGTTTGTGATTGTCCTATGTGGAAAAGGAATGTGCGACTCTACTACTGCTTCTAGCAGGAAGCTTCACTTCCAAAATCCAATAATCTTTCTTTTTACACACAATTGCCTGGCAGAAATATCTTACAAATTTTGCTTTCTCAGCATTCAAGAAATTAGACTTTCCTCTTGAGACGTTACTTTGAATACCTATTACCTTTATAGAAATCCATTCATGGATACCATTCTCATATTTGGAATAGTGCTCGACCTTGTTCTTTAAAAATTCCTGATTCAGTACAGAACAATGAAGTTAGGTGATTAATAATCCATCTTTCATCAAATCACTCTACTCTCTTTCATACAAATATCCAATGTCCGCTTGCATTTTCCCGCAGATCTTTCCACAGTTACTGTTCATCAGAATTGGCATCGATTCTGATGAACAGAGGAAGTTGTAAATTCCTCTCATTCTGTTGAAACAAGTGCGGCAGTTATTCCTCATCACTTCACATTTCAAATTCACTGACCATATTATTCTTCCTCATCATTCATTCATTCATTTCCACTACTTCTATATTTTGAAAAGACTTCTCTCTCTCTCTCATGTAATTTCCAACGAGTACTCTGTAGGTGTTCACATCCAATATTAAAATTTTTTTTCTTAACTTTCTTTTTCGTCCACGATACTAATGTAGTATAGGCTGAACAACAAACTCCTCGTGTATGGGATCACCATAAAAAGAAATAAAAACCAATTAGTTAAAGCCATTTTCTCCATAAACTTGACTCTTTTTTAAAGATTGTCATGCATTTAAGCTAGTTGGGAAAATAACATTTTGCTCTGAATTTTGGATTCGCATTTGTAAGACAAATCCTTCTGTAACGCAAAACTATTTCTGTCGGGGGTGGTGGTGGTGGTGGTGGGGGGAATCAAGTATGCTTTATCATAACAACTATTCGTTTCCCTTTGTAACTGTTGCTCCTTTCCATTTCTTTTCTACTACACACTTTAATCTTAGCTAAAAGGCCGTATCTCTGAAAGAGAGACAAAATACGCATACCCGCCACTGAATTTGAAACTACGCAGAAATGTGTCGTCTCCGTACGAGCATACCAGTACCAATACTGACCTTCATTTCCCTGTGCAGGGGTCGGTGAGTTATGGGTCGGGAACAGCCTTCATTAAAAGCTTTGGTTAATTGGTGCACACAAAAAGTTCTGTTGTCCGTACAAGCCTTCTCAGACAACAGGACCACAGTTATGTTTCTTAGAGTGAGAGAGAGACGTGGGTTATTTTTCAACTGATTACCAGTCAGCTGTGCTGTTTACAGAATCGTGCCTCCAGCCAGGTGAGTAATCATAAAAAGCACATTATCGAACTCCGAAATATCCTTTGTTTTTCCCCATTAGAATCAACACTATTGACGATTACTGATCAGTAACATTCTTAAAATAGTTGCCTTAAACCTGTGGTAACGCACCTGACCAAGTATTTTGTTTTGCATCTGTAAATTAGAAATATGTATGTAGTAATGAGAAGACTTTATACAGATATACATGAAGTTTACGTATATCTGCATACAGGTTTCTAATTCAGGGGCCGATATGTGTAGAATCTGAGTTTATTTTTAAGTCTAAATCGATTCAATTTTCAAACACACTTCCCATCATTTCTCTATTTTTCTTTGAGTAAGAGAGTGTTTGTGCAAAGTAAAGATTTTTTCTTTTGTTTTTGCTTTTTCTAGGATTGAAATAATCAATATAATTACGAACTCTTTGAAAAGAATCAGTTTCTAGTTTCTTCAATTGATGTTTAAATATCCGGTAGTTTGTATAAATAATCTGTAATCGATACGAACTTAAAAAAAAAAAAAATGAAAACAAAATCTCTTGTGAAACTGCCAAGCTTTGTTGCAGTTGTTAAACGAAATATTAAAAATTACATCACATTGATTTTCAGAAGGGTGTAATGATGGAATATCGTTTTTAAATAAATGCTAATTTCTGGAATTACGACGACAGCTTATTAAAAATACACTTGTAATAATTTTCCCCTTTGTTAACTACTCACTCTATTTCGTGTAATTATTTCGGAGATGATTTTCACAGGAAGGAACTTCATTTTTCACCTCCAGTGTTCGTCTGGCACACATAACAGGACCGGGAGGAAATGTAGCTCCACCCACCCACACCCTCGTTTCTCTAGCACTTCTCATCCGGTGTCGGAAGTTGCCTGCATTTCCTCTTTAGAATACTTTCGTTTGTTCGTCCTTGACGGCCACGTGCACTTCGAGTAAAATCCTAAATTTCCAGTGGGATGTTTTCCTGCGGATTTTTTTTTTTTCTTTCGCTTTTTTCGTTCCCACAAAGAACGCCTGTGCTTCATCGCAGGTGTGGTACGAGCTCTTTACACATCCTGTTTACTCGACAGGGCACGCGTAATATTCAGAAATAAAGTTCAACAAAAAAAAAAAAAAGAAATTGGATTTCAGCAAGGAGTGGAAGATGGATACACTGCGAATGACATCGAAGTGTCGAAAATGCATTTGTACAGAGCTTTTGCGCAGATTATAACCAGAGGAAGTTTTTTTTAATAACACACACACACACACCCACACACATATAAGCGGTGATGTAACTGGGATGGAACACTCTATGAGATCACAGCAAAGCCAAGAGTACGACAAATAATATAAACATTTAATAAAAAAGAAAAAAATGTTTTTGGTTCTATTACTTATTTATCTCTATTTAATGTTCTTGTTCAGCAGTTTTTGAAAAGACGATAAATTTTACCCAATCTCTAAATCCTGACCTAAAAATTTGGTCAAAACACAGAGCTTAGATCTAATTATTGGTAACAATAAAATTGTACAAGTTTCTAAATTCAAATAATTGGGAAGCTTCTTAACAAAAACTGCCAACTGCTCGGAAGAAATAAAACAAAAGATAGCCATGACCCTTCATGAATCTTGTAAAGTAGGAATCATATAACGAGTATGAAAAAATCCTGAAGGAAGCCACTAAACTTCTATGTATATGGAAATGGCACTTTATTCTTTTTGGAACTTGAATCTCACGATAGAGATAAGTTCTTCTCCAACAGCATACCAGAAAGTCTTTGAGATGTAGTGGACACACACACACACACGTACAGCGAAAGGTAAGATGGACAAATAAAAGAAGTTTAAAAAGATAGGAGAGAAGAGAAAAAAATTTCAACAATATTCAGATGAGAAGATGAAATGATTGGGACATAGTCTAAGACAGTGGTTCCCAAACTTATGGATGCAAAGGCCACTTGGAAAAATTAAAATATTTCACGGCTCCCATCGAAACAAAAATCGTAATACAGACATATATTATTATAATATTTATTGTATTTATATCCAATACAAAACATACACAGCGAATATTGCAAAAATCAAATGCAAATATTACATTTTTAGAATCTTACATACGCATTTGACATGGCACACTAGTCTTAAAACATTTAAAATTTGTTATCATTATTTCACGGTCACCCCTCGACAAAACTAACGGCCCACAGTTTGGGAAGCGCTGGTCTAAGAGATGGATTCCTGCTCTTAATCATTAATTAGTCCACGAGAATACCAAGAAGAACATTCACGCAGCAATTGAATTGGGAAGAGAGAGAGAGAGAGAAATATGCTGCCAACTAGTTCCACGGATTGAAATTTAGATTGCATAATTAGTATTTTGTTTGGGCGCTGCAATACCTGGCTATGGTGCTGTTATATTTGAACATAATCAAGGTCAGAATTAACATACTTGGAGCAGAAGACCAAATGGAAGGAGGACTTTCTTAATTGTTCTTTTCTATGAGATTTCATTGGACAAACTGCCAAGGAGTGAAAAAGGAAGAGAACAGAAGCAGCGATTACATTTTATTTACACCACTTCGGAGATATATGTTACTATTAATATTTCTAGAGTGGTTGTTAAAGTCTCGGAAAAGTGAGTTCGGCATATTCAGAATAGGGTAACTAGCGATATGAAAGTTTATTGGGGGGAACAACGTAGGAAGAATCTATTTCAGTGATCTATCACTATACCGTGATTTACTACGCTTTGAAAAAGCCTCTGATGGAATGCATCGCTGTAAGTTACTACACCAGGTAGGATGATTCGAATCAGATCAATGTCCACTAGCAATAACTTCATATGCCGCTGTCTACAGAAGAAAGATCACGAACTTTTCTTCCTAGGACTTTTTTCCAGCAGATTTCACAGCTAGTCGATTTTTCACGCAGTTAGGTAAGGTTTTTCTCCAGGAAAAAAAAAATCAGGTTTTTAATATTTAAAATGGATCACACACACACGCACGCGCACACACACACACACACACACACACACACACACACACACACACACACACACACACACACACACACACACACACACACACACACACACACACACACACACACACACACACGTATAGCAGATAAATACTAGTTAGGATTTGAAAGATCGTCTCTTATTTAGCATTCTGTGGGAACTCACTTAAACTAAACAATGATGAGATCGACTGTCTACCACTTTCTAAAACTTTTTTTTTGGAATAAAAGAGTGCTACTTATCGAAGATTGTAGCAGGATGGTTGGTAAGTGATAATAAGCTATTGGTAATTCTTGCAGACATGAAATAGTACTGTATAGAGAAACAGGGCCCAAGAGAATGAAAATGACTATTAAGACCCCATAATTCAGACCCCTAACACTTGGAAACTGTCAATGTTTCCAAGTGTTAGGACTGATGATCATCTGCGGTCACTCGAGAATGAATACGATTGTCTTTCGAAAAAGGTGGCCTACTGGAGAGTCTAGAGATAGCAGGCCTAGTGTGGTCTCTATTTGGAAGACTGTGCTCGATATTTTATAATGTGGGATGTTGATAGATTATAACAGGTCACACAGTACATAAAAGTTCGGAGATCTAATTCCAGTGGCATGGAATCAGATCTTCGTAGTGTTACAGCCTTCTTCCACCATTCTGAATATTAAAATATAAAATATTTTTTCTCTCTAGTGAGTCGCTGACGTCTTCATGTATTTCATGTAGTCAGGAGCTTCCCTTTTGACTTTGCGTAGGACGACCCTACTAAGATGCGAAACCGATGGCAAACTCCATACCAAATTCCCCAGGATGGAATCAGATCTTCGTAGATAACGCAAACATTTCCATCGCACCAAGGTGGAATTTAATGGAGAGGAATGTTGATCAATCCACTCAGCCTGTGCCAATGTATCCAACATAATATACTTCGAACATAAGGCTCATTCCTGCTGTACTCTAAGTTCTTTCTTTTTTTTTTTTTTCATGACATAATTCTAAGAACTTATGCGTAACTTAGAATATGTGTTAGTTAGTATTAATTTTCTATATGATATTTATATATTTTTTTATTAATGACATTATTTTTTTTATCTTTCAATGGCAATACATTTGTCAAATACAAAATATGAGCAGCAATGCCACATTTTAATACAAGATAATTCCATACTGAATGAATATTCCAAGCGTTTAGATACCCATAACAACGCACTTATAACACAACAGTGATGGGTTTTAGAATGTTACAATTTGATTCTAAGGGATCAATATGATCCTACAAGATTTAATTGTGGCATATGCTTCATATTTAATGAATTTACATCAGCCTCAATTAAACGAAAATTAAAGTAGCAGAACAGGCTTTTCAAGTGTCAAGGAAAGTAATTATTAATTTCTTATGTAGTACATCAAAATAAATATACATTAGAAATAATTCTTAAGTATAGTCAATATATATAAGTAAGGCCAATATTTATTTTAAAATAAATATTGACTATACAAAACAAATCAGTACAAAAACTTTCAGTATACATTACTAGGTAAAAGTTAGCAATGTTTCAGCGTCATTTATGACCACAAGAAACAGTCTCAATCTTAAAGATTACCTTCAAATTTCTGAGCTTTTCTTTAAGAGAATTAAAGATTCTTAGTGCCTGAACTAACAATCTCATAATATAAGTTCTGTAAAAAATGATGAGACAATGCAAGTTTAATGTGTAAATCGATATAATATAAATCTTAATTTGTTAGTAACCGACTGGATATGAATTTTCCGATTGAAATTGTGGTCCATGTCATATATATACTTAGTACTGGTAATACCATCTGAATGATATTGCAACTGCAATCACGGGAAGTAGAATTTTAACTATGCTCATTATACACTCTAGGAGTCTTGGAAAAAAAGGTAAAGAAATTATTAAAGAAACAGCAGCAAAACACCTGGGCTATCAGACAAAGGTAAACAAAGATTGGTTTACACCAGAGATTTTGGACTTATGGGAGAAAAAAAGAATATCCAAAACTAACCTCTCAAAAGAAGATAATGAAGAAAATAGAATATTATACAAAAATTTGAAAAAAGAAATAGACAAAAATGCAGATTAGCAAAAATCGCATATTTAGAAGAAAAAGCAAGAATATGTGAAGAAGCATACAAAAAACATGATTCCAAAACCATTTATAAAATAGTTAAAGAGATAACTAGAATATACTCACTCAACCCAGTTTCAATGCTGCAAAAAGAAAGAACCACATCGAGTAGCCGTGAAACAATAAAAGAAATACGGATTAATCATTTTAAAGAAGCATTTGCAGCTAAAGAAAATATAGATCAAGACGTCTTCAACCCAGAAGAAACTTCTGACACAAAAGACATACTAAATGAAGAAATTATTTTTCATTATTTTTCATATACATTGAAAAATAATGAAAAATAATAAAGCACAAGGCGTATACAACGTTCAAAAAGAACTTCTAGAAAAAGGAGAGAAAGCTATGGAAACTATTCAACAAAATAATAAAGAAAGGAAATTTACCAACAGAATGGAGAACAGGCCAGATCATACCCATCCACAAAAAAGGAAATGTCAGATCCTGCACTAACTATAGACCTATCACCCTTCTAAGCCATTGCTATGAAATATTCATTAAGGATTCTTCAAACCAGAGTTAAATATTCCTATGAAGAATAAATGGAAGAAGAGCAAATGGGATTTAGAAAACGCAGAAGCGCATTAGATGCAATTTTCACACTAAACAGATTAGCAGATCTTATGAGAGACAAAAAAAATAAAAACCTCTACTGCTGTTTTATCGACTTCAAACAAGCTTTTGACTCAATAAACAGAAGCAAACTCATTAAAATTCTAGAAAACAGAGAGTTCGACAAATACCCATTAAATTGTATCAAGAATTACTATTCATAAACCCGAGCAATAGTGAATTACAAAAACATAGAAACAGATCAAATAGCAATTAAAAAATGAGTTATGAAGGCTGTCCATTGTCACCATATTTATTCAACCTGTACCTAAAAGAAGTAGTAGACGAAGGACTGCAGACGTGTGAAGGCATAACTGTAAATGGAAGAAATATAACCCATTTAAAGTATGCTGACGACATAGTTATCACTACAGACAGCTAAGAAAAATTAGAAAATATCCTGACCAAGCGCATCGAACAAGTAACAAATATGATATGAAAATCAATTTTAGTAAAACAAAAGTAATGGTAATAGGAAGAAAAAGGGAAGCAATCCTAACGAAAATAGGAAACAATAATAAATATAGAACAAGTAAAGCAGTTCAATTACCTAGGATCAATGATCACTGAAGATCTAAACTATTTCAAAACCATCAAACACAGAACAAATAATGAATGGATAACAATGGGCAGACTACAAAAAATATGGAACAATAAAAGATTAAGAAAAGAACTCATATTAAAAATATATAAAACACTAATAATTCTCACAGTACTCTATGGCTCAGAATGGATAAACTGTGGATAAAATGAAATTTATCCACAGTTTATTTTAAGGGGAAAAAAATGGATAAACTCAATGCTTTTGAAATGAAATGCCTAAGAAAAATCAATAGAACAAACTGGACAAAAAGAAAAACAAATGAAAAAGTCAGAGAAGAACTTAACTTTAAAGAGACACAATAATTACGCACTAAAAAAGAGCCAACTAAGCTGGTTTGGACATGTTTCTTGAATGAATATATATATATATATATTTTTTTTTTATACTATCATATATTTCGAAAGCATGTGAACAGCACTGTTGTCATTAATAATCTTGTGTTGATTTAAGACAATAAATATCATTTTATTTAGTACTTGATATGCATTTGTAGCCTTAAGGTAACTTTCGTGGCTCTAGACTCATCGACTAACTAGAGAAACTTTTTCTAGGCCTTTATTCAGCCGAATCTCAAGTTAGTTTGGCGCAGACCCGTAAGTTTTCTCAACCTACAAAAATTGGAAAATCAATATTCTGAAACTACCGAATTTCCTAAAATCGATCATAAAAACGATATACAATACACACACACACACACACACACACACACACACACACACACACACACACACACACACACACACACACACACACACACACACACACACACACACACACACACACACACACACACACACACACACACACACACACACACACACACACACACACACACACACACACACACACACACACACACACACACACACACCAGAATGGTAGTTAAGATTATGATCAAAAGATGGCGATAGTTGCCTGCCATTCCAATGCAATCAAATACACGCAACGTAGGGAGATGAGAAGAATACAGACCGGCTCTAATTCGATTTCCGATACTGTAGGCAGTAAAGATATTTTATTATTATTACATAAAATCAGTAGAATATTATTTGATACTTCAAAGCAAAAACATATTGGTTGAAGGATTGTATGGAAATCTCCTCAGCTCTATTTGGAAACAATCAGCCAGAATTTCAGAGTGTCTAGAAGAGCAGATTAGCAGTAGTGATAGGAAGCGAAGTAAAGATTGTGTAGGCTCTGGTTTTAAGGAAGGGCAGCCACACGTAAACGTATCACCACGGCAATCAGTGGTACGGGACTACACTACTGTATGCGCTGGCGTAGTCGTATTTGTTATGTAGAAAGTGGAGAATGTGTGATCATCGCATCACGCTATGCGATGGGTGTTATGGATGCCCGAGGAACTTATACTCATTTATATCATCCCAGCTGTGAAGTTTAGTCGTGGAACTACCATTTGAATTGTTACTCGAATGTCAAATGGAACTAGAGCTGTTTCTTCTCATTCCGAATTCTAAATGCCTTCTGAAGGTAACAAAGGAAAGCCAGAGATAACATTTCCACAGAATTTGGAGGTCCAAAATTTGAATATATATATATATATATATATATATATATATATATATATATATATATATATATATATATATATATATATATTGTTGAAATTAGGATTTACTCGGGATGTATACATTAATAAAACTAAATTTAACTGACTAGAACCCGAGAAAGTATAACAAAAAACCTTTACTACATCACAACTAGTTTCATCGGTGCTCCGACTTCTTCAGGTGAGAAATAAACACCTTCTTAAATAATGGATATTCGTCTCGTAACATCGCTAAACGTTTGAGACCACGCCAACATCCTCGACAAGAAGATGACTCCAACCCTATCACTCATATTCAGTTACCTTTTATCAGCACTCTTACCCCAAAACTAGCTAAGATTCTGAAAAAATTCAACATAAAGACCGACTATACTACGCTGCCAAAACTTCGTTCTTTTCTGAGTCGACCAAAACCAAAACACAACCATCTGCATTTTCCTGGTGTTTATAAAGTTTTGTGCAACTGTGGTCGACCTTATTTTGGCCAGACAGACAAATCTGTTTCACTTCGTCTTGAGGAACATAGACGTGACATCTCCTCCAGTAGAGCACGAGCGAGCGCCCTTTCCAGTCATGTCCTTTTCTCGGCAAACTCTAACCTTGAAGAACAGCCACATCAAGTTGATTGGGAACGCACTACTAATTTATATATTTGCAAGGATGAATTCGAAAGAAGAATTATCGAATCAAAAGAAATAGTTCTGGACCCTTCACATTTAAACAATAATCTTAGCTACAATCTACCTGATTCCCATAGCGCAGTAATCCAGTACTGGCGCTCAAAAATTAGCTGTCGCACACATTCTACTCATGCCAACGGTAGCACGCGGTCACCTATTCAAATATGACTGTTATTATTCTGCTTTTTATTAAGCTGTAAAGTTCATTTTTTACCGTGTTATTTTATATCTTATGTTTTTATTTCTCACCTGAAGAAGTCGGAGCACCGATGAAACTAGTTGTGATGTATTAAAGGTTTTTTGTTATACTTTCTCGGGTTCTAGTCAGTTAAATTTAGTTTTATTAATATATATATATATATATATATATATATATATATATATATATATATATATATATATATATATATATATATATATATATATATATATTACTTGGTAGTAGAGTTTCCTGTCCAGCTTAATATCATATATGATAAACCCTGTAAATGATCTTGATGTCATCTCTTTTATCAAATTGGAGGAAGCTGGAGCAGTGTGTGTGTGTGGGGGGGGATGAGCACTCAAGACCATATTATAAAGGGATGCTGGGTGCACTATTTATTTCATCTCTATATCTAAGCTTTTCCAAAATCTAATATATATGTTTCCTGCCAGAGAATACCAAATCTAGAATTTCTCTTTTTGGTATTCTGTAGCTTCAAATTTCCTCTCCTCATTCTCTATTAATTTTTTCCTGCTTCTATAGGGCGCCAAATTCTGTAAATTGCCTTTATTTCTTTGGTTGTTTATACCGAAGCTTGAATTTCTGCAGGTCCAATATCTAAAGAGTGAAATCATGTTTTTTGGTGAATTCCAGTCCACAGTTCCAACTGCTTCTCTACCTTTTTCTGCTGAAGAAGGTCCAAGAGATATTGAAGTATATGCTCTAAGGAATGATCTCACATAGATATTTATTCATCAAATACACAAGCAAATACTTGCAATCCCTAAACATTCTTGATGTTTTCGTAATCAGCTCTTTTTCAACGCGATCTTCTCTACTGCAAAACACCCTTCTATTGAAAGGGAACACAGATTTCGGCCAAATTTGGAATTTTTTTTTTTTTTTTCCGTTTCTGAATGCCTCTTGAGAAATTCAAAATAATTGGACTGGAATGAAGATTAAGGGTTGGTGAAGCAAGATCATATCGTCAACTGATTTTGACTATCAATGAGTCGAACGTTGTTTAAAATCTGACAATTTCTGCACGAACCAAACTGAAGGAGGAGGGGTGGATTGTAAAGGAAGGAGGAGAAAATAAAATGCTAGGAACATTTCTACACAGTGGTGTAGCTAGAGCTGTTGCCGTCCAGGGCGGTCCCTGAGTTTGCCGCCCTTTCAATACACATCAAAAATAGTACAAAAAGTCAAAACGACGTATAGGGAAATAAATTAAAACACTATGTTTATTTTTGAAGTAAAACCTTAATTTCCACATTCTAAAATGTTATTTTTCTTGCTTTTCTGTTAGCAGAATCGTCGATGACATTGGCGAAGTCTATTTCATAGTAATGTAGCTAATTCTTAATCAATTTTATTTAGAAAAACTCCTCTCACAACTAGCAACACTTACAGCAATTGTGAGGGAAATTCGCTGTAGTATTACAATATTTGGAAATGAGTTCCAGAGAATGTATTTTAGAATTAACTACAAAAGTTCAAAAAGGTTCAAAGTGCCGCCCG
Source organism: Typopeltis vanoorti (assembly GCF_054136105.1). Classification (NCBI taxonomy): domain Eukaryota; kingdom Metazoa; phylum Arthropoda; class Arachnida; order Uropygi; family Thelyphonidae; genus Typopeltis; species Typopeltis vanoorti. The sequence goes on along the minus strand of NC_143550.1, from coordinate 109,965,494 downwards.
AGGCGGACCACCCCCTCCACCCCCCCCCCCTCTAGCTACGCCTCTGTTTCTACGTGTTATGCCGTTCAACCAATGTAAACAACTTACTTGTTGACTGCTTTTTCTACTTGTTAGAAAAGGGATGTCACAAAAAAAAAAAAAAAAAAAACAACGTATAACCTGAACTGAGTACTGAGTACACAGGAAATTGGCAATTCAGAATCGGCTACTTAAATGATATTCTCATTTTATTTGTTGTGATAATAACAGAATGTGATAAAGCAATCTCTTCTAAACTGTATTCAATATCCTGCTTAGCTATAGTGTAGATTCAGTACGTAATTCTTGTTGGTGGACCCATGTAATATACAATATTACATAGAGTTATCTTCAGATGGAAATTGTTTTAAATTTTCTTTTGATGAACTGTAGTGTTTAATGTAAAAACAGTTTCAATCATTTTTCTGATTCATTAAAGTCCATCTGCAGCAGCCTCATTTCCGTCAATTTGTCAAACATAGCTTCAAGAAACACAGTTTCTTGATGATTTTCGCGAAACAAACATTTTCGTTTAATAATAACAAATAAGGTAAATAAATAAATAAAATCAGCTAATGCCTTTTATTCCCCTATAGGGAGTAAGCGAGTAGCCAATCAGAGAATAGCTGGCGCAAAGACAATTACTTATTATACATTGCCTCCGGTGAAGAGAGGCGGCTGAGAAGTGCTGCCATCTCTTGGTTCCCAATCCTAACACTATGTTTTTACTGTCTAAAAAACCCGCTTGCCCGTGCCAGAGATCGATTAACTCGGGAACCGGTCGAAGAAAGGTTTAGCAAAAATTCCTCTAGTCGGTGACTAGAACAGAACTTAAAATTAGAAATCAAGTTAACTCTGTATACCACAGCAATTAAGGGTTTAAGACCCTTAATTTGGCAACTTTTTTTTTTTTGCTCTTGAAACAGTCCAATTAACCTGATGATTTACACAGTCGACCGAAAAATATTCATTTCTGACGGTCTTAACAGCGCCCTCAACCGACCGTTTCGAATTCATCGCAAAGAATGCAGCGAAGTACTGCGCATATAAACAAATAATAATAATAATAATAATAATAATAATAATAATAATAATAATAATAATAATAATAATAATAATAATAACTGTTGAAAAGGACCTGCTGCTTGTTTTAACCCCCTTCCTATTTTGCTATTTTAATTACATGCAGTCATAATGTTTGTGGCTTAAATTTCAGTATAATGTTTGAAATTCGATCATAATTAATCGTTTAAATAGGAACAATAATTAGAAGGCAGCTATAATAAATATTAAATACATTTTTAATAACCATTTATTCTCAAAGGAGAATTGAAGAGCATTCTTTAATCTTCGGTTTCTTTGACACTTAAAGAATGCATGAAAGATAGGTGATATGGAATGTCGCACTCCTGCTGGTCGAGTATCTGCAGACTTAAAAAAACAGGGTTTCTCAAACTGTGTTCCGCGAGAAGTTCTGGAATTTGTCATTTTAGTTTTCTAAGCATTTTTCATGAATAAATATTTTATAGTTGAAATATTCTGAGGAGAATAATATTCGTGAATATGTCGAAAAGCTCAGACCCAGAACGCCTAATAACATCTGTGTATCGTTAATTTTCACACATCGAAGCCTTTCAATATTTAGGAAAGGGAATAATTATGAATTATGAAATTATGAATACGGGTCATAAAAATTGCCTGCAAGCGGATTATAACAATGGGTGGCATATCCTCTGTTCTCAAAACTGAAGGAAATGACATCTGTGTAGCAAATGTCAGTGACCAAGCAGCATATTTATAAACATGGAAATATTCATGAATTATCGTTAATTTTCACACATCGAAATATTTCAACAATCGGGAAAGAGAATACCGCCGTTTATGACCGATCATAAAAATTGCTTGCGAGCCGATTACAACAATGAGCAGCGTATCCTCTGTTCTTAAAACTGAAAGAAATAACATCTGCGTTGCAAATATCAGTGACCAATCAGCAAGGAAGTATAAAGAAAATTTTTCCACTAAAATTGAAGATCAAGGTAGTCTGTATCCGGTTCTCAAATCTATTAATACGGAATACTTTCTTCGCAAGTTCGTGCTGTAGTGTGTAAGTGCATGTTCTGAAACTGGAGTGCCGTGATTTATTTAAAAGTAATTAGGAATACAGATTTAAATTCTAATATGAATAAGACACAAGGCACTTTGTTTAATTTTGGTATTAAGAAATTTCTTATTGAAGGTGTTTGTGATGCAACAGATAGTGAGTCATTCACTACCAGTGATCTACAGAATGTACAAAAGGAGGGGGGAAAACTACCAGCACACAGGAGAAAAAGTCTGCATTCACTCGTAAGTATTTATAATAATATTATAAATATATTTCGTGATCAGAATGGGATGTGTCAATGAAAATCAACACAAATTAATTTAATGATGGTTTAAATGATGCTTAATTAATTAATAATTATTAATTAATTATAGATTATTAATATTAAAAATCAGCTAAATTATCAAATAATTATTAATTAATACATTACAAAATAACCAAGGTGTTCCGTGAAATTTTCAGGATTTGTGAAGTGTTCCGTAGTAGAAAAAGTTTGAGAAACTCTGCTGTAGCACATTGTAGCTCACCAGTGGTGGCGCTGCGGTAGAGTAAATAGGATCTATCTATCGATCTTACATACACGAAATTGTAGTTACTTAAAAAAAAAGTCTATGAAAGTTTTTCACTGATAATGCAGATAAAAATTTAAAATAAATATTATCAATGAAAAACTGAAATTATACTTTAACAAAAAAAACTGTAAATACTTGAAAAAAAAAGAAGAAAAAGAAAAAAGAAAACTCAGGTATCGCATTTGTCTTTTTGGCTGCAGTTTGCAGTTGTACCTACAAAAACGTGGTACTATGCTATATAGATATTTATAACATTTTATAAACTTACGCTGCCTTATTTAAAACTATATTTTAACAAAAGCGTGTTTGTTATGAAACAAAAAAAATTTTTTTTCCCCTAAAAATAAGCTTTTTGGAGTAATAGCACATATTATATTGCATCATGGCTCATGATTCTTAATGTTGAAACAACTGTTTATGCCTAATTACATTAGGATATATTTATTTACTCTCTGCTAAGTATGAAAGCTATCTTAAAAATAGGGAAATTGTCCTAAAGGAGTAATTTCTTGACGCTCGAAAAATGGCATAAAAAATTTCGGTTTCAAGCTTCAAAAGCCGCGCCTCTCATAAAACATTAAATGCATTAAGATGTATTCTCAGATTTTTACGATACTCAAGAAGGACAACGATGTGAATTGGAAATTATCCATGCTTTTAAAAAATCTATTTTGCATACCCAATGGGTAAATATTCATAAGAAGTAATTATAATGAAGAGCCAAAAGGCTTCAATTCACAAGAATATTTCCTAAAGAAAGATGCAATTTCGGATAAGAGAGACTTTAACAACAACAATAAAAATGCGGAGAACAGTTCATAAATAAACCCATTCGCAATATTTTTGGAACAGAAATAAAATCAAAACGACTAACAGGAGTAATGAAGAAGATCATCGACAATCAGCTTTACACTGCCTCTGCGACCTATCAGTGAACCCCTTAACGTACAATTAAAAATCAGAAAGCGGTCGTTTTTCTGCCAATGTTTTGGGCGAGGGTGATTTGCTGGATCAAATTCATCATTATTTGAAAAATAACGGATGAATTTGTGCAAACGCAAACGAAATAGCCGATACACGCCGTTGGCAAATTTTCTCGGTTGAAAGGAAATAGGCACAAGATTGTCTAGCGTCTATATTCGGTTGTATTTATATGTGAAATAAACAAAAGACGTGTAACGGACGTCTTCGTATGTTAAGGGGTTGATCAGCAATTGCCAATTGCCAATATGGATAACACTATTCTCTTTGTTCGTAGACCTCCTCGCTAACCTTATCCACCTTTGGACACGGGCAATGGAACGATTTGGAGAAACCCATTTGGTTGCTGTTGATATTTCTAAGACGTGTGATCTTATCTGGTACTGAGCTCTTTTTACCACGTACCATCATATGATCTTCCTCCTGACCTTCGTAATTGGATTGCTCACTTCCTTTATGGCACTTCATCGCGTCTCATAGTGAGGGCTTCCTCTCTCATTAAATTAATTATAATTATTATCATTACAACGTAACATTTCCAAGGAGTCTAAGGACTCATCGCGGGAGGGCACTATACTCTACTCCGGCTATATATATATATATATATATCGTCATCTCTCTCTTACTATTTAATTCTCCAGGTCACAACACAACGGTATCTATCGCTCACCACCAACAACAGTACTTTTTGTCTATAAATTACATGTGTATTCATAGCTGAATTGCCTGCTTTCATCTTGTTCCGTAATTAAAACTCGGGTTTCCGGGAGAGAAAAACGACCCTCGTCACGACGAGAATCGAACGTAGATCTTTTCCAATCGAATGGTGAAATGTTCCGATGTTCTTCCAATTGAGCTACGGAGGCGCTATAACTTTTCAAAAATTATTTATTTTTATCAAAAATTTTATCAATGATCAACTACTCCATAGTTCTGTACTCTGTAGATCAATCACTTTCTTTAATATGGTATCTCCGTTCCTCCTATTCATTCGAGGTATTCAAATGACTCAAGCTGGTCTCCTTGCTATTTTCAAGTGGAATGGAAATAATCTATTGAATTTCTTTGCTAATGAAAGATAATCCTTTCTTATTATACAGAAGAAAGATCCTATTTGCTCTCTTTTACTTCTGATAATGTTCCTATTTTCAGAGATCAGTTTCCTCTTCTTCAGCTGACTTCACATCTACCTTATCCTGGCATAAAAATATCACACTCATGGCTTCCCCAACCTTCAAAATGCTTGATATTCTTTACTTTCGAATCACTATTTTTCTATTACTTAATTCCTAACATTTTGTAACTCCCAAATCTGATCGATTTTAAATCCAATCAATAAAGGTCGAAACCGGTTTGGGTAGTGGCCCTTCCTATAATGTCTAGTTGTTAGGGCAATGATGCTAAGTCATTAGCCTATATACAAATTGCTCAGTCATGAAGTGACTTCACATGCGAACTTTGTTTGCTTACACTTGGATGAAGGATGAAACCAAGTATATCATTTCTTGGAATGATAGGCTTATGCGTTCGTCAGACATGTTGTAATAGATTTAACGGTATTGATATGAACACAGATGGATAAGGATGTGAACACAGATGGATAAGAAAATAACTATTTATTAACTTAAAGCTAATATTTCGCTGGTATTATATTCAGTATCTTCAGAGCACACAACACAAAGCTTGTTACAAATGCAAGACAAACACAATTCAAATCATATCTAATAATAGATCGAGATCCCACCAACTCACAAAAGAATAAGGTGTACAAGTTACTGAACAAAGTTACTTCCTGGCCAAAAGAAATTGTCAAAAAACTCAAACCTTGCACGTTAAAACACCCAGAATATACGGTGCTCCTAAAATACACAAACAAGGTACACCTTTGCGTCCTATTGTAGATACTATAAACAGTCCTACATACAAACTAGCTAAACATTTAGCCAAATTACTAGCCACTTACACAAACAATTCTCCCTCTTTTGTTAAAAATTCTACCCATCTAAAAAGTATTTTAGAAAACCACACCTTAAATAGTTCAGACCTAATGGCGAGTTTTGATATCACCTCATTATTATTCACTAATGTACCACTGATTGAAGCTTAACTTGCTAAATTCATAATTTCCCCCCAGATATATTTCAGCTATTTAAATTCACAGTACAGGCAGGTTATTTTACATGGAAAGGGAAAATATACAAACAATTAGATACTGCTATGGAATTTTTTCTATAATTAAAATATATTTTAATATTTTAATTAAAATATTAAAATCTGAGAACAGACTGCGAGTATGTGAACTGCAGACTCTGGTTAACAGGGGAAAGAGGGATGATATGATAGGGGTCTGTAAACTTTTGAATGGGTATTATAGGATATCAACTAATGAAATATTTTGTTATATGGAAGGTGGGAAGAGAACACATGGGCATCCATGGAAGTTAAATTTATTTGCAGTCAAGAAACGAGTAAGAGCTAGGTTTTCCTCCCAGAGAGCAGTGAGTAAGTGGATAAATTTATCCTTAGGGGTGGTGAGTGCACCTAGTGTGAATGAATTTAAGGGAAGGTGTGATTACTGGTTTGGGTGAGTTATAGCCTCCTTCGATGAGTCCTTGACTCCCTGGAGGTCTCACATAATAATAATAATAATAATAATAATAATAATAATAATAATAATAATAATATTGAACATATATCTAGAATGACCTTATGAAACTGTAAACCTTCTACTTTGGTGTTCTGCTAATACTATCTTCTCCAGGATTTTATTATTTTTTGCTGACTTGAGGACTTCTGTAATTCGTCTATTACGATTGGTGATTCTGTATCTCTCTCTCTCTCTCTCATCTAAATTTAGAGAATTTGTATCTCTTTCTCTGCCTGTGCATAAGTTTCTATACAAATCACTGCATATTTCCATCATTGTTTTCTATTGTATTGTGCTAGTCTTTGCTTATTTTTCAGGTTTCTGATGTCATTTTTTATTTCTTTTCTAACTTTCACATTTCTTCTTCCCTTCCCTTCACGTATTAGGCCTAAGAATAGCTCCTGTTACGGAGCTATTCTTAACCCTTCTAAGCTGTACCCGTCCCGAGGATAAGGTGGTTAGCCCTATGCCTCCGGGTGTGTCCTCTGTCTGTAGATGCGAGTGTTCACCGGGCCGTTTTGCCTGCTTGAGGGAGGAAAAACCCCAGATAAACTCGGGAGAAAAACTCTGCTGTCCACGCCCAAGACCAGCTAACTTGGCTATGTCTGAGAAATATCCTTAAGCTCCTCACGTCGGCAACGGGAATGGAGCCCAGGACACTCCTTTCTCAGGCATATGGTTGCGAATGGCACAGCCACTCACCTAACTGAGCGGACCTTTTACATTTCTACAAATTTTATATTGTCTGTGCTACTCCCATGTCTCTATTTCCTTAATTCTTTGTTTTCCTTTATTAGATGAAGTGTCTGTAAAATACGTTTTTCTCTAGATGTTCGGTTTGCGTTGGTAATGATTTTCCGAAATTTTTAGCAACTTCTGTTATTGTTGAAGCTATTTCCTTCATTCTTTTAGATAAGACTGATGTATCTGTACTGCATTCAACTTTCCTTCATTATTTCCTCAAATTTTGCTTTGATTTATTTTACCTGAACCTTCTACTGTTTTTTTTTATTTATTTTTTAATCACGTTTCAGTCTTTCTTTCTTGATTTTTATTCTTATTCTTGCTCTCACTAGCCTGTGATCAGTATCATAGTTAAACTGGTTGACAATAGTTACATCTAATATTTCCATGTTTTCCACACCATAATATAATCATTTTTATTAAAAACGTCTTCATTTGGTGATTCAGGTCCAGTTTTGTCTATTCCAAATTTTCAAGAAAGTATTACCTATGTACAGTCCTTGGTTCTCTGTAAATAAAGTTGTTTTCTCTCCTTTCGCAGTTAGTACCCCATCATAATTTTCCATGTATTATCTCCGAGAGTGTTGAAGATCCTCATAGTTATTGTCAATTTTTTTTATCTGAACGAATGGAGGTAGGTGCATATATTCGTTTTGCGCTCAAATCAAACTGCTTATTGATTCTCAGTCTGAGATGTAATTCTCTGGGAGGTTGGTCGTATGTCAGCTTATATGTATCGATCATATCCCCTCTGTTCCTTCTATCCACCAATTTCTGCAAGGATGTTATTCAAGGATGTTATTTTTCCATCTTTTATGGACCATAATCTCCTCTAGTGGTACGTAAAATATACTCACTCATTTCAGTAATTTTTACTTCAATTATACTTTCAGAAATTCCAAGTGTATCCCAATTTATTTTTTTTCCAGTCTTATACAAATCTTCTTCTTTTTTTCTTTTCAAAGTTCTAACATCATAAGTACAAATATTCAGTTTCCTTATCATGGTATTCTTCACAGATGCATTATTTGTTATCTACTCCCATCCAGGTTTGAGTCAATTCGATCATTAGTCTGAGGAGTAGATATCACATTCGAGGTAACTTTCCCGTTTTGGCCTTGGCTGCTACAGCCTTCGATTCTTATCTTAGCTCCATTTCTTTAAGGAGATAGATGGTCAGTCCTCTCATGCTGACCATGCCTCATAGGATTCAGAATACTAGATAAGGCAATATATTTCTCCCAGAATACCTGGGAGAAAAGGCAGTATACAATAATATAGTAAAATAAGAAAAGATTGCCTCCCTAGTCCTCGTATACTCTAATAGCATTGGGAGGAGGGGGAACAAGAAGAAAAGATTACATAAAGTAAGGCATTTTTCAGCATATGATACTACGGGTTTGCCACTTCCGTACTCATTAAAGTGAGCCCTTCTGAATACTAAATGTCGAAATCACTATTGTATCGGAATACTCACTAAAGTATTGCGTGAAATTACTGACATTAGTGAGTATTTTCCCTGAATATTTACTCTAAAGTGAGCGCAGATGAATATTCTGATTTGTATCGGAATAATCTGCACAGCCCCATTACTTGTAAGATTAATATTTGTTTATAAAAAATATATTGATATATATAACGCGCAACCAAGTTGCTAGCCGTTGACATTCAACGATTGAGAACCTTCTTATTGTTGCATGCCTCAATAATAGAACGCAAAGGAAATTTGATGCTATTTTTTTCGTCTTCTCCCGAATAATAATTTGTTTAACATTTTCAGGACTTCAGTGATTTATTTACGAAAGCATAATTCAAATAGTCTTCATTTCTCTTGCAAAGTATTATTATCTGGCGTGACGCAGAAATTAAAAAAATACTATGTAAGAGAATGAGATTTCAGTCTGATGTAGTGCTGCCATCTAGAAGTATTTTCAGGAAATAGAACGCCTACTTATTTTAACACGATTGTTTTTTGCTCACTGTTTGCAATTATACCAATAATTTTACTATTTTAATACGATTCCTCACCTAGTTCTGATTGTTAATTTGATATATAAGTTGGATAAGCAACTGTAAATTCATGGAAAACGTGCACAATCCCGTTCCCGTAATTGTACTGTATTTTTAACTAATTGTATACACGGCATATTAAATAACAGTCAATATGCAATTAAATAAATTGTTGCAAATGATATGCTGTTAACTGTTAAAGTATATACCGTTCATAGGCAAACGCTCTCTTGCCTCTCTTGAATTCAAGAAAATATATAAAATAACAAACATCAATCCCCATTGGCGGAATAATTGGTTAGCGCGCGGTGCAGTATTTGTGAGTTATGCCGAGGCTGTGAGGGCCGGCCTGGTTGGCCGAGTGATTAACGTATCCGCTCTCCAGCCAAAAGGCTGCGGGTTCGAATCCCGACATGGATGGCTGTGATTGTCTGTGCAAATGCTAGTGGTGGTGGTGAGCAGTAGATGGCGTTGATGTAGATGATGCGCTTCTCTGTAGTTGGTTGATTTGAGTGGTGAAGACGGAGAGCTGTGGAGTAGGTGCCCTCCCTTAATGAGTCTTTGGACTCATTCTTGTGCGTGAGCACTCTTCTCTTCATCCTACTTATTAATGTGGTATTTATCGATATATTACGTATATTATTATTATTATTTTAAAAAACCTCCATGGAGTCAAAGACTCATCGCGGGAGATCCACTGTTCACACACACACACACACACACACACACACAGTTATCATACCGCGCCTTAAATATGTTCACCGTCTCTGCGCTCACCGCACTCTTGGGCAATGCATTCCAATTACTCACCACTCTTCATGCAAGAAAAACCTGCTCCTCACTCCCTTCTTATACAGCTTCCAAGGATACCCTCGTGTTCTCTTCCTATCTTCAGCCATTCTATGCAAAACCTCCTCGACATTAATCTCGCAATAAGCTCTTAACAGCTTATATGTCTCGATCATATCCCCTCTCTTCCTTTTATCCACCAATTTCTGCAAATTGCATTTTGTCAATCTGTCTTCATACTCAACATTTCAGAGATCAGAAACCACCTTAGTCAATCGTCTCTGACCAATACATCTTCATCTTTTTGAAAAACTAAGTGACCAAATCTGCGCACAGTAATCCATATGTGGCCTGATCAAGGCCTTATACAAAGCAACCATCACATCCTTACTTCTACAAGTCAGTGCCCTCCGCATTATTCCCATTAACCGCTGTGCTGTCCTCACAATTTCATCACATGTATTTCCCTGATATTATATATATATATATATCAAGGAAAATTAGCTGTTTAAAACTGAGTTACACGAGATAGTATTACAGCGAAAAGATAAAAGAAAGCGACCTGTTTTATTTTACTTGTGAAATCAATGAATTAATAAGCCATCAGTTTATCAATTGAACGTTGTGGGTATTGTAGAGTTAAAGAATGTAGAGGTGTTTTATTTATTTATTTATTTATTTTGACGTTCTATTTTTATGGTATGCATTTCACTTGAATACTATCTCGTTTCTGAGGAATGAAAATGAATTACAGGTAACCCTCATTCTGATTTTCAGTTTCTATGCTATTAAATCGCATGATTGGTTTTGTTTCATTTCTGTTCTTAAAAATGTTGGACCTTATTTTAGTTTCTACACTATTAAATGACATAATTAGTTTTGATTTTATTTCTGTTCTTAAAAATATTGAATTTATTTATGAGTGTCACGGGGATGCCTGGACAAGCAAACATCTGCTTATAAAAATATTTTTTTCCGAAATGACATCTGTCTCTGCAGATATACCCGTGAATGGTGACAAACTGGGAATTCAAAAGAACATTTTAAAAGTGCAGAAGAGCAGGGGCGAATGCTGGTCTAGAAATTCACGCTTGCTCTTGTTAACATTCAGGGAGTGAGAAGTGCGATTGAAATCTGATTATCGGAATAATGAATTACAGGTAACCCTCGTATAACGCGGATGTTAGGTTCCATAGAAATGCCGCGTTATATAAATCGCGTTATGCGAGACTCAGATCACATACAAAAAGTAGGGTTATGTTCCGAAATCGGTTTTTTCAAAAAAAAAAAAAAAATTATATAAACAATAATGACATATCCAACAAAAAATATTTTTACTTAATTCAGGTAATTAATGTAAGTTAAGAAAATATATAAACTATGACACAAATACATAGTATAAAATTTAAAAAATTACAAATTGTAATTAAGTTTCATTGCACATAATGCATAAATGTTTTAGGCAAAATAAAAATAGGTGCATATTTTAATCTTTCATAGCACGAGGATTTGAGGATCGGTTAATAAACATTAGTTTTTGTCATGTAATCAGGTGATTACTACAAAACAGTAGAGTAATTCTGTCTTTGGAAACTTTGAATCCAGGAGCTGATCTTTCATTTTTCGAAATATAGGTGCGTTTTGGCATTTTTCCCCCAATATAACCCGGATTCATCAGCATTGAACACCTGGTCTGCATTATAAATGTTTATAAACTTTGAGAGTTTTTTAAGATTTCCATCCGGAGGAATTTTCTTTTAAGTACATCTTCTTTCCAAATCATTAGAGATTTCTTCATTTTTCTCTTAGAATATTGCGTACACGAGCAACGAGCTTTGCACTTACCGTTGACCCAGCAATAACCACTTTTTCGGATTTTATGTTCATTGTGTCTGATTGTTTGAACTGTTGATTCATTTAAATTCAAAGTCCTTACAACTGGTTTTTCTCCATTGTAAAACCGATCCATGATTTTAATTTTTTTTCTTCGAGAAAAATTTTCTTCGAGATGAATTTTCTTTTCAATATTAATTTTTTCCCTTTCAATGCAATTTGTGGCCATTACTATAAAAATAATTTTTTTACATAAAAAAGCATTACATATTAATTATGTATGTAACTCACCAGAAAATAAAGTGCTCAGCTTGAGATAACACACTTATGATTTTTAATGCACTTTCCTGGCAGAAAACGAAGACAACTTTTCAACAATAAACACTTTAAACTGTATACAATTGACGTATATGCGTGCTAAAAGATGTTTCCCCTAATATAAATTCGCTACTTATAATTACATGCGGGATATACAGGCAGACACAAATTTAACAAAGATAAAATTTGATTTTTAAGTCGCGCGGTGAAAAATATATGAAAAGATAAAGGGTTACTACAATTTCTAGACTGCGTTTTTGTCAAAACCGGGTTTGTGTAAGTACCGCGTAATACGAGGGTTACCTGTACTGACCATTTAAAACTATACATACAAACATACATACATCTTCAAGGCCTACCTTTCCTAATTGGGTTGTAGGGGCAACAACTGCAAGAGGAACTTCCAATGGTCACGATCCCCTGCCACCAAGCTCATGTGTTCTGGTGGGATTCCCAAACGTGTCCACCCAAGGTTTTCGATATAATCTATCCAGCGAGTCCTTGGCCTTCCACGTGGCCTCCCGCCCTCTGGCTTGGCAAAGAGGGCCTGCTGAGGGAGCCTCTCTTGTGCCATTCTGACCAGGTGCCCGTACCAACGTAACTGTGATCTCTCAACACGGAGAAGCAGCGGTTGAGTATTGAGGGTTTCCAGAATTGCAGAGCTTCTGACACTATCGAGTCTTGTCAGCATCGCAACCCCTCGAAGGAACCTCATTTCAGCCACCTGGATTCGTGTCCGCATTCTTTCGGTCATTACCCAACTCTCATGACCATAGGTGAGGATGGGGACATAGACTGTATTGAAGACAGCGAGCTTTGCCTTCTGGCTTAACTCCCGCTTCAATACTACCGAACGACCAAGCTCCCGCAATATTGAGCTTGCTAAGCCAATTCGAGTATCCAGCTCTAAGTCCCATTTTCCATCATTCGTGAATATGGACCCAAGGTATTTAAACTTCTCCACCTGCCTCATTGGGACTCCACTTACATGTAGAGTGCACCGGGATGGCTGTCTTGAGGCCACAAATGTTTCAGTTTTGGCCACACTGATCTTCATTCCGGCGTCTGCACAAACCTATCCAGGGCCCGCTGGAGGTCATCTGTGGAAGAGCTAAGCAGAACTAGGACGTCTGCAAAAAGCAGACGTCCAATGCTACATCTTCCAATTCTGACACACTCGCTGCCTCGGCTGTGCCTATCAATCCAGTCCATAAATATTACGAAAAGGAGGGGGTGACAGAAAACACACCCTTGGGGGAGGCCAATAGAGACTGTAAAAGGTTCAGACTTTGTGCTGTTTACCCTGACACAAAACTCTGGGCATTCATACAGCACTTGATGGCAGCTAATAGTTGGCCATCCATTCCACACTCCTGTACTACTTGCCAAAGCTTATCCCGAGGAACCCTGTCATATGCCTTCTCTAAGTCCACAAAACATGTGTAGACATTCTTGGTATATTCCCAAGATTTCTCAAAGGCTTGCCTTAAAGTAAAGATTTGATCAGTTGTGCTTCTACCAGGGCGAAAGCCTGGTAGAAGCACAACTGGAACTTTGACTCAACTATGCTCCTGCACCGTCTTTCCAAGCACCTAGCATACACTTTCCCAGGCAGGCTGAGCAGAGGGATGTCATGATAGTTACTGCAATCCTTCTTGTCTCCCTTCTTGAAGACTGGTATTATTATGCCTGTCTGCCATTGCTTTGGTGCTCGCCCAGATATCCAAGCAGGCTGACACACTCGAGTCAGCCAGAGAACACCGTCTCGATTTAAGACTTTTAGCATTTCGGACCGAATTTCATCATCGCCAGCAGCCTTGCGCGATTTTAGCGATTTTATTGCTAAATGGACCTCTTTTGCTGTGAGACTAGTCATTGCCCCAATCTGCACCTCTTGGATGTCCACCACTGCTGGGCCACCCGGGTTAAGAAGGCTCAAAGTATTCCCTCCATCTGTGGAGGATATCCTTCTCGGTTGGTAAAAGTGCACCATCAGAGGCCTTAATTGCCCTTGCTGTGCACGATTTCATCCCTCGAAGGCGGCGTCTTTACTGCCTCAGCAGCAGGTTTTCGTGCCTCAGCATACTGCAAACGCATCTCAGGTGACCTGACCCTAAGCCATGTTAGGTAGGACTCCTTTTTTGCCAGGACAGTTTTTTGGACTTCTTGGTTCCACCAAGGTGTCATTTTCTCACTGCCTGTTGCCATGCCGAGCCGCTTTCTGCCACAGCATGAGAGTGCAGAGGCAGTGACAGTTGTTCTGAACAGCTTCCACTCCTCATCAACATCTGCAGTATGCTTGGGAATCTCTTCGAACCTGGAGGAAATGTCATCTGCAAAATTCTTCCTCACAGCCTCATTTTCCAATGCCTCGCATTTCACGCGGCATAGCTGCTTAGGCCTACCAGCGTTGATGGTAGCATCTTGTTTCTGAAGCCATAGAGTGCATACAACAAGGTGGTGGTCAGTTGACAGTTCTGCCCCTCTTCTCACACGAACGTCCAACACTAAGGAAAATAGGTCTGCTCAGACTATAAAGAAGTCAATCAGAGACCTTTGTTCTAGTGCATCCCTGTACCCATACTTATGAACTTCTCGGTGCTGGAAGAAAGTATTCATTATGGACAAGCTGTTAGTACAGCAGAAGTCCAATAATTTCAACCCATTCGCGTTAAGGTCAGGGGAGCCGTTCCTCCCAATCACCCCCCCCCTCCATGTCTGGTCATCTGTTCCAACATGTGCATTAAAGTCACCCATTAGCAGGACTGATTCCATGTCTGCCACCCTATCAAAAGCAGCATCCAATTCCTCTAGGAAGGCAGAGTATTCTGACTCTAGATTAGGTGCATAGGCTTGCACCACAGCCAAATCATGGTTTTTTATCTGAAGCCTTAACACACATACCCTCCCCCCCAATGGGATCCACTCAGCAACACAGTCTGACAGGCTGGGGGCTTGTGAGTATCCCCACACCCGCCTGAGCAGACATTGTCGGGCTCACATCGTAGTAAAGCTTCCACCCCCTTATCCAGATCGACAGTTCCAGAGCCTCTCCTCTTGGTCGAAGGAAGTCCGACTAAGTCTAGCCGGTAGTGCTTGGCTTCCTCGACTAGTTCCAACTCCTTCCCTGTCAGAGAGAAGATGTTCCAGTTGCCTAAAGCCATAGTCTGGTGCCGTTGTCGTTGCCATTTCCGTCCTTTTGCAGAACCATTTCTTTGCGCTGCCTCTAAACACCTCCTAAATATTTAAAACTATATATTTAGAAATTTATGCACATTTAATCACACAAATACAACATTTATTTTACAAATGATATTCTATATTTTTCAATTTAGCTACTTGAATACAAATTCTACCCTACGGTTCTTCTTTATGAACTGGTCAATAACATCGTCATAAAAAAAAGTTGGTTGTAACTTAATTTTCCCAAGCAACACGCACACTTGTAAAGGTTGCTGAAGCTCACTGGCTAAAGCTACGTTGACTGCGTATGGCCTGTGGTTTAAACAACAGATTAAGACGACGTGAAATGAAATGGCTGCGCGCGCATGAAATCACAGTGCTGCTGCGAGAACCTGGAAGCTCCTACAACCGGGCAAGCCAAGGTAGCTTTGACTAGACGAGCAAGCATCGGCCTTCGATACACAACGCAAAGCTCAGTTATTGCCGCGCATGCTTAAGACGTTCTTCTGTCTACAAAAATAAAAGCCTAAATGGAATGCTTATAAATGCATGCATTTATTAACAAATAAATAGTACTTTTTCTCAATTAATGAGATTGCGTAGCAAGCATAGCAAGCATGGAGAATTCTCCACTGCAGAAGAGTTTAATACATGTCAATTTTGAGCATCGAGTGAAAAATAAATCTGGATAATCTGTATTATTAGTTTTTCAGCTATAATCTGGAGGATATACTTTCTCTCGTTCAGGTAGAAAGTTTCATAGCATTTGTCCGGGAAACTTCGAAATTCGCGCAACAGACTTACAGGTGTTCATCAGCACTACTTCTACCGATTCAACCTATTTTCAGAACTAATGCATGTGCACAGTAAGAAGTAGCACGAACAATTTTTCCTAAGAGAAAAGAGGGAATGATTTTTTTTTCTTCATATTTTATTGCATTTGCTTTCCGAGGTCTTTCAATAACATACATGACTTCATTCTTTGTTGTATCAAAATATTCCCCATTTGGACATTGCTTTCTAGAATATTTTCTTTTGCAACAGCCAGGATTCGTTACTCAAAAAAAAAAAAAAAAATCTTTAAAAATGTTTTAGGATTCAGAGGAAGCATACTTAAGGAAGGAAAAGACTGTTAATCCCTTCTTAAACACTTCCTGTCTTCATCGAAAGAAAAATAACATTACCAGGACTTAACTATTGAAGAGGGAGCCTCCGTAGATCATTCGATTGCCTTTGGTTGAAAACAGCTGCCTTGAAATCTGTTGAAATCTGTGACTATACAGTAAATAAATAATATCTAGAATTGTGGAAAACTGTTCTCACGCTTAGTTCGAAAGATAAGATTTGAACCTTGAAGCTGTCGTCTAACTGTTCCACACAATACTCGTTTCTCAGTCTTTGAACCATTCCGTTAAGATATGAACATTAGTCGCATGATATTTGTTTGTTTGCACCAAATGGGGTCGAAGGGGTCTTGTGATTGACCCTAAGTAACTGTTTTTTTTTTTTTTAATGGATCAGCCTACAATGTATACCTTACCAAAGTGATTACTTAAGAGTTGACCATTTCCTGTGTATTTGGCAGTTTTTCTTCTATCCGATGTGTTTAGCTAACTTTTTTCAGAGTCTGATTTCGTTTTTCTTACCATGATTGTTACCCTCCTGTTCCGTTCTTACTACTCATGCACCTGCTCATCACATTTCTCCAGATATTGGTTCCATAGCATTTTATTTATATGTAGCTCTTGCTTTAAAGTGTTCTTCCTCTGTTTAACTCCCCTGTGATTTATTCTCCTAACTCTGGGAATGGAGTCAGTTATTACTTGCTTTAGACACTTCTTGACCACACTTCCCTTTACCATTAGAGTTTCTTTGACCATGCAGTTTCTTATACCATGCACAGCTGCAAGCTACCTTCGCAGTTTGCAACTGTGCATGCTATAAGAAACTGTATATACCCCTTTTAAACCCAACTCCCATATGCTTTGCTACCACTACTCAAGTTAAAACTTGTACATGATTGTGACTGCTTTCACCATTTGTAGGCATATCTAATTTACAATCGGATTTACGGGTGTCATTACCAGATCTAATATTCTTGCACTGCAATGTGCTGTTCAAAGAAGTTACTCCTTAGTAACTATAAATTATCTTTCCCTGTTTAATGCTTTCACTTCCCTCTAGTCCAGCGTTTCCCAGATGGTGGGGCATAACTCGGCACCAGGTTACGAAAGCTAAATGCTGGGTCGCCTAAAAAAAACTCTCTAAAAGCTAGGTGTTTCGTTTTTGGGTTTTCTTTTTTTTTTTCACGAAACTCTCAAATACAAGTAAATAGCGTTTAATCGGGACTAATGAATAAATAATTTAATTAATAGAGACGAAAAACGCGCTCCGTCCGCGTCGCCATTTCACAGTCTCTTTGTTCGCGGTAAAGTAGCTCAAATAATGGCGAGGCTACGCAGCGTCAACCACGTCACCAGCCGAATCGTTTGGCGGTCCGATGTTTGTTTTACTCGCCTCCAAGTACTCACTCTGCTTGTTCAGTTTGAGTTAAGCATCGAGAGAGAGAGAGAGAGAGAGCGAGAGAGAGAGCGTATTTTTTTGTATTTACTGATTACGTGTAACTTTCCCGGTGGGTTCGGCTGAAGAACCGTAATTATTATAATTGTTTCTAAATAATTTATTTCATTCTTTCCATTCTTTCTTCATCTCGCTTGCCATTACCCATTTAACGATGGATAAACAGGTAATAAAAACAACAAACAAACAAACAATGTGCCGGTTACAAACTCTTCGATTAGCACCAATGAACAATCGAGTGACGTGCAGCCAGGCAAGGGTTCTGAGAACAGCACTAACAAACGGCCGCACAATGTGTTGTCTACTACTCTTGCAAAACAGAAGATGTACTGGACCCGACAGTATTCTGAGGATTACATACAATTCGGTTTCATCAAGGGTGCTGATGACAAACCATTATGTGTTATTTGTTGTGTGGCACTTTCAAACGAGTCCATGAGACCTTCAAAGTTGAAGCGACATTTGGAATTGAAACATCCTAAGTACAGTAATAAGCCAATAGATTTCTTTATAAATAAAAAGAGAGAACTAATAGCTGCAAAGAAGACTATATCTTCGAATTTGTCTCAGGGAGCTCAGTCTGAAAACCTTGTAATGGCTTATTATGAAACATCAAAATTAATTGCTTTAATTGGTTATCCTCCCACAGTTGCCGAGAAAGTAATAGTTCCAGTAATGAAAATGTTAACATCTCGAATATATGATAAAAAAACAGGGGAGCCAAGTAAATATGCTGACGCTATCAAATAACACAGTGAAGCGTAGAATCATGGAGATGGCAGATAATATCGAAGAAACTGTCGTAGGTCACTTAAATGAGTGCACTTTTTCCCCCTTGCAAATCGATGAAAGCACAGACATATCGGACAATGCCAATTTAATGTGTTTTGTGAGATACGATTGTGACAATACAACTTACACAGAATTTCTTTTTTTGTAAACCTCTGACAACAAGAACAACAGCTGAAGAATTTTTTAATTTGATTGCAAATTACATCAATGAAAAGGGCATTGAATGGAAGAAATGTGTGGGAGTGAGTAGCGATGGAGCCCGCGCAATAGCAGGCGCACGTACTGGACTTTTTCCGAAGATCAAAGTCGTAGCACCAGACTGTGTATGGGTGCATTGTAGCATTCACAGAGAAGCATTGTTGGACGTCAAAAGAATGCCATTGCTTTTAAATGCAACTATGCAAGAGTGTGTACAATTTATTAACTTTATAAAATTTCGTCCATTGAATTCAAGAATATTCTCTGCGTTGTACAAAGAAATGGGGAGTGAACATGAGCCTTTTCTTTTACACGGCGAGGTGCAATGGTGCAATTGACATCATGAAAACTGTCTTTGAATTCAAAGACAGTTTTCATGATGTCAATTGGTTAATCAAGGTTGCCTACCTTTGTAACAATTTTGATTTTTTGAATAATTTAAATCTGACATTACAAGGTAGCAATGTAACTGTATTTAAAGTGTAAGAGAAGGTAGAAACTGCAACAAAAAAACTCAATTTATGGTTCCGTCGTGTGGAAGCAGGGAATTACAAATCTTTTACAAAGCTAACAGAATTACAAAAAAAAGTATAATATGAGTTCCTTGGATGAAATTTTTCATGGATCCATGAGATTTCATGGATGAAATCTCACCCATGACGGATGAAATTTCAGCTGTTATCAAGGAACATATGCTAGGACTGCAGGCAAGTCTGAAGGAATAACAAAAAAAAAAAAAAAAAAAAAAAAACAGCAACAAAGCATGGATAAGGAACCCTTTTACAGTGAACGCAAAATCTGAGACAGAAATAGCCGGATTCAGATATTGAATCTATAATTGAACTGTCGTGTGATACGGCAAAGACATCTTCCACACAATACCACTGATTGATGGATTTTTGGCTGTCTTGACGTCAGGAGTACCCAGTTTTAGCAGAAAAAGCGATAAAATTTCTAATGCCTTTTGTCACAACCTATAAGTGTGAAACAAGCTTTTCAACACTGGTTTTTCTAAAAAATAAATATAGAAACGATTGGAAGTCGAACCGGATTTAAGAATAAAGTTAACATCTTTTGCTCCAAACCTGAAGTTTCTAGTTAATAAACAACAGCATCACACTTCTCATTAAAAAATTACTTGGCTTTAGTTTAATTTCTTTATATTTTTGTAAGAGTAAATGCTTCTTTATTATAATAATAATAATAATAAATGAAAACTCTATGAACGTTCAAATCTGTTTTATTTTACCTATTGGCCATAAAAATTTTAGCGGGTCACAAAGATGAAGTATTAAAATAACCGGGCCACGGGAAAAAAAAAAAAAAATGGGAAACCTTGCTTTAGTCTATAACTCCCCTTATCTCCCATAATAATGACAACCTTTCTTGTAACCATAAGGTCAATCTACGTATGCAGTTCTTTTTTTAGTTGTTCTTGATCTATGGCAGAGCCAACTCTGTAATTTTATCCCGTGAGCCGCTACTTTTGGCACCGATCAGCCTAAAACCTTTTTTTCTGTATTACTTATGATATCATCATTCTCAATTCTTGAATATTCATTAGCAGCACATCCTCGTCCTTATTCTGTCTGTTTGCCTTACCTGATTACACTGTACCAGTCGCATTCCAGTAAAAATATGTTCTGTCAAACAGATCTCACCAATGCAAATAATTTTTGGTTTATTTGCATTTATCAATGTTAAGAATTCATCGACTGGCATCATTGAACAAGTATGATAACCACCCACCATCCTGAATGATTATTCAAATAACTCTTAAAAACGGACTCATTCAGATCCCTTTCTATGGCTTTTGTCACATCTATCGTTTGACAAAACTGGTCCTACTGTTTTAGGGGTAATTTTGTCCATACTGTAATTCTTAGTCATTTTATCCTTGGAAATCGGGAGTTTTTTTACATGTAAATGTGTAATCGATAGCGGCTGCCTTGTATCTACAGTTTTCATGTAACGTAACAGTTCACCTGTTACGTTACACCTGCGATATGTAGAACAAGAGCCAAGTGTTGACAACTGGTGTTCATGCATTAGATAGAGAAGGAAGTTTCCCCCGTTTTGTTTTTCGAATAATTTCGAAACACCGCCTCCAAATGTATAAGCGTGGCCTTTAGAGCAGAATACGTCACGCGCTTGGAGAAATATATTCATCAGATTAGTTGTCGACCATCAATGTATATCTAAGTCATATCCGTCCATTTCACTTCTCAGACAAAAGGCTACAAAATTTTGTTGATAGATCTTCCACTCCTGGTACAAATTGTAATAGAATCGCACCTTCCCTGAGTTAGAGGATGCACGTGACTGTAAACAGTTTCCTAGAAGCAGTGCGAAAACATACAACGTGCTACCTCTATGTGCAATTCACACCTTATTTCACCTAAAGCATCCCTGCTGACGTCCCGTACTGAGAAGGCCTTGTCAAGGGCAACGACTTCCGCATTGCTGTCTCGGGCAAACAAGTAAATTGCACCTAAAGGCAGCCTTAGTCTTCCCTTGAAAGTTACGAGCAGCACTGATGTGCACTGTCTGACATTTCCGCACTTAAGAACGCGTAAAATGAGCCGGGTGATATCATTCGTGTAAATACACAATTTCAAAGATTAACTAACGAACTTTTATAGTGGGCCATATGACGTCGCCTTTAGATTCGTCAGTGAAACACATTTAAAACATTTTTTCCTTCTCAGTTGTTACCATGGCAACATCTTATGCTTTTTTGAACACCTCAACGAAGGATCAAACGCACATAAATGTATATGTGGCAAGCACACAATACTAATCAGAATTGTATGGAACACTAAAATTATCTGAAACAGATAGATAAAGGAGTGCAGTATATCTTTCATCCTTGCTCTACTTGCTGTTAAGTTCACGCAAAGCTACTTCAGAGAACTGTACAGTAAAGAAAATATTTGCACTGTTTACTTGTTAATGTACGTAAGCTGATACCACACTGATATTTATGATTTTGGCCTCATATAATAATCTTTCCTTTAGATATAAAAATTACGATAAACGAGTATGAAAATACTCTAAATATATACGTTTCCGAAGGACTTGAGTGTTTATATCCCCCCCTCTTCCCATGTTCGCCTTTTATTTTATTTAATTATTTTTCATATTTGATTTCTCTATTTGTCGCATGCAGTTATAACTAAGGCGTGAGAGACACACACACACACTCTCTCTCTCTCTTCCTTTCTATCTGGAGAGCAAAACCAGAGGCACAGAAGTTTATACAAAATATATAAAAATAATTTGTATGTTATTTTACCTACTAATATGGATTAATATATTGTCTTTGAAGAAACTATAGTCAAATAAAAATTAAAAACTAAGTGACGTTTTTCATTTGGAGATACTTAGAATGGTATTTAACTACGTGAGGTCATTCCCTGTAAAATCATCAGATTAAAAATTAAATTGAGGCTGAATAATTTTGTATTTTGATGAAAGTGAGTCATTTGGTTACTCTATCATTTGGATACCAGAATCCTTCCGCACCCACCAGCATCTTTTTCATTAGTACGTCTATTTTTATTCGGCGGATCCAAAAAATTTCACATGTTTTTAAAATTAATTACAACTTATTTCCACATTGTCAGATTTCATATATATATATATTTTCCCCCTTTTTTTTCCCACCGCCATTTTAATGCTCGAGGTGTATACTTTTTGATTTCTTATTTGCTTTTTTCAGACAAACTAATAAAAAAAAAAATGCGGCACTGGTGTTCGGATGCCCCTCTTTCCCAATTTTGTATTCTTCCCAGTAATTAATCTCTAAGTTGACACAAAGTATCAGCCACAGGCCTGCTTTTTTATGTGTGTTTTACAACAATATTGAAGCGTTTCTTCTATGGAAAAAAAAGGAAAAAAAACTCTCCAAGTTAGTAAAAAACGAAAAAACTAAAAATGGCCGACTTTCAAGTCCAAAAAAAAAAGTTATGTCGGAGATCATAACTGAAATTTTCATGAGAGATACTCTGGATAGGTGACTATAATGCAAAAAAATTCAGCCCAGACAGCCTTTGGAAAATGAAGAAAAATGCAGTTTTTGTTCATCTTTGCTGTTTTTATTGAACTTTGAACTTCTTTGGGAGATGGACCGAGTCCTTGACTCTTTATCCCTTCATCTGATTTTGGCTTGTGTGTGAGAGGATTATTGTGGGTAATTTACCCGCTTATTGTGAGCATTGTAAGCTGTATTAGCTGTCTCTTGCAATGGCGGATTTTTTTTTTTTTTTTTTTTTTTTTGTGTGTTTGAATCGATCTGAAGGTTCGTAGTCCGCTGCCTGTCGAATTAGCTGATTTGGGTGATTGTCTGTGAGTGCGAAGAATTTTTCTGTTATGCTTGTCATGTAGGTCTTGATATCTGGAAGGTTAGCTTCTTGGTGTAACTGGAGGTTTCTAATGAACCAATGGGCATTAAATGCCATTCTAAGGAATTTGTTCTGGATTGTCTGTAATCTGTTGATGTTGCTTTGAGCTGTGTGTGCCCAGGTTGGTGAGGCGTAAGTTAGCTGGGGTCTTATGATTGATTTATAGAGGAGAATTTTGTTGTGTTTATTTAGGAAGCTGTTCCTATTCAAAAGTGGATATAGCTGTGCTATTGTCTGACTTGCTTTAGTGGAGATAGTATTTATGTGTGTCTTGAAGTTTAGGCGTTTATCAAGATGAACTTCTAGATATTTGGTAGAGTTGTGCCAAGGGATGATTTTTCCAAACATTTGTATGCTTGAGTTCGGTTCTGCTTTACGTCTGGTAAAAAGTGCTGCTGAGCTTTTTCCTGAATGGCAATGCGCCATTTGGTGTACCAGTCCTCTAATTCGTTGACTGCTCTCTGTACTGTTTTTATTGAATATTTACATCCACCTATCAAAACAATTGTTTTAGGATAATGAGTGGTGTTGCATGTAAGAGCAGGAAATGAAAAGTAAAAAAATAAATGAATGAATGCTTAAATTAAATTAAAAAAGAAATAGATTAACATTTATATGCAGGCACATACATGTTAATCTATTTTATTGTTAATCCATATAAATGTTAAGCATTGAACGCCTAATAAAAGGAACTCTGATTTAATACTTCCCAGAATTTGTCGGGAATGAGATGTGATAGTCAAATTTTTATTAGTGTTTATGCGAAGTAGTAGCTGTTTCACAGGTAAATTACTTCCATAAATTATGGATAATCTTGACAATGACGACTTAATCCAAAAATTGGATAAAAATCTTGCACTCGAGCTGCTTAAAAAACTATTAAAGATATTTGAAATCGTGTGGCCAGGATACTTACTCAGTGACAAATAATGACTCAAAAGGTGATGACACGAGAGCAGAGGAGACTTGGTGGCTTCCCCACCTAAAGAATTTCAAGAAGTGCATGCGCGTAAAAAAACGCAGAACGGAAGAAGTGCTCAGAGATGACGACATCTCTAATACTGACCCATCTAGCTTTGTTAATCAGAAGGTGCCTCCAGTCATTACACGAGAAAAAAACAAATAAACCCTCGTTTCAATCTTGAAGGAACAAAATATTGCTCACTCATGAGCTAAAAATACCGACGAGGACATAAAGATTCAGTCCACCAGAGTGGGGGACTATCGTCATCTAACACCAAGGTGATAGACGGCCTTAACGTGCAATATCACACATTCTCCCTCAGCTCGGAAAAAAAAACACCTAAAAGTACTTCTGAGAGGAGTTACTGAAGATATCACTACGAAGGAGATAGCGACTGATCTCTGCTGTCACGGTGTGCCTCCAGTCAAAGTAAGTAGAATGTTCAGAGCAGACAAGCGACCCATGTCACTTATTTTGGTGGAAATTCGAAACTCACACAAGAATATATATGATTTAACATCGATCTATGGGCTCAGGATAACGCCTGGACCTTTAAGAAAAAGAACATCAGCAGAGCAGTGCCACAGATGTCAAAAGTATGTCCATGCTCAAAAAATATGATATGTAAAGCTGATTACAGGTGTTTGAAATGTGGAGAGAACCACATCACTAACACTTGTACCAAGCTTAGAACCACACCGGCCAGATGTGCCAACTGCAATGGCCCTCACCCTGCAAATTATAAAGGATACATCTACCGTCCAAAAAACAGACTGGCAGTAAAAAATAATCAAACTTTCTCTCAATCTCGCTCACCACTAAAGGAAGCAGAATTTCCTCAAACTCAACATTTTTTTTTTAAAAAGCAAGCAGAAAGCAGATATTCATCAAATGAACAAAACGTATGCCGAAGTGAAGCGCCTCATGAAAGCAACATGCCAGAATCAAACGCATCCTAACTTGACTGCGGGTATTACTACCTATATCGTTACCATGCTTCAAGATTTCAGTAAATTAAACCTCCACTAACCTCTACAAAAAAGATTCCTTCAAGAAACTCATTCTATCCTAACAGCACTTATAATTAGAAATAAATTTCTTCCAAACGCTCTTTTAATTGCCGCTCGGAATGCCAACAGCATATCCAACAACATTATTGAACTTCAGAAATTTTCACTAAGATACAATCCAGATATTATTCTAATAAATGAAATTTACTTACGACCTGCGGACGATCTGAAACTGGGAGTATACCTGCTCTACATAAATGACAGACTGGATTACCGAGGCGGTGGCACTAACATTTTTGTTAGAAATGATAGTGAACACAATTCAATAACCAACCCACCAACCACAAATTTAGAGATGACAGGCATTGAAGTCTACACCAACACAGCTGGTATGCTCAAAATCTATACTGCTTACCAACCAAACTTTTACTGTTGGCTGATTTAGACGGCATTCTAGGCATCAAGGAGTCCATCATTATTGGTGAGGATCTGAATTTTAAGCATCTAGCTTGGAACAGCTGTATAACTGAGAAGTCAAAGCTGTATAACTGAGAGGAGACCTCCACATAGCCTTTCAAGGAATGCGGAGAACCGACCAGGGCTTCTGACCTAATGTCCAATCCTCACCTTCTCGTGGTGCACCCTGTTGGGTATCTACTTTGATACTGAACGAACGAGGATTGGCAATTTGGGATTTAGCCGACCAAATTGTATTCTTATTGGTTAAACCAAAATAAAAAATGATGGTACAACATGACAAAATTTCATGCCGACTGGGGCGTCGCACGGTTAAACAAGGCCCCCGTTGTTTTCACCAGGGAACCAGAGCGAACAGAGAAAAGTCAGCTACTGAAACAAATCTGAAAACAAACCCCAACTCAACATCACCAGAGTTAAAGATCGGTACTATCAACGTAAGAAGCCTGAATGGCAAAGAAATGGAGCTAGCTGAGGAATTAGATAAGTACCAGATCGACATAATAGGGGTGACTCAAACAAAAAAGACCAAAACTGGTGAGATCTTTCTGAGCAATAAATACAAAATGTTATATTCAGGCAATAACAATCAAGGAAAAGAAGGAGTAGCCATAGTATTCAACACAAAATACGAGGCTAATCTTCTTCAATGGCAGTCAGTCTCAAGTAGAGTAATGTGGGCAAATATGAGAATGGGGAACTGGACAATGAGACTTATTTGTGCCTATGGTCCCACAGAAGGTTCTACTAAGGTAGAAGTGGAGGAATTTTTTGAGGCTTTAGAAAAAGCAACTGACACAATGAAAAATGAAAAGTTGGTCCTTGTTGGGGATCTAAATAGCAGAGTAGGAAATGATTGTGAGACATACAAAAATATTTTGGGAAAATTTGGAGAAAACAGCAAAGCTAATAATAATGGCAAATATCTGTTGGATTTCTGCTCAGGACATGGACTGGTTATTACTAACACCATGTTCCAACATAAAAATGTGCACAAATTCACATGGAGAAAAGAGGCTAGGAATAAGAAAAGTCTCATTAACTATGTTATTGTTGATAGTGATATTTTCTCCCTGGTGCAGGACACCAGAGTGTATAGAGGATTTGAAATGAGAAGTGATCACTATTTAGGCTTGAGCAGGATAAAATTGAATTTTATATTGAAAAGAATAACATGTAAGAAAGTTTTAAAGCGAATAAAAGTTGAGCAGCTCTCAGATGTGAACTGTAGACTAAAATACAGAAAGATTATTGAAAAGAAAATGAAAGAGTTTGAGAACAGGAATCAAACCTTGGAGATTCATTGGCAAACTCTGAAGAAAACATTGATTGATTCTGCCAGAGAGACATGTGGTGAGGTTGTGTGCAAGGATAAAAAAATCAGAACTCCCTGGTGGACACAGGAAGTTAAAGAGGCAGTGAAGGAAAAGAAGAAAGCATATCAAAAGTTCCTGGCAAATAAGTCAGCTTTTACTCTTACAGAATACAGAGACAAAAGTAAGAAAGCTAAACAGTGTGTAAAACTAGCTAAACAAAAGTCATGGGAGGACTTTGGCAAGAATATAGAAAATAAATATCAAGAAGGTGGCAAAATATTCTGGAGGTTGTTGAAGAAGCTTAGGAATAGAGGAAAGAGTGCTGTAAAAGGAGATAGAGATGATAAAGGTGACATGAAAACGGTAGAAAAAGATATCCTTGACGTATGGAGTAATTACTTTGAAAAACTGCTAAATGAAACAAGCAGTGATGACAGCACAGTGATAAAAACACTGACCAGGCATGCAGTCAGGAATACATATCCATACTTGAAGTAGAAAAAGCCATCAAAGGCTTGAAATGTGGAAAGGCAGCAGGAGTAGATGATATTCGATCAGAAATGCTGAAGTATGGTGGTATAAAAGTCTTACAGTGGCTGTACTACATAGTTCAGAAAGCCTGGACAGAGGGACGAATTCCCGATGATTGGAGTAGAGCTCTCATAGTACCCATATATAAAAAGGGAAATAAAACTAATTGTGAGAATTACAGAGGTATTTCCCTACTGAGTGTTCCTGGCAAGATCTATGCAACTATACTTGAGAAACGGTTGAGAAGAATTGTGGAAGAAAAGCTTGGTGAAGAACAAGCTGGATTCAGGCCAAATAGAGGCTGTCAGGATCAGATCTTCACTTTACCACAAATAGTCGAGAAAGCATAGGAATATAACAAAGATCTGTATTCAAGTTTTGTCGATTTGGAAAAGGCATATGACAAGGTGCCAAGAGAGAAGCTATTCAATACGCTGCAGTTATATGGTGTCAATGGGACATTATATCAAGCAATACTTAGTCTTTATTTGAGTTGTAAGTCATCAGTTAGAATTGAAGGAAGTACAGGAAGATGGTTTAATGTTAAATCTGGTGTGAGACAAGGATGTACATTATCCCCTCTGTTATTCATTATCTATATGGATCACATTATGAAGGAATGTGGTATTAAACATGATATCAAAATTGGAGATGTTAATGTGAGCTCTTTGCTTTATGCGGATGATGTTATACTTCTAAATAAATCCGCTACAAGTCTGCAAGATTCTCTGACTAAATTGAATAGCTATTGTAATAGATATGGTATGATGGTCAGCAATAAAAAGACAAAGACAATGACAATAGGCAGAATCATTGAAAATGTCAACTGTGTTGTGAATGGAGAACCTGTGGAACAAATAAAACATTTCAGCTACTTAGGCATGATTTTTACCGAAGATGGTAAATTAAATATAGAAATAGACAACAGAATCAGCAAAGCTGGTATGGTGGGAAGTCAATTGAATAAATACATATGGAATAAGAGAGAAATTAGTCGGAACACTAAATTAGCTGTATACAAGAGAGTGTTCAAACCAGTTTTAACTTATGGATCTGAGAGCTGGGTCAGAAGTAAAACATTTGACCAAAGACTAGAGACCGAAGATATGAGTCCTGAGAAAGATTAGAGGCATGAACAGATGGCATCAATGGCAATATCACATTAAAAATGAGGATATTAGGAAAGAACTTGACATTGTCAGCATCCAGGAATGCGTCAGCAGAGCTAATCTCAGGTGGTATGGTCACTTAAATAGAATGGGAGAGGAAAGATTAGCAAAACAAGCGTTCTCTGCCAGGTTGGCAGCAAAACGACGTAGAGGAAGACCAAGATATAGGTGGATTGATACGGTACAAAGTGCCTTAGACGATAGAAATATAAGATCTGATAATGTTGGAGTCTTGACAAGTAACAGACTGATTTGGAGGAAAATTGTAGATAGGAAGTTAGTAACGATGTAATTTTTTCATGTAGTACTGTCATATCCTGTACACCCCTTGAGGGTACATGGCAGGAATTTGATGATGATGATGATGATGAGCTTGGAACAGTAATACAACCAACAAAAAAAGGTCGCATTCTTTATTATTGTTGTTATGTGACACCTCCAGAGAGTCCAGAGACTCATCGAGGGAGGGCACCTACTCTACAACTAGGTCTCCACCCTCAGTCCACTAACTTCAACGAACCGCAACTACCATCATCATCTACACTAACCCCATCTACCTCCCACCACTAGTATTTTCACAGACAATAACAAACATCCATGCTCTTGGCGGGATTCGAATTCGCAGCCTTATGGTTGGGATAAGATAACCACTCGGCCGGCAACTATACCTACTAAGGATTGAACTACATTGTAGTGGCTAGTCTTACTGAGCGTACTCATCTCAGTCCTCTTAGCAGATCAGATGTCTTAGATATTGCTATCTTACAGAACGTCGAATACCAATACCACGTACAATCAATGAATAAGCTGTCCTCCGAACGTAACCCTATCTTACTGAAATTAGGCAATCAAGAATAAATATCTCCTCCCTCATTCCTTCATAGCTTGGGAAAGATTATCCAAAATATTCTCCAAATACATTGGTCCAGTACCAAATATAAAAGCAAAGGAAGAAGAGATCGACAAAGCAAGAGAAAACCTCACTAATCAAATCAACAAAGCACTAGCAGCAGTCACCAAAACTACAACTATTTATAAGCCTAACCTCTTCCAGAAGATATTATGGACAAAATCAGAGAGAAAAACGAAGCAAAGAAAAGCTATCATAACACATATGTGCCAGTTCAGTAATAGAAGCTCTCAAAAATCACAGAAACCAGCAGTGGGAAAATAAATTATCATCTGCTAATCCTGAAGATCATTCTATCTGGAAATTCTTAAAAAAATCTCAGAAACAAACACAAATCTCTCCCTTTTATGCAATCAGATCAGAGTTTAGCACATACTGATGCTGGAAAAGCAGTAGCTATAGTAAGTAATCTGGGAAAAAACAATGCAGTTGTCCTGCATATGAAAATTTAAACATCAATCATGTTTATAAGGTGTATCGTCATGTTTAATAATGCACCTTATATAATGATGCACCTAGATGAGATACAAAATAACATCATCAAGTATCTCAACAATAAAAAAGTTCCATGTCCGGATGGCATCACAAAGTTATAAAATTGCTACCGTGCATCTTGTCAACATCATGAATGCAATCCTTAAAATACAATATTTCCCTTCCTCCTGGAAAATTGCTGACATTATACCAGTTCACAAAGCGAGCAAAGAGCCTCATTTATCTCAAAATTATCGCCCCATCAGCCTGTTATCAAATCTAGGAAAAATTTGCCGAAAAAAAAATATCCTCTCCAGACTTCAAGAATTGGCAGAACATCGGTACAGAACATACGTTTAACCAGGTCATACTTTACTAATAGAAAAATGCAGGTCAAAATAAGTGGAAAAAGCTCTACCCAACGTAGAATTTTGGCTGGAGTTCCACAAGGATCCTTACTAGCCCTGCGTTTGTTTGCAATCTACATGGAAGATATCCCACAGACCCCCCATGGCGTCCGCCATGGCTTTATATACAGATGACACGCAGTATTAGCTAGATTACTATGCCCTCGCCTTTTAACGAAAAATATTCAAGATAGCATTTCAATGCTAGAAAAATCGTTCTCAGACCGGAGACTTCAAGTAAACCGCAAAAGAGTGTAACCATACCCTTCACCAGAAGGCTAGCATCTCCCAAAGGGGGCATTATTATGTTTGGTACCAAAATCGCATGGTAAATGGAAACCAAATATCTTGGGTTACTACTAGATAAAAGGTGCTCCAGTAACCATATCAGGCACATCTGTGTGAAAGTTTCCAAATCTATCGCTCAACTCTATCCCTAGTTTAATCGACACAACAAATTAAACACAAGGAACAAACTATTACTCTACCAGATGGTGATTTGTCCTATAATTAACTATGCCTCCCCGGCTTGGAGCCACACCTCCAAAGTTAACATACTAAAATTACAATGAGTGCAAAACAAATGTTTGCGAATGATATTTAGATGCTCCATGGTTCATCGAAAACGAACAGATTCACCGTGATACCAATATTCCATATATCTCCACATTTCTTCCCTCACTAGCAGTAAAGTTTTTTTCAAAAGCGGCTACGCACCCTAATCAACTGATACAAGCAGCAGACAAGAGCGAATATGATCTCTATAAACACAGAAGACCTAAAACCATTCTATTTTCCAGATTAGGTCGCTTAATCTCTCATCCCCCACAGGGCGAGCTAAATGCTCATAAATTATTCCTACCAATGTTTTCTTTGATTCAGACAACGGGAAGTATAAAAAGCGTCAAGCTTCACCCTCTGCAACAGTACTGTTATGCGTACTTCACTTCTACACTTTACTTTTATTAATACGTGATACCTCCAGTACACTTCACTCCGTTTATTTTCGAGAGATAGAGAGAGAGAGAGAGAGAGAGAGGGGGGGGGGGGCGAGAAAATTGACAGTACAATAATACATCACATTTATATCCCAGTCGATGAGAAAATGTTGTTGTCCGCCACTATTTTGTTTCAGAGAATTTTGAAGTTTTTTATCGGCCACTCGAACATCAAAGATTGTTTTATGATAACTGAATGAAATGTCTACCATGTTTACGATGGTAACAATTAAAATAGGGTTGCTATAGAATTGTTATTAAAATTGACAACAAGATTTTATCCTTTGGAAAAATAAATGATATTTAAGTGGCAAGTACTAGTTACTTTTATTACCTAGCTAAGAAAAAAAATTGTAATGTAAAAAACATTGGAAGATACATTTTTTTCTCTCTAATTTAATGTTAATGGTGGTGAGATATACAAACTCAATAAGAGGAGGTCCTAAAAATTATATCTTGATATTGTGGATATACTAAATACACAAAAGATACAAGAAAATATCGCAGTCTGGCTGAAGGGATGATAACATAATCGGACCAATATTGCTTTATAGTTACCTATCAAGACTATCTCTCATAAAAAAAAAGTTTCATAATCAAAGAATTATTATATATTGAATATCGTTAGCTTGAAACGGTAGGACTAGAACTAGAGAAAAAAGTACCCCAAACAAAAAAAACTGATCCTTTTTTTTTTTTTAGGTCGCTGGAGATATAACAGAATCATCGGAATGCAAAAGCGGTGGAGACAGAGTTGCACACAGATTAATGCTAGTTACTTAGAGATTTACTTACCTTGCCTTTATTATTACGTGACACCTCCAGCTAACTACTTCTATGAGTTTCAGCTTATTGACTAAAAATAAATAAAATAAATAAAATATTATTTTAATCACTTTATCGAAATATATAAAAAAGTAACATATTCTGTGAAGATATAAAGGGAAATAGTTGTCATTTTCGAGCTCAGCTTACAATGGATTACCGAATCACAGCGAAACGTTTTCAGATCTCCATAAATTATCTAAACCTATTTTTAATAGAATTGCCTGTGTTTGAAGCGCCATCACGCGTTTCAACAAGTTTTCCTAATAACCAAATACATTATCAAATACTGATACAGGACTACAACATCTGTTGAACAGATTACTGGAATCCTGTATCAATTATGGAATGAAAATTAACATCAGAAAAACAAAGGTAATGAAAATAGCAAGGAAAGAAGCAAATATGGATATTAGAATAAATGGGGAAAAATTGAATCAAGTAAAGATATTTAAATATCCAGGGAGTGTTATTAGCAGTGATGGAAGATGTGAAAGTGACATAAAAGCCAGAATAGCGATGAGAAGAGATGTCTTTGATAGAAAATGGAATTTATTCAGAAGTAAAATGGATAGAAACCTAAAGAAAATACTAATAAAATGTTATGTGTGGAGTGTTGCCCTTTATGCAGCTGAAACTTGGACATTGAAGAAAGAAGAAATTAAGATTTTGGAAAGCTTTGAGATGTGGATTTGGAGAAGGATAGAAAAAATCAAATGAACAGATAAAATAACTAAAAAAGAGGTCCCAGAAAGAGTAGAAGAAGAAAGAAGTCTGTTATGAAGGATAAAAAGAAGAAAGGGAAACTGGATCGGACATATTCTGAGAGGGAATGGAATCATCAGAGATGCCATCGAAGGAAAAATAGACAGAAAAAAAAGACCCAGAGGAAGAGTAAGGAAAACAATACTAGATGACATGCTCAATGGAGACAGGTACACAACCTTGAAAGGGAAGGCTCAGAACAGAAGAGAGTGGAAGAAACGTTTTTGCTACAAAGAGAAGAACCTGCTCAATTGCAGAATACTCAAGAAGAAGAAGAAGATCGTGACAATATCGTATTAGAGTACAGATAATTTAAACATTTCGAGAATATCACTAAAACAGTCCCAAAAATTAGTTTTTATGCGAAATAATCTTTAGTCTTTATTTTTTAAAAATATTAATTCTTGTACGATGCACACAATTTTACATTGTATTTGAAGTATACAATACAAATAAAGTATTTATTTACGTCAGATAAGCAAACGAAAAATTCAAAATAATTTTTGCAAATGAAAAAGTTACTCTGAATAGCTTGGCTTCAGGGACAAATGCCGGTATCCAAATTCACGTTTGTTCTTGTTATCATTCAGGGAGTGAGAGGTGATTGAAGTCTGATTAGCGGAATAATGAATTAATGACCATTTAAAACTATATATTTAGAAATTTATGTACATTTAATCATACAAATACAACATTTATTTTACAAATGATATTCTATCGTTTTCAATTTAGCTACTTGAATACAAATTCTACCCTATGGTTCTTCTTTATGAACTGGTCAATAACATCGTTATAAAAAAGTTGATTGTAACTTAATTTTCCCAAGCAACACGCACACTTGTAAAGGCTGGCTGAAGCTCACTAACTAGAGCTACTTTGACTGCGTATGGCCTTGTGTTTAAGATGACGTGATGGGAGCGGAAATGGCTATGCGCGCGCATGAAATCGCAGTGCTGCAGCGAGAACATGGAAACTCCTACAACCTACCAAGCCAAGGTAGCTTTGACTAGACGAGCAAGCATCGGCCTTCGATACACAACGCAGAGCTCAATTATTGCTGGGCAAGCTTAAGACGTCTTCTGTCTATAAAAATAAAAGCCTAAATGGAATGCTTATAAATGCATGCATTTATTAACAAATAAATATTACTTCTTTCTCAAGTAATGAGCTTGCACAGCAAGCATGGAGAATTCGTCCCTGCTTAGCTTAAGGAAACACAATCAGTTTGGTCATCAATCTACACCATGAAAAATTTTTCTATTTCTGCAATGTCGCGTTTACGGATAACTGTGGTATTAAACAGTTAAAGACAAAGACTTTCTCTTTGTCCGACCAAAGGACTTTGTCCATAGCGACTGAGCTACAGAGGCTCTTACACTACCCTTAGTAAATTTAATAATCTTAGTATAATAGGTTTCTTTATGTCTTCTTTATACTGGAAACAAAACAGCATCCTTACTTTACATTTTACCTACCCTATTAACAACAGTAGAATAAAATTTAACTGTTATTTTAAAATTTTACTAAAATAAAATAATAGTTATAAGCAGTTTATAATTCTCAGTGAAACACCAAAACACAGAGATGTAGCTAGCAACGACATCTTAAATATTATTATTATTATTATTAAATTAAGGGGGATAGTAAATCCCGTATTATTTTACAGCCGGATACGAAACTCGGAGATCGAAATCCATCGAAATCTAAGAGTTTCTTGCTGAAGAACTATCGGCGAGTCCAAGCGTAAGTCATCACTTGGTTTTACAGCCGGGTACGAAACATCTCCGAGTTTCGTACCCGGTTGTAAAATAATACGGGATTTACTATCCCCCTTAACTTTATTTATGTCGCCGGAAAAATAGCCTCTGGGCTCTTTATCGTATTATTATTATTATTATTATTATTATTATTATTATTATTACGTGACACCTCCAGGGAGTCCAAGGACTCATCGTGGGAAGGCACACTACTCTACCTCGCTAAATGCATCTCATCCTCTCCCGTACTACTAAATTCTTCAACTACGACATTATTACCATTACTGCCATCACCAACAACAGTATTTTTTGTTGGTGATGATGAGAGATTAATTGCGTGTAAATTGCGTGTGTTCTGAAGGCAGATTTGTCTGTACGCGGAATGAAAAACCTGAGTTTCCGGGAGAAAATACTCTGCTACCACCGTATGAGATCGACTAACTCACCTTCAACTGAAAAAGCCTATATAAGGATTCCCCTCGTTACGACGAGAATCGAACCCAGGTCTTTTCCAATCTAAGGGCGCAATGTTCCGCTATTGTTCCAATTGCGCTACGGCGGCTATTAAATATTTCAAGAAAAACTCATCGGTTGAACGAATGCGGCATGATATAAAGGGGGCAATTGGTCATAATTGAAAAGCATGGTATGAACGGACCGTCGTAGGCGTGGGGTGTGTATTACTGTATGTGGCATTACTGTACTTAAATGTGGAGCAAGCTACATTTTTCACGAGTTGCTATCACTTTCAGAAACTTATGTACTAATTAATAATTCGACATAGTTATTAATCTGTGCTCCTTAGATTTCAGCGTGTTACTATAAATTAGGAAAAAGAGAACTAGGACGTCCTCTTAAACGATTCAACGATGACTTCTAAAGCCGGAACTGGCCATGCTAGGCCTAAATCCTTGATACGTATGATGATGATGATGACTATAAATATCGATTTTGATATATGCAGTCTCCTTAGTTGGTTATAGGTAACCCTATAACAAATCCCTCCTTAACTGAAACTCCACACGTAGCCACCTCTCAGGTCAAGACTACATGGTCAGGTCAACTCTCAGGTCAAAACCACATAAATCTAGCACTCGCAAGCCCTTGGTAGCTTCCTTCGCATTCTGCCTCAGGTAATTATTTCTTAGTGGCTGCATAAATTCCATATCGTTTCCTCATTCCAATCTGTTTCCATTAAAGTCCTCCCTCTAATAATAATAATTACTCGCCCTTCACTGATGGAGTTTATTTCCCAATCCATATCTTCCACTTCATCCACTCGGCGCTGTCATTTATTAACAATAATTATATAGTATTGTGTATTCAATTAAACTATATATAGGCTGACCATACTTACCGTTTTGAACGGTACAGTACCGGGTTTTTTTTTTTTTTTTTTTTCATATTTCCCGGCCGTCCCGTTGTTTTAATAAAAATGCCAATTTTGTCCCGTTTTTATTAAAATCTATAAATATACTTTAATATTGGTCGATCATAAATTATTATTCATAACCTATAATCGTATATCAATATCTTGGATACCAGTAATTTGTATAACCATGGAGTCGCATTGTTCGATACTAAATATCGATATCTGCAGTGATTTATTCAGAGAAAATAATAAATACATTTTCGCAACACTTGCGTCTCAGGCGCGGCGTCTGTTCTGCTGTAGCGTTGGTTTTTGTTTTGTCTGTATGCTAAACGGTGGCTTTGTTATTCAATGCAGGCGGTTTAAATTTCATAATTTTTAAAGCTTAAAGGTTTATTTTTTTTAACGCTTTAAGTTTATCCTTGCAATGTCAAAGAGGCGAAACTGCAGTTTTAATGACGATCTCCAGAAAGAAATCAAATTTATTAAACTGGACAAGCTGTGTTGTGATGGAACAAAAGTGGTTGGCCAAGATTGTAATGTCCATTTTTTCCGTTGCTCATGGAGGTAGAAGCGACATCTACATTGCCAGAAACATAAGGATGCTGAAAAGACTCTGGCTCAAATGAAAAACATTAGCTCGTTTATGGTGAGACGTGATGGTGATAGCGAAAGTGATAAAATTGCAGCAAGTGAAGCGCTTGTTGCTTATCATACTATAGGTCACGGCCAAAGTTTACGCGCAAATGACTACTTGTCGACATTGATCAATAAAAGTTATGAACCAAAATTTTCTTCAGCAAGTACCAAATCAGAAGCAATAATTACCAACTTTTTCTCACTATACGTATTGGGCAAGGTAAAATGTTTTTTTTTTAATCGTCTTACTTTTTCATGAATACAGAATATTACATAACCCCCGTCCCGTTTTTGTCTCAAGGAAATATGGTCAGCCTAACTATATACCATATATAGTTTTATATTTTAATAAAATATTTACTATATAAATTATATATTTTTGGCAGTATATAATTAC
Organism: Typopeltis vanoorti; assembly: GCF_054136105.1. Classification (NCBI taxonomy): domain Eukaryota; kingdom Metazoa; phylum Arthropoda; class Arachnida; order Uropygi; family Thelyphonidae; genus Typopeltis; species Typopeltis vanoorti. The sequence goes on along the minus strand of NC_143550.1, from coordinate 109,928,308 downwards.
TATATATATTACAGGTGGAATTGTCAACATGAAGGCTGAAGATTGACTGTCGTTCTTCAGCCTTCATGTTGACAATTCTTTCTCCAGCAGATCCGCAACTATCGCCGAAATGAAGCCTATTGGCTCTTTATATTTAAGTAGCAGGTGCCTTATTTTGACACACTCACTCCTAACGAGACATGTGTTTATCATTATACCCGAAGTAAGCGATAGCAGCGCTACCGCTTTGTTATATTTTCAGCCGAAAGCCTGTTCATGTAGTAGTCTTGCAATTGAGTTTAGTTTTCATTTGTGATTGTTATACACCTAGCGTTGAAAGTTCGAAATAATGTTTGATGATGATTCTTCTCTTGTATCGTATCGTACTTGGTCTAACCATTATGGCACACCATGGTTATCTTCTGAAAAAAAGAAAACATGTAATACAATTTTTCCTGCATTTATAATAATATCTCTCTGCCTAATAATTTTTACTAATTTCATCGATAGTACCTGCGCAGACGGTAGCTGCAAAATGGCCAACAGTAAGATGGATGACATTTACGTTCCTTCCGCAGGGGGAAAAGTCGTCGCTAAAAAGCAAATATTTAACATAAGTGTTGTCTGTGAGAGTTTTGAGAAGAGTGCATCAATTGAAGGGCTGGATATTGCTGAATATCTTAAGGCATATAGAGAATTGTATCGGTAAGTTGAATGATTGTTCTGTCATAGTTGTTTCAAGAAGTTACCTAAGGTTTTCAGTTAGCAGAACTAATTTAATGCATTTCGGAAACATCAAGATCCGGTCTTAGAATAAGGCAGGTTCTCTCGAAAAAAAAACACGCTACATTGCAGCGTGTTTTTTACCGAGAGATACAAAGCAGCTGCTGCATGCTTTTATACATATAGCAATGCAGCGGCTGCATGCTATATGTATAATAGCCAGTGAAATTTTCTTATAGATATAGTATGTATATCTGTAAGAATAGTAGTAGTATATCTATAAAGAATAGTATCCAATTTGTGATATGGAGGAATTCTAATGCACCAAAAAAAGGTTTGTATATATCAATATAGTCTACACAAGTAGATTTGTTGTGGAGACCCCAGAAAGTTGAACATAAGGATGAGAGAATAAACAAGCAAAATCAGGTGAACCTAGAGATATTAAGTGTGAAACTTGTGTATGCATGTACAGACACTTTTGAGTTTAGTTTTTGGAAGTAGAAATGAACAGCATGGTGGTCAGTTTGTTCAAATCTTTGGTGAATCATGTGGGAAATGGAACAGTATCAAAACTAGGGTTTTTTTGGGGGGGGGGATGAATGTTGAATTACAGGCAACTGATTTGAGTTGCAGGCTGTAAAGGATGCATGAATATGTATAAGATAGGGTCAGTTATCCAATTTCGTAATGTTAGCAGCATTATCTCACTATTCCCTCTAGGAAAGAAATACAAGGGATAGTTTCTTTCCTAGAGGAAATAGTGAGATTTGAATGAATATACTTGGAGGAATAGAATAGAAAGGGTATAGGAGTAGGAAGTGGGAATGTTGCTGATAGCAGATGAATCCTGTAAGGCTGCCTTATTATAGCAGAGGCCAACTGCACACAGCAATATATAAAAAGCAAGTTTAATCCTGAAGTGTTAACATGAATTAAAGCAAGAATCACAAACTGTATAAAATTTATGGCAACCATTTCTTTAAAGATTAAGTCTTTAAAGAAATGGTCTTAACTACAAAAATTATGCATCAGCATAAATGCAATGTTAAGAGGCAAACATTAGTTTTATAAATTAAACATGATGCGTGTGCCTTTGTCATACTCTGCACAATGAGTTTCTGGAAACTTGATGTGTTGTCATCTGTTTTCTCTCTCTCATTTGTTACTTGGGCATATGCTGCAGTTAATCCAACAGTGAAGTTGAGAAATCAGTTTTATTGCTGATGCAAAAGCAGAACAAAATCTAGACTCACCTGCCTTGTGCATCAAGAGATAGTTTCTTTCCTAGGTGGAATACATTTTGTCTCCAAAAAATTAGAGGGAATAGTGAGAGGAATAATGTGTATGTATTAAAGGAATCAGCAGCATCATATTTTGCAGGCTAAATTAAAGCAGTGGGAGGTATAATTATAATAATATAAATTACATGACAGTAATATGGGGTACAGTATTAAAAGCCATATTAATTATGACATTAGTTTGAATCGATTTTCTCATGGAAAAGAGCATTCAGCAGTGAGAATGGAAATAAACAGCGTTGAATGTAATTTTGCATGACTGGGATATGAATGGGAAATCATTGAAAGTGACGCGAGTACCTGTGAGCCTAAGGATACATTTACCTTGATTACCTTGATGCGCCTGTGGTTTCAGTCAGGATTTCTCCATGACTGCAGGTCATAAGGAGTCCAGCTATTCCTGTCTTGGGCTTTTCTTCTCCATTTTCTTCCAACTTTCTTAATCATTGGGTCTTCCCACCTTAAGGTTGGTCTTCCAGGTTTCCTTTTGGTATCTCTCGGATACCAGTTTGTAACTCTGACTCCATCTGTTGTCTCTCATTCTGGCGAGATATCCTGCCCATCTTCTTTTGCTGTTGTAGATTGTTTTTATTATATCTGTGAGTCCAGACTTCTTCCTGATTTCTGTGTGTCTTACGTGGTCTATTTTGTTTATATTGCATATTCTTCTTTCTATTGCACGTTGAGTTGTTATTAAGCTTCGTTCTTCTTTTAAAGTTGTGTTCCAAGTTTCACTAAGTTAATGCTGGTAAGATGTGACTATTGAAAAGATGAGCTCCTATATCTATGTTTTGGTTGGTAATTGTTGATTTTATTTTGTTGAAGGCTATCCAAGCAGCTCTTTTTCTTCGTGCTATTTCACTTGATATATCATTATTCATTTTTATGGACTGGCCAAGGTAGATGTATTCAACTTTTTCGATGGTATGAGATTCTAGAGCGATTGTATGATCTTTACAGTATTTGTTTTTCATCCATCTTGTTTTGTCAGGGTGTATTATATTGTATAATAAATTAATATAATAATTAATATAATAAATTTAGTTTAATCCTTTATCCAAGTGTAAGCAAACAAAGTTTGGCCTAAAGTATCTTCAGGACTGAGGCAACTCATGGTAAAGGTGGACCAAGATCTCATCACTCCTTGTCTCAGTATCTCCCATAATGCAAAGCACATCTCCTTGCAGACATGTATATGCATTAAGGGAAGGGCCACTACCCAGACCGATTTTCTCGCCTTAGTATCACCATACTTAGTATCACCAGAAGTGGTGATACTAAGGCGAGTTGCCTCAGTCCTGAAGATACTTCAGGCGCAAACTTTGTTTGCTTACACTTGGATAAAGGATTAAACTAAATTTATTATCGTCTAACCAAGTGGAAAAAACTTCCAACATCTTTCTCTAAATCCAGAGTAACTTGATAAGGTGGTACACCTTTTGGCAACTCGTATAGGTAAATATGATTTCTTCATTGCTTCTGCCTTAGTATCACCACTTCTGGGTCTGGCAAGACCTCAATAAAGGTCGAAACCAGTCTGGGTAGTGGCCCTTCCCTTAATGCATATTGTTATATATGTCTGCAAAGAGATGTGCTTTGCATTATGGGAGATACTGATGCAAGGAGTGATGAGAGCTTGATACATTGTAATTCACTATATATTGATGTCAGAAGTCTCAAGACTTCTTGGCCAAAAGTTATGGGCATTAGTGAGACTTGATCTGTAGCAGAAGCTTATGGTTAGAATGAGGGATACTGTGCATTAGGGGTGTGTGTGTGTGTGTGTGTGTGTGTGTGTGTGTGCAGGGGGAGGGAGGAATTGCTGATGATGGCAAAAGAATTTGAATGGGATAAGATATGAAGGAATTCTTGGAAGCAGTGAAAAAAGAAGAGCGAGAGATTAAATATTACTAGTCTGCTGCCATGTGCTATGATAGAGATGAGTTTAGTATTTTAGTGATTGCAAATGAATCAATGCATAGGTTGTGTAAAAGGAATGGTTTGGAGTTTGTAGACCCATGGACTGAATTTGACAGATGGAAGGACTTATTATAATATAGGTATCTCCATGGAGTTAGAAGACTCATTATTGGAGATCCATTATTCACACAATACCTATCATTGAGCTTTTGAAATTATTATTATTATTATTATTACCACCCCAAGACCTCATGGAGGCAAAGACTCATCTCGGAGGTCCTTTTATCACACAGCTCATACCGTGTTTTAAACACATTCAAACAATTTGCAGACACCACATTCTCAGGCAAGGCATTCCAATCATTGACAACTCCACACGAAAAAAACCTGCCTCTCACTCCCCCACTCACACCATCTTTATACAGTTTCCAGGGATGACCTTTGGTTCTCCCCTGATCCAATATTTCGGCAACATCACGTTGCCGAAATATTGGATTTGTATTAAAAAGTTATTTTAATGTATATCCTGGTCTACGTTGTTATTTCCCTAAACTATTTAGTAATAATGCATAACCAACGTCTAAGCCTTTCCACTAGCATCAAGATTATATTGTACTTCATGAGTCTGATGTCTAGTTTGGCCAGCCACACCTCATCTGCCAGGCATAGAATTCACTGGAATAAAACTAAAGTCTTACACAGAAGTTTTTTTTACTTGAAAGATTATGTAAAGAAAGTTGCGAAGCACACATTCACAGACATAATTGCAACGAAAACAACAGCCTTAAATTCTCCTGATTTTGGGAAATCGTCCTAAGGAACTCTTCATTCCTATGTTTTATGAATTAGTATTTAAATTTATTTCTTTGAATTCTAATAGTTGTAGGTGGAGTTATCCTCCTTTAGTTAATAGCATATATTTTCACCTGCTTTTAGTGTTCTAATTTTGTTAACTCTTTACATCTGTATGCATTGATAATGACTAGGAAACCTAGCCAAAAATTCTGCAAGTATTAAGTAATTTTTTCTTTAAGTAAGTGTCATTCCATCGTTATATTCTTATAGGAGTTATAATTGTCATATATAATTGTCACATCTTGGCATGCATCAGCAAATCAGCATAGTGAGTATAGGTCAAGTATAATATGGAGACTTTATCTATAGACACAGATTGGAAAGAGGAGAGATCATATGACCATGACAAGAAGGAAATGGAATTTACCTACTAAGAGATAATTACTTGAAATAACATGTGATGGAGGGACTCAGGTTGGGTGGGAGGTGTTGTGAAATGTGGAATTTCAGTTAAGGGGAGAATGTGGAACTTTGGGGAGGGAGAAGTAAGGTGATTATGATAAGTTAGGAGACAGCTTGAAGCACTGCCATGGCATAAGAATCAAAAGAAGGATGTTAACAGTACGTGGGAGACAGTCGGGGGGGGGGGGTATCTGAAGGAATTAGTACCAGACTTCATATCCAAGGTCAGGAGGAATCAGATAAGTTATTATGGATGAATAGTATTATTAAACAGGAGCTGCAAAAAAGAGAAAATATCATTATGGGTCTCAGCCAGCTCACAAATAGAAAGTGCAGACAAGAATAGTGATCAGCATGGTAAGGGATGCAAAATCAAATTGAGAGGAAATTAGCTGTATAGTGATTAAAAGAAGAATGATAATCGTTGTAGGTGGTTCTGGGAGGATAAGAAATAATTCCATTATTGAGTGATCATTTTGTAAGGGTGTATCATCCAAGTGGAGATAATTCATTGACTGATTGAGAATAGGAGGTGAATGAGCTGGAAATATTCAGATATAAAATCTTGATGCAAACATGGCCATGGGATATCAGCCCATGGTTAAAAGTTAATGCAAGAAAATTGGCAGGGCCTATGACCATATTGTTTAAATGTCAGCAATGTGAAGATTCTCAAAGAGGCAAAAGGAGGGCAAAATGTTCCTATTGCATAAAAGAGGCTCTATGATAGATAACAAATTACAGAGCTGCCGGTATCACAGAAGTGGTTATGGCCATAAAGCATATAGGAATATGATACTTTGTGGGAAACAGCACAACTTTGGAAAAGGTAGGTCATGCTTTTAGTAATTTACACTTTCTATAATAGTAAGAGTTAACACGTTCGCTGCCATGCTACTTCGGCATGGTCTGTTCCCCTACACCGAGCAATTTCACTTCTTCAAGGTCAGTACGATAATCTTGTTACCGGAGGTAAGCGTCCTACGAGTATACTCGTAGTTGGCTTGTACAGAGCATATACAGTCCATGAGAATACACAGTTTTGATGCTAGTCCCACAAGCCAAGCATTTTCACTTCTTCAAGGTCACTGCAATAATCTCGTTCCCGGCGGTAAGCGTCATACGAGTATACTCGTAGCTGGCTTGTGAAGCAGGTTTACCCACTACGAGTATACTCGTAGTTGGCAGCGAACGTGTTAAGGTAAAAGAAATGACTGTACTTGTCCCAGCACACCTTATTCTTATTTCCACATGATCTTAAATTAGCTTTAATCTGCTTAACATATATATCTCATTGTTAATCCTATTTCCTGTTCCCAATGCTAGCAAACACACTTTAAATTATCAGCCTATCTGCGACATGCAGGTTACCAATTCTTGCACTACTCAATCAGAAAAATTTATTATTTTTTTTGATGACTGCACCATTCGAATTTTACTAATGTAGTTTGAGAATTAAGCTAAGGAATACAGGCAAAATCTTAGTTAATTTGCGGACAGTAGAATAGCTGGTTTTAGATTGCAAATAAATAGAACAGAATTAGAAGCTTCACAATACAATCTGATTGCCGTATATCTTTTGTCAAAATGGTAAAATGAAGTAATTGATTTTGAATGCTGTCTAGAAAAGCTTTCGAACCTGTATAGAAATTTAGAGTAGTTATGCAATTCACTTCCAGGAGAGAATAAGGAGGGGGGGGGGATTTGTGTCCCTTCCCCCTGTCTTTACGTCTATTGCGTTGCTTAGAATTTCATTTACTGTCCTAAGTTATTTGACCTTTCTTGCCTCTAAAATGATTTATTGTGTCTCTTCCCAAAAATTGAAACGAATTTCACATATGCGAAAAAAGTCAATCCTGAAATGACCACTGATCAGCTTTTGCAATGAATCTATTTAGTGATAGTAAATTTGGTGTATTTTATTCTACAAATCAGTGCACCGGAAGAGTTGCACTGATTGTTCTTTCACTTTACATATAATAATTGAATATTTTTTTTTTGAATTTCAGAATTTTCAAATGTTTGCTTTGAAAATATGATGTCAAATATTTATATTTTTAAACAATATTTATTGAAATAAATATAGCCTTTTGCTTTCGTTTCTAGCCAAATAGCATTATATGGATCATCACATTTCAGTTTTAGAAACGATTTTTTGTTATTCATAAAGACAAAATAAAAAAAAAATGTTAAAATGCTACATTGCATTACTCGGTTTCCGATTGTGTGTCTTTTTGGTATCAAAAATTTATATCCAATGATATTTTAGCAGTGATTCTTCGCCTTCGTCATTTATTTATTTATTTGTATTATGCATATTACGATAATATCTAGTGCACATCCTCGTAGATATGTTGAAAATATAATGTGAAAAATATCATATACGGAATGATTCAAAATTCTTTTTCATTTTGAAGATTTTCTAATGCTTCCCCCTCCCTCCTTATCCTCTCCTAGAACTCAGAGGTTTGAAAGCTTTTCTAGACAGCATTCAAAATCAATTACTTCATTTTACCATTTTGACAAAAGATATACGGCAATCAGATTGTATTGTGAAGTTTCTAATTCTGTTCTATTTATTTGCAATTTAAAACCAGCTGTTCTACTGTCCGCTGAAATTATGTGAAATTTTAGAAACAATATGCTATATTTTCACCATGCAAAATTGTTTATATGCATACCACACAAAAGAAAGTTCAGTAGTATTATTTGTGTATGTTTTCTTTGAAAAAATCTAAATATTACTTCTTCTGCTGCTGAAAGCTATTTCTGAAATAATCTACGTCTTCTAAATCCTTGGTAATATCCTCTTAGCTGGAGGAAAAGTTGAAGGCTTATTACTCTCAGTGCTATTGAGAAGAAAGGGGAGAACACTAAAGTGGCACTGAAGTGCCTCAGGCTGTAGTGCAGAATATGTCAAGAATGTCTTGTTTCCTTTTCGATTGTTGATTTCCTTTATCCTAACAGAAATACTGACATTTCGTTTACACGCTTATACATTATTTATGCCAAAATAATTGCTTAATTTATAATGATCAGTTTCACTTTTATTATCAAAAATTAGAAATTAAATCATACAATTATCTTGAAAAAGAGGATTTGAATTATTTTCAAAGAAAAGGTGCATATGCGTTTCATAATCTTCTTTTTGGGGGGGGGGGTGTATAGACCTAATCAATCTGCAGATATTTCAGATAATTTATTTCATAAATCGTTCGCAAGACAGCCATTACAAACGTAAATCACTTGGGGAACATACCCATTCATTTTAGTGTAAAATAGTAGCAAAGGTTCAGTTACTTTAGATATCTAATCTAGAAAAAAATGTTATGTTTGCTGAGATTAGAATCTTACGTGAATGATTTTTCTGACATGATTTCTCTATTCGTTATAATGTAACCAATTTCCAGGTTTTTTTTCCCTCCTGCGGACTTCATGTTATATGCAGTGATTTCTTCTTTTTACTACAAGAAAAAAAATCAGATAACAGGAGAAAAATATGTAGTATTTTCTTTTCCACTGACTGAATTTACAATGTTCTTTCTTTGTGTTTTGAAGAGAAAGTGCAAATGACTCTTTTCTTACTATTTTTGCCATTATAACATCTCATAATTATAAGAGTGACATTTTACCATTTTTCTCAAACACGAGAAACAGAAATAAGGTAGTAATAATATTGTTGATTCTGCCAAACTCATTGTAGCAGAAATTTTTATTACAAAACTTTGTAATTATATATATATATATATATATATATCTCCGAAACAAGAAATTTGGAATCCATATCACATCAATGTTGAGTGTTGGCAAGGTGAAAATGTTCCCGTTATTATTTATATATTTCATTTATTAACTAGGGGGGCTATGCCCAACCCCCCCCGTGTTCCGGTATGGTAGACCAGTTTTCCTTCAATTGTGATAACTCGACAGGGAGTTCCGCCCCTGAATTCTGATGACTCGACATTCAGGGTAGCCCCTGAGTTTCAAATCGTTTCGATAAACATGACATAAAAAGGCTTATCATTATATATATGAAATACTTTACCTGGAATACTCTTTCCAATTTCTCTGTGTCATAAAAAGAACTTAAAAATTAGCCTTCAAGATGAAAAAGAAACAGTGCATTCGGGTATCCCTCTATCAATATTTGTAGTCCTGAAAAGGACTCTTTTGATGGCCTTGAAAACAAACATTTTTTATTTCATACTGTTCAGAATTTAAAATTCTTGAACAGTGTGGAAAACCTTGAAGCAAGAGTAAATACACAAAGCAGTTTTACACTCAGGGCACCAGATTTTTGTTTCCTTTCTGATATTTTTTTTTATTACATACATAATATTTGCGTGCAGGGTTTTTTTTTATTAGCCATTGGTGGTAGATTTTCAGGATAATGGTTGGAGTTAGCAGCGTTCAACCTCAGATGTCTGGCAGGATTTCCTGTTTTTCTGCTTGCTGAAGAAGGTGCATGTGCATGCAGCAATGCTTTCGCAATTTCAATTCTGTATTCTAGATATGCTATAGTAGACAAACATTTTTTCTTGTACTGGAGGAAACTGTTCCAAATAACAAAATCCAAACACTTCAAAATTCAAATAACACGTCCAAACACTTTTTTGTAATATTTTTTATGCTGTTTCCTCATTACAGAGTAGAATGATAGCTGCTGATCGCACCTGTCGACTCAACCCATAGTGTCGTTGTATGCACACACAGCAATGGGTTTTTCTTTCTTCAAACCATGCTTCTCCACAGATTCCGTTGATGGATTGTGCAGGGAAGACAGCAGAAAAACATCTTTTTTGGCTTTCCAACGCTGTGCAAAGACATTCCCTCCCTGATAAGTTCGGATTTCCCCCTTCGATAACTTTCCTGAAGCCAGATCTGGAGGCATATCTCGCCTTTTTGCATTTACAGTACCATAACTATCTGTACGATGCTGTAAAAGCAAATCAGCGAGTTCAGGACACATATATAGTAATTATTCCATTATAATGCAGTAACCTTTCCCCAGTAAAGGGTCTAGTAACTGCATTACTGCACGCATCGACAAGGGGAGATCCGAATATTTATCGTGCTCGATTGCAGTTTGCTTTCCCGTATAAGGTTTGAAATCCCAAAGATATCCACTTTCCGATTCGCAAAGCATAAAAAATTTTACTCCATACTTCGCTTTCTTTTTGGGAATATACTGCTTACATTTCAGTCCACCTTTGAATGGCATAAGGCTTTCATCGATACTCAAGTCTCTCTCAGGATTGCAGAGAGATCTACATTTTTGACGGATTTTCATCAGAAAATCGTAAATTTTGTTGAGGACCTGGGCAAGGATGTGTTGCCTGATCGTATTCCTCATTATTCTGAAAATGCAAATACTTCATGATGAGACTGAATTGTTTTTCAGTCATAACATCACGAAACATTGGCGTGTTCAGAATCCAGTCTATAGACCAATACATTTCGAAACTTCGGGTTTTCCACTTTCTTTATTCTGATATTGCATTTGAAGGATGACAGTGATTTTAAACATTAATTTCACCTATATCCGAATATCACATAATTTCCTGATTTATAATAATCAGGAAATATGTATATTGTCTGATTTATAATTTGCTAATTTATAATAATCACCACATAGTTTCAGTATCGAAAAATTAAAGTTATGTGGAACAATTACTAGAGAAAAATAACGAATTAAATAAAAACTGTACCTATGTTTCATAACAGTTTTCGGGTGTGTGATAGTAATGCAACGGGGGGGGGGTGTTTAAACTATCAGAGGCGAAATAAAGTTCAATTCTATTATAAAAATATGGAAATGAAATTTCACATTTGATATACATATTTTGAATGATAAAAATAAGCAAATGTATCGCTTACTTTAAAAATTGGAGAATAAAATATCTGAATTATGCAGAAAATATAAATTTAAATCATAACTGTTAATTTCATTTCGTAATGACCAATTATACAAGGAAACCAAGAAAGTGAAAGTAGAGATTACTATACAACATGAAGAAAAAATTTAGTAATATGATTAAAGAATTTCAGGTTATTCTCTATAAAGCAAAGTTGCTCAAGCGTGTCCTAAAGGAAATCTGTTAAGTATTATTCGATTTCGATGGTTTTGTACAAAAATAAAATTAATATAATCTGGAAGGTCGGCAGCCGGTTTTCTTTTCTATTTTTAAAAGAATATTTCAAATAATTATCGTGAATTAATTTCTTCGATAACAAAGAAAAATCTTTTGTCTAGTAAGCGATTAGAAAAATATTAGCGCAAAAAAAATAAATAATTAAATTGGTTCTCCAAGGTAAGGCAATATTTAAGTGAAGAAATTATGCAAGAACTTTATTTTGTCCAGAAATTAAAATTGTATTGTACAATAAAAAGAGAAAACAAAAATATAAATAATTTCTCTATTTTTATTGAAAGTTTATTTTCCACTTGGTTAGAGTATAATAAATTTAGTTTAATCCTTTATCCAAGTGTGAGCAAACAAAGTTTGCGCCTGAAAGTATCTTCAGGACTGGGTTAAGGTGGTACACACCAGGGCAACTCGTTGCAAAGGTGGAGCAAGCTACCAACACTCCTATCCTAGTATCTCCTATAATGCAAAACACATCTCCTTGCGGATATGTCTATTGTTATGCATTAAGGGAAGGGCCACTACCCAGACCGGTTTCGACCTTTATTGAGGTCTCTTCAGTGGGAGCCAGGCCCAAGTTGAGATATCAGGCAGAAGCATTTGCAGGTCATCTCCACCTATAGGAATTGCCAATTGGTGTGCCACCCTTTTTTAATAAATTACTCTGGATTTAGAGAAAGATGTTGAAAGTTTATTTTCCACTTGGTTAGAGTATAATAAATTTAGTTTAATCCTTTATCCAAGTGTGAGCAAACAAAGTTTGCGCCTGAAAGTATCTTCAGGACTGGGTTAAGGTGGTACACACCAGGGAAGGTAGTGGCCCTTCCCTTAATGCATAACAATAGACATATCCGCAAGGAGATGTGTTTTGCATTATAGGAGATACTAGGATAGGAGTGTTGGTAGCTTGCTCCACCTTTGCAACGAGTTGCCCTGGTGTGTACCACCTTAACCCAGTCCTGAAGATACTTTCAGGCGCAAACTTTGTTTGCTCACACTTGGATAAAGGATTAAACTAAATTTATTATACTCTAACCAAGTGGAAAATAAACTTTCAACATCTTTCTCTAAATCCAGAGTAATTTATTAAAAAAGGGTGGCACACCAATTGGCAATTCCTATAGGTGGAGATGACCTGCAAATGCTTCGGCCTGATATCTCGACTTGGGCCTGGCTCCCACTGAAGAGACCTCAATAAAGGTCGAAACCGGTCTGGGTAGTGGCCCTTCCCTTAATGCATAACAATAGACATATCCGCAAGGAGATGTGTTTTGCATTATAGGAGATACTAGGATAGGAGTGTTGGTAGCTTGCTCCACCTTTGCAACGAGTTGCCCTGGTGTGTACCACCTTAACCCAGTCCTGAAGATACTTTCAGGCGCAAACTTTGTTTGCTCACACTTGGATAAAGGATTAAACTAAATTTATTATTCTCTATTTTTAGTCTATCATATATAACTAAAATCCAGTTCACCAGCATGGAACAAGAAAGTCCGTTTCTTGTTATAGGCAACTGAGAGGCAGCTACGATCGGGAGATAATCCGATTAACCATTCTCTTCAGCATGAGGGTTTATCACACCTTCTAATGGACATGACAGTCAAATTGCACTTCTTATCCAGGTTCTTTAAACAGGTGGGCTGAATCATATCCAGATTTAGTTGGACGTCTATAGACGTCGTAGCCGGTAGGGAGGTTAAACACACGAGGTTTCACCTTAGATTTAAGCTAGGCTTTCTCTCACATATATATAACAAAACAATTCAAACATCAGCATATGGCCTAAAGTCCTCAAGTATCATATAAAACAATTCCCTTAAATAAAACACCGTCGCAATCTTGTCTCTAGCTAAAAACAATAAAAAATACACTGCATTCGGGTACCTTCTCCGGAATTTGTGAGATCTCCTCTGAACATCAGGAATTTGGCAGCATGAAAATCCGCTATCTAATTTCTTCTAAGACAATTTAGTTGCGTCTGTCTTCTGGTATCTACCGTCTGGAATGCAGGTCTCCGATGGTGATTACGAATCATCTTCCAAGATGCTTGCAAAACTCCGTTACCATAGCATACATCATGCCTCGGTAGCTCCTCAACCCTCGCTGACCTTGTCGCCTCTCGCTTGACCACAAGAACTGAACTCCGGAACCGACTCTAGAACGTCCCTGTATCAACGCAGCAACCCTCTATTTATCTGGTTCTGATGACCTTGGGTTTGCTTATGTTGTAGTCCCCTGGGTATTACGATGTTCTGCACCCACCACCATTTTCGGTCATTGCATTAAGGCAGGAAACCCCCTTGCAATGTTGACCTTTGTGATGGTAGTTGCCCCAGGTCATAATTTAATACGATAATCCATCTAGAATTATCTTTGTCTGGGACACAAATTATTTTACACTTATTTTCCTTTGTTCTTTTACAATAACTTTTGGCAGTGACAATATCCAATAATATTTCCAATTTACTAAACATAAAAAAAAATTTTTACTATTATTTCACAAGTATTTTTAGTGGAAATTTGTTTACCAGAAAAATTGATGTTTTTGTATAAATTCCTTCTATACATGATTTTACAAAGTCGTCAGTCTACAGTATGTTTGGCATGCATTTGATGTTGAATCTATATGGTATTGCTGAAGGGAGGGGGAAATAGAAATTGGATCTGCCTGCTTTGGAAACCAAATATGGCATCAGCTGCTTCAGTCCTCCAATAAGCAATTGTACAGCAATGGTCATCTCCCATCTAGTGAAGTTGGCATTTCCTCCAACTCACTGAGTATGCCAGAGCCTCTTGGATGGAAATAGGCTTCACCATGAGAAGGTGGAGGAATGACAGTTGACCGGGGTAGTCAATCCATTGTACCCTACTTTCTATTAGTGTCCCATTAATTGAAATAGTTTCATTTCTAAAAAGTATATTAGATTATTTAATGTTAAAAGACAGAAATGAGTTTAAAAAACATTTTTGGTTATTGTTAAATGAATGTGGTGCATCATTGCCCTGGATAACCATTTTCATTGTATTTTCATACAAGATAATCATTGTATGTTTTTAACATTGAAGGGCAATTATGAAATTATAGCATTTTAACTAAAAGGTGTTAGTAAAATGTCAGTTTATATGAAAGAAATATAGTATAATAAGCACCATGATGATTGGTTACACTTGGATTTTTATTGAATTTTCCAAATTTTTCACAGCTGCCTGTGAGATTGTTTTGACTGGTTTCTGAAAATTGAAGAGTATAAAATATAGTAGTAGTAGAAATAATAATAATAATAATAAAAATTTAATGCTAGAAGATTTAAATTGGGATAATTAAATTCAATCTAAATAGGCTATGGGATTACATTTATTATGGGAAAACCGAGGCAGGGGAGAACGTTAACCAGGTGCGAATCATTTTGGTCGACTGATCATCATTAGAACATTTTTGGAATTAGTGTAGGGCTATGTCATAACTGCAAGTTGAATCTTCCAAATAAGGGCATTTGTTGTTGCTAAATGGCCGGAGGTGTGGCCTGATTCGCAAGTTGTGGATCGTCCAACATTCGGAAATTAGGTAGGGTCCGTGGACGATTGAGTTTTCATCGCATTTTATGGCAATTGTTTCAGATATTCTAAGCATTGTTTCGTTGTCTTGTTTGTGCCTTGTCGATTTGCAGGATATATTTCAGTTCAAGAGCGTGAGCTGCAATTTCTGTCTTCCCTGTACTCTGTATTTTATTTTTCTTTTTGATGTTGTGATGTTTTTTTTTTTGTGTTTAGATGTTCTGGAATGGAGATGTTGCAATCTCGGAAGTGCTCTTGTAGTCTAGACCATAAAGACCTAATGGTAGAGCCAGTGTAGGTGATATCACAGTCTTTTTGACAAGGAAATTTGTAGACTACATTGTGGTGCGAGAGATTTAGTGTGTTTTAGGAGAGTTGCTAATTTTTGGTTCGTGCTGAATACTAGATTATAGTCAGTGTGTTTGAAAATGTATTTGTAGGCTTTGTATGTGTTTTGGATGTATGGCAATTTGATGACCATACATGTAAGGAAGTCTGTTTTGGTTGTATTGTTGTTATGATGGGTTTTTGCCGTACTGTTCGCGTAATTTATTAGATGTGTGGGATAGTTGCGATTTTTAAAAACCTGTGTTAAATACTTTAATTCTGTGTTAAGATAATTACTGTTGGTTGAGAATTTGTAAGCATTGATAAATTCTGATAGGATGACTGATTTTTTAATGGAATATGGGTGGTATGAATTGAAATGGAGGTAGTTTCTGATATGTGTGGGTTTGTGGAATATCTTTGTAGCTATTTTGTTGTTGGTTCTGATTAATGTCAGGTTTAAGAAATTGATGGATTTGTTCTGTTCTGTTTCCATGGTGAATTTTAGTCTGTTGCTATAATCGTTGAGGGATGTTTGTAAAGCGGTGATGTGCGAGGGTTTACCAATGCATAGAATATCATCTACATATCTGCTATACATTCGGAAACATCAAAACCCACAAAGATGATTATCCGATACAACCCATAGTCTCCTACAAGAATACAACCACAGCTCCTTTATTAAAATTTGTTGCCAAACTCATCAAACCATTACTTACAACGTCTAACTGTATGATTAAAAATATGGACGACCTATTTCAGAAAATAAATAACATTACTTCATCCAGAGATGACATCCTCACCTCACTAGATGCAATTTCATTATACACTAACGTGGACATCCCCAGAACATTAGGCATCGTACACACACTACTCACAGAGGACTACACACACATGCACAAAATTAACACCAAATGACATCATTAACTTGATAAACTCACAATATCCGCCAACTTCTTTAAGTTCAACAACTCCATATATATATTCAAATTTTCAGTCTCCCAATGGGCCAAAACATCAGTGGACAACTAGCAGAATTATTCCTGGCACACATAGAATCACTCCTACCCCCCCCCCCCCCCCCCAATATATCACCTTGTATGGCAGATACGTAGATGATATTCTGTGCATTGGTAAATGCTCGCACATCACCGCTTTACAAACATCCCTCAACGATTTTATAGCAACATACTAAAATTCACCATGGAAACAGAACAAATCCATCAATTTCTTAAACCTGACATTAATCAAAACCAACAGCAAAATAGTTACGAAGATATTCCACAAACCCCTATCGCAATTTATAGATGCTTACACCAGTAATTATCTTAACATGGAATTAAAGTATTTAACACAGGTTTTTAAAAATCGCAACTATCCCACACATCTAATAAATTACGCGAGCAATACGGCAAAAACCCGTCATCGCAACAGTACAACCAAAACAGACTTCCTTACGTATGGTCATCAAATTGCCATACATCCAAAACACATACAAAGCCTACAAATACATTTCCAAACACACGGACTATAAGCTAGTATTCACCACGAACCAAAAATTAGCAACTCTCCTAACATCCACTAAATCCTCTCGCACACAAAGACATATTCGAACACCACAACATAGTCTACAAATTTCCTTGTCAAAAAGACTGTGACATCACCTACACTAGCTTTACCATTAGGTCTTTATGGACTAGACTACAAGAGCACTTCCGGGATTGCAACATCCCCATTCCAGAACATCTAAACACAAAAAAACATCGCAACATCAAAAAGAAAATACAGAGTATAGGGAAGACAGATATTGCAACTCACACCCTTGAACTGAAACATATCCCGCAAATCAACAAGGCCATTATCATAGACAAACAAGACAATGAAACAATGCTTAGAATATCCGAAACAATTGCCATAAAATGCGATGAAAACTCGATCGTCCATGGACCCTACCTAATTTCCAAATGTTGGATGATCCACAACTTACAATTAGGCCACGCCTACGGCCATTTAGCGACAACAAATGCCCTTATTTGGCAGATTCAACTTGCAGTCATGACATAACCCTACACTCATTCTGAAAATGTTCAGATGATGGTCAGTCGACCAAAACGGTTCGCACCTGGTGAACGTTCTCCCCTGCCCCAGGTTTCCCATAAGTAAACCCCCCCCCCAAAAAAAAAAGCACCCTTAAACACAATAATATATATATTTATATATATTATTAAAATAAACCTGGGTTTCCAATTTATTCTTCCCAAATCAAAAATCCCCCACCCTCATGCTCCCTTCTCCCTTGTTATAAACAACCTTCAGCAGGAACATGGAATTTGAAGACATTCTAGTATCAAAACAAGGTATTTACAAAATGTTTCCTCCTCTTTTAATCTGCTATAATTGCCTTCAACACTCACCCATAATGCCCTAAAATATATATATAAATTTTTTTGAGTAAAAATAGCTAATGTATTTAAAATAAGGGACACTCCTAAACAAAAAAATAGACTATAATAGCGATAATAATAATAATCTATCGATTTATTTCTATTATGAAAATTTTTGGCAGTTTCCTTTTCCTAACATATAAGCCAGTCAAGACGAAAAAAATAATAGACTGTTTGTTTTTTAAAGGATTTAAATTGTAATTTTCTTTTTTGTTCACCTGTTACAAAAAAAAAAAAAAAAAAGGCCAAATCTTGGCCACTGGAACTTTAATGTATTAAGAGATGTTGTCCTGGGTACTTTTCTGTTTTTGTCAGATGGGGAAAAAAAAAAGAAAGGTGGAACTGAATTCTTGTTTTGAGAAACCTTGGCATATTCATAAGATATCAACTGACTCACCTTCAGTTGAAAACCCTTAGGAAGGTCCTCCATATACTACATTTCAGTGAAATATAGATCCTTCCAGCCAAGACATATTATTGTTATCAAATATGCTTGCAGAGGCTTAGCATTTGTAAGACAAAAGCACATAAACCATTTGTCAAAATACCTATCAACTGAGGTTATCTTTTTTGTATGCATGACAAAATTTTGAAGTGGGTCTTATTACTATTTCATTATATGCTGATTTTTAACTCAGAGAGAGAGAATTTGCATGTGTAAAGAAAGGAATGGAACAAATAGAATATCTCAAATAAAATGAATATTAGATCAAATCATGTTTGAAATGTAGCAGGCATATTATGGCAGATATCTTACAGTATTTAAGAGAAATTTGCTTGAGTGCTAAATAAAAAAAAGTAAGGGATGCTGAATACTCTTTTCTTCTGACCATCAAATATGTTGTAATCAATAAAAAAATAAAATAAAATAATGTTGCTTACCCTCCATTAATAACTTACAAAAATAATAATTTCCTTTGGTTGGAAAGATCTGGATGCAAATCTGCTCTAGGATGTGAGGTTTTAATAGGAGCTTTTTAACTGAAGGTGATTTATGTGGTCTTATATGTGGGTAACATTGGTTTTTCCTATTGTGAAAATGGTTTGTGAATTTCATCACATCCTGCTTATAGATGGTTTGATGAAAAATACATTAACATAACTACACATTTAAACATAAAAAAATTTAATGTGTAGAGCAGAATTTCTGATTTATCTGGCTTTTGCCTGCATTACAAATACTAAATGTACTATAGGTTGTACAGCTTTTTATGGGCAGCATTCACATAAAAAAAATTAGCATGGTACAGAGAATAGCAACATTCTGATTAGTGTAGCATGAATGGTCACCCACTATTTTGGCTAAACCATCTTATTGTAGCACTTCAAAGGACTGGTGATAATAGTAATGGTTATATCCCTCATGCAGTAGAAAACAACTAGTTCTGCCATTAAGTTTTCCCCACTTTTGTTTGATAGAGAGGTAGCTCAAAAAATCACACGATCACATATCTGAGGGTAGAGTCAAGATTGGTTGAGTTTGATGGGGGGGGGGGGGGCTAGTTTCCAACCAGTTACACCACTGAGAGAGAAATATGGTATAATTACAAATAAAAATTAACATACTGAAATGAAGGGTGGGTGAACCTGTTCTGTCCTTATATGTCCTATATTTCATCTAGTACACTTTTAAAGATAAAACTGTGAGATATGTGAATTTCTGTGTAAGATTGAGATGGCAAACAACTAATTACAAGGAATTTGTAATTAGTTACAAATTCTAATCACAGGTCAAGAGCAGAGGCACTATTCACTCAGCTCTCCAAGAGCAGGTTCTATGTTTCAATCTTACTTTGCATAGTTGTTTGTATATGCCTTTAAGTGGTTGACAATATTTGTTGCCCAGTGTGAAAATACATTACTGCTGCTTGGGGCCTGAAGTGACTCAAATAATTTCTATTTTTGGTATCTAGAATGGTAATCGCTAGGATTCCTAGATTTACTCTGCCCATATCCATAGTAATAAATGTTCTATAGATTCCCAGACTATAATGTAGGATTTGTATAAATTCAAATCAGCATTGTGATTAGCATTTGTTTGTGAAGTATTTTCACAAAGAAAAATGTGGAGGGATGGGAGAACAGAAGAATTCATTATCAGTTTTTGATCAATGTTATTAGCCATAAATGAGTGCCTGTTGATCATTATTTCCAAAAGAAATGGAAGAAAATACTTTGGGGGTATTTTATGGTTGCATTGATTTATATTACTTATTTATACTTACACCCTGTTTCATGACAAAATAAGGCTAGCATTGAAGATATGTTATTAATCTTTATGAAGTAGTTATAAAAAATAATTGTTAAAAAGCCTTGATGGCTATGCCTACTTGTGTTTTCTATGTATTGGGTTATGTTAGTGGTCTTTGTAAATGTTACACAATATTTGAAAAGAAAATTTTTGATGATTCCCTTATCCATGCCTCTTTCAGTTAGTGTTGTTGAATATTCGAGGAACTGCTTGATCTATAGTCTCTTGTTTGCATTTTATAAAATAGCAATTCTGTGGTCAGTTTATTTTGAACTTTATATTTTAAGTTCTTCAATTACATTTACACATTTCAGCAGGGTATTTTTTCATATATAATAGGTGTGTGTGTGTGTGTGTGTGTGTGCGCGTGCATAAAGTTAATTTTTTCTGTATTATTGTTTTCTGGTGTTTTAACATGCATTATTTGTTTTTTCAGGTTATTTTTATCTTTAGGATCAGTGTTTAGTTTTGTGGCATCAGACATAATCGAAAAAATAACCATCTTAGAAAATTATAGATCCACTGATAAGCATCATTATTCCACTATTTATTCAATGATTTTGTATGAGAAAGAAAACGGTCTCCTGACAAAGAGTGACCATCCATCTGGATCTAGGGTGCTGTTAAGATTACACCGTGCATTGGAATTTATAACACTTTTCATGCGTAAATTGAGTCAAGCTAGTTCTGAAACTAGAACTTCCACTGTGGCTCAAGAAAGTTATAAAAGTACCTTAGCTAAATTTCATCCTTGGTTAATTCAAAAAGGTGCACTGTTAGCCATGTATACACTACCTACTATGAAGCAGTTTCTTGAAAGTGTTGTAGGACCAGTACCTCAGAATGCATCAACATATATGAAAAACTTAGCAGATTCCTCAGAGTTAGTTTACAATTTAACACAGAAGTTATATGCTGAGCAGGATCTCTTAGAACTATAACATATCATTATCTGTATAAGAACTGTTATTAATGTACCATTGCAAATGTATACTGTATATAAACATTTAGTTTCCTTTTAGGTTGTGGATTGCTCTGTGTGGACTGTGCAATTCAGATATAAATGAAAGGCTTGATGAGTTTGATCCAATTTTTTCTCCGTTTGCCTAAATGTAATATAATTACAATTATTTCAGTTCAGCATTTATTATCTTTGATAAAGAACTGAATTAGCTTTCTGCATGTTTCTTTGATATGATGCACAAAATTACGATTCTAAATGTACTATATTTATTATAGTACTAATAATAAATTAAGATTTTAACTTAATTTTAAGAATAATGATTTAGTTTCAAGTAATGCTTATAATGCTCTAAAGTGTTTTAATATTTTTGAAAGTAAAAATATATATTACCACCTGTTCACTCAGGTAAGTAAAATTTTAATGTGTCATTAAGAAATACTTTAAGCCAGTGATTAGTTAAGCACGCTAGTCTATAGAAAATTTTGGATGCCAGATTAATTTATATTCCTGATTTTCTGCACTATTTCTTTTTTGTAATCTGCAAGTTATATTCAATTTGAAAAAGATTATCTAAGATAAGCACATTAGCAGTTTTCTGAAATCATGTGTATTGTAATTATGTCATTATAATGTATATTAACCACACTACCGGCCAAGACGTCTATAGACGTCAAGGTTATCATGGATGCGAAGTGCATATTAAAATTGTAATACCATTGATATTACATTGAAATATATGATGGATACGAAGCATATGAGGATATGTATTTGATCCATAATGGGCAGTTAGGTGGTTAATAATAGCCTTATTTAAAGATATTCTATGCATTTTATGTTTCTTTATTATTGGTATATTTAGATTAATATTAATTATTTATACTTGTTAACTTGAATATAGTCAGTGATCATAGTAAATTTAATTTAGTTTACTGTGATGGGGTGAGTTGATTGTGTAAAATTATTTTAATTTCATTTAATTAAGATTAATATTATTAATGCCCTTCATGTTTCAGATGCTGTTTGGTTGGAAAAACCTGGCATCAAATTCCTATCTAGCACAAGAAAAAAAATTGTCACCTGCTCAGTAACAAATTAATTGATGCAAGGAAGGATGTTATAGAATCAACATGGAAGGGACAAAAAAAAACTAATGAACTCATCCAAAATTTAGGTGTATTTATCTTGACAAAAGTTTTGACTACCTGTATAAAATATTAGACATGAGAAATAGCCATGTTTACAACTGACAAGGTAAAAGAACAGTAGGAAAAATTTGTTCAAAAAGTGACAGAGTCTGAAACACCAAACAGAAAATGTAATTGATAATAAGCAAATACTAAGAATAACAAAATATGTAAATTAAAAGTACAACTAGAATGTAAAAAAAAAATGAAGCATTTTCAAAGAAAAAATCATTTGGTAGCTTGCTCTCTCTCTCTCTCTCCCCCCCCCCCGGTATATATTCTACTTTTTTTAATATTTTGTTTTATATACATATGATGAAAGTATCATAGTGATACTTTCACCACTCCAACTACTCGTGATTTTGGTTCCTGCCAATTCTAATGCTAATTCAATTAATTTCATATACACGCATTATTTTTTTTTATTTATTCTGTTTTTGTATGACCATAGAAATAATTGATTATAATAGAAAGTTTAGTATAGTGAATGTTTTTAGTATAATATTGAGAACTATGGAGCATCAGCTGTAACATTTCAGTAGTTCGTATACTGAACTTGCTCACTAAGGTGTATGCTTTAGTAGTGAGAGCTAACTCTAATTTTCATTCCTTCATGCTTGTATACATTCCAAATTAATCAGTTTCCAATTTAATTAAGATGGGTTGTTTATTAAAAGTAAATATAGCTATTTCTCATAGTATATCAAATTAATAAACAGTATTATTTTGACTAGCACTCTTTTATGGCCAAATAACATTGGTTTTTAATCTGATTCATTGTATATAATAGGAAAATGCATCCTATCTATATTATCTGTATTTTTGAGTATTGTGTGTGTGTGTGTGGTCCGCGTGGTTAGCCTAGTGGCATTGTGCTTCACCACCATATTCCTGGGGAAAGAGTGTCCCAGGTTCGATTCCCATCATAGACGTGAGGAATTTGAGGATCTTCCTCAGACATAGTCAAGTTAGCCGGTCTTGGGCACGGGCAGTAGGGTTTTTTCCACCAGTTTATATGGTTTTTTCATCCCGCAAGCAGGCAAACTGGCCCCATGAACATACGCCTCTACAGTCAAAAATATATCGCCCCCCCCCTCAGCGGCAGACCAGGCGACAGGTCGGTTGGGAGTATTACTAACAAGAAGTCACATCTAAGTAACACGCGGACCCTGCATAGGAAGTGGGAATAACACGTAGTAGAAGAAGAAGTGTGTGTGTGCACGCGCGCACCCGCACACACCCACGATCTGGCTAGTTGTCTGTTTTGCAAAAAAAAAAAAAATCTCAGATGGAAAACTTGTCTTCCGTCTCTGTTCTAAGACTAAGTCATTTGTTTTCAGTTGAAAGTTATAAATCTTCCTTGGGCTCCAGATGAATTCAAATCTAGGTTTTCCAGCCAAAGGGGGCATCATCACTGTCAACTGCATTATGCAGATACCATCCTGAAATCTACTAGCAAAATAAGTAAATTTTACTTTTCTGAACTGCAAAAAAAGAAAGTGTTTCAGTTATAGCATAATTGTACTTTGCTTAAATTATGGTTCTATAGAAAACATTTAAATGCATTTTCTAAGGTAAAACGTTATTTGTAGCTACATGAGCTTTTGAGAAAAACAGTCAAATGTTTTATCAGCTAATATAAAGCACAAATCTCTATCAGATCTGTTATTTATCTCTGTTACTTTTAAAGCTTATCTCATCATGAATAGAAGGAAACTCTGGAAAGATAAGTAAGATGTAGGTAAAGTTTTGTTTTCCACTTTAAAAACTCCATTTTTTTTAAAAAAATTTTTATTATTATTCTCCATAAATAATAAAAGTGGTTAGAGAACACGTAATTAATACACATAAGAAATGATACCTGATAACCTTGACACTTGATCTCTCATTGCTGAGCAAAGCCAACTAAAACATTGTTAAACATGTTTTTCTCCATTCTTTCATTCATTGATTATTTATCCTTCCTACAGTTTTATTGATCTGGTAAATTCTCAGGGATGATTGTGACATTCTGAGTATGCATGTTATTTATTTTAATTTTTCTCCTGTAAAGTATATAAAATAAAAGTATGTTTCTGTTGAACTGTTTGGTTTGGAAGATTTCTCAGTATTTAAAAATTTTATGACTATTGCTTTGTGTGTGTGTGTGTATCCTTTGCACCAAATAGTTAAAATTGCAATTTAATAAATAATGTATATTTTCATATTAAGAATTTTAACTTGTAATACAAGATGCTTATATTACATAAGTAATTATTTTTAGAAATTTGATGTTTGGTGGAATAGCCACTTATATCAAAGAGCTAACCTCTTATGATGATTCTTGTTAGTCAACATCATATGGTACTATGAACATCTAAAACTATTTGTCTCATTTATGTTTACTCTACATATTTGTTCTTTGGACTGATCTATTTATTTAATGCAAGTGCTCTCTCTCTCTCTGACACTGTCTTTTTTGTTATAAATGAATTTTCAAGCAATGATTATAAGCCACTAGTTGTATTTCTCGTGTTGATTAAAGATGGATCTTTAATATTTTCAGATAATTTCTTCATTAAAATTAACATATTATTCAAGTATAAACAGGTATTGGATATTTTTTAATCACTGGTTTGTTAATTACACTTTTTATTCAAGAAGCATTATTAAATATGAATCTCATTCAAGTTTAAGATAATTTTATTGGAACTTCCTAGTTTCTTTTTTATTTATGTGTTTCAGAGTTTTTGTCAGATAAGATAATCATTTTGAAAGTTTCACTTCAAGAATCTAAAAATGTTTTTTCAGTTATCCCATTATACTCTCTCCTTGATTGATAATAATAATGATTAATTAAAATGTAGTAATAGTAACTCTTTCCAAAATAGAAAACAGTAAGTTCTTCTGAGCACATTCACTTTATATGAATGGACTTCTGCTTCTGGAATTCAGCCTGGTCTTCATACATTTACAAATTAAATTGTATTAGTATCATAGAAATGTCAGATAAATGACTAATAATGTGAACAGTAAACTATATATGCAATATGTAACCTGAAAATTTTATCATAATATATAGAAGAAAAAGCATTAAAAAGATAACTACCTAAGCATGCTGCTTAAGATACTTATTAAAGAAGAAATATTTGTTTTAACTGAATCTAATGCACAAGCTGATACTTAGTGTTTTAATAATTAAGTGTGAAATGAAATGTTGCATGAATGCATGCCGATTAGTGGGAAATATCTGGCTATACATTTGTAGATGAAGAATTTTAATCTTTTCTGTTCCATTTGGTAGGAACATCATTATATTTATAAACTGTTTCATGTGTTTTATTTTTTTAGGGGGGGGGGTAATTATATCTACGGATATATAGCTTTAAAAAATAGAAAATTTAGCAGTGGAGTTGTAAATAGTGCTTTATATAATTTATAGCAGAATGGACCAATAACCTTGTGTAATCGAATACTTATTTTATACATGGCATTTAGCTAAGTCAGTGTTTTGTTCTGTGCAATTTTTTTATGAGATGTCACTCCTAAGCATACTCAGGTTTTGTTGAACTTTAATAAAAGTTAGCCCATTTTCTTATGTTTCAGAATTTTTAATTAAATATTTTCTTATTACTGAAAGCAGTTGAATTTTTTCTTATGTATAATAAATGTGCGTTTGTTTTACATATGTACACACCAAAAGTATATAATTTAATGCATCTTTAGGACATTGTTTCAAATATTCTTTTATACTTTGGACATTCAGAAAAGATAACGTTTAAAAGTCAGATTTAGAATAAAATATTTTGTAATTATTCTGATGAAATAGACAATTAAAAAAAAAACAAATTTTATTTCTAACCCTTATTTAATTATTGAGATAATAGAAAAGTTTCATGCCAAGTTGACTGTATTGTTAGTGCAATGCTGGTATCAAAAAAATGAATGGGAGGCGGGGGGGGGTAAAGTGAAAGATCAGTACTGAATATGAAAGTTATTCTACTAAATTTCTAATCAGCTGATAATTATTCAGTAGGCATTTAATATTTATTTCTTCAAGTGTAATTTTTTTTTAATAATGAAAACATATTTACATGATCAGTTACAAAGTATCCAGTCATCTGACCTAGCAGTGTATAGGGAGGCATCTCTATTAATGCGCCTTCGATTAGTGCGTCATTTTTTTTTCTATACCCAAATTTGATTAGTGCGCCTATATACATCTTAAAAATAAATGTTACAGATTTTAAAAATTTTCTGTCTATATATTTTTTCATGGCTATTTTAAAAAAATTACAAGGATGAAATAATTTCTTACCGATTTAAAACATTTTATAAAGTTATTGTTTAATAGCATACTATACTATTTCCATGTGCGTTTATGTTCCAAATTTATCTCCTCTGCAATTGTTTTCCTTACTTTAAAATAATTTTTTTTTTTAAAAGTATTTTCCTAACCTTTCATCATGAGTAGGAAGAGAAATTTTGCAAAAATGGGTGGATCAACTATAACAGCAATTTTAAGCAAAGCTGCTGAATACAGAGAGAAAAGTAAGGCTGCTTCAAGTTAATCATGCATGCATGCATTTTCAAAATCAAAGTATTATAATGACTGAATTAGAGAGACTTCTTTCTACATGGATTGAAGATCGTAACCAAAAACGGATCCCCTCACTGACCTGACCTGATCAAATCAAAATCATTGTCTTTTTGCAACCTTGAAAGAAAGCGCTATCAGTGATGGAAAACAAGAAGAATACCGTGCTAGTGTTGGGTGGTTTTGAGCGTCTTAAAAAGAGAAATAGCCTACATAATGTTCTAATCACAGGCAAAAGCTGCAAGTGCAGATAAGGAGGTCGCCTCAAATTATCAGGAGATTTTGAAGAAAATTGTGGGGCTATTGTGACCAACAAATATTTAATGTCGATGAAACCGGCCTTTTTTGGCGAATGCCTTCCAAGATTTTTCTAGCCAAATCAGAGAAATCTGTCTTGTTATAAAGTCGAATGAAATTACTGCTAGCAATATGCGAGCCGTTTGGAAGCACACTTCCATTGTACAAATGATTTGACGCTTTTCAAATGAATCTAAGTTAAATCTCATTCTGAGAAATTGAGTGATTCTGATCTGCTAAATTTAGGTGCACAGTGGGAAGATCCTGAAGAATATGAAGAAAATTTAATCACTGACAATCCAAAAGAGATTCCACAGAAACAATTTGAAAATAAATACAATCGAAGTTTTTAAGCAGCAATGCTTAGAGGCTGACCCTGGTGAAGAGAGAAGCAGTAACATTTGCAAAGAGTAGAAGAGGCAATAGCGCTATACTGTCAGTTGTATGAAAAAAAAAAGAAAATGCCTGCCGAACTGTGTTAGCTCAATTCTTTGTTAAGAAGTAGAATAATAAATTTATATTCTGAATATGTTTTATTGTCTTTCAGCTTCATGGTTTTCCTTTAACTAGGCCCTGAGATATACCCTAATTCTTTTATTTAAAAAAAAAAAAAATTAAGGGTCAAAAAAAGAAATTTCAGGAACGAATTATACTTTTTCCCATAGGTTATATTTGATCAGTGCGTGTTCGATTAATGCGCCATTTTAAAGAGCGCATTAATCGAGAGATTGCTGTATATATATTTTTTTTAAAGCTTGAATACAGGATGCAAGTGACAAATAATTTGCCATTTGGTGAATAGCTGCAGACTGCACAAAACAGAATATTTTTTTTATTTAATTAAAAAAAAACAATGTTTTAAAGAAAACAAAATATGCTTCATATAAAAGGCCATTCTCGTAACCAAATGTTGGCTTTACTGTTATATTTATTGACTTTTTATCCAAATAGTTCTCACAGAAATGAAATTTTCTCCAACCACAACATAGAGCACTAATTATTTTATGGAACTCCTATTGACTTGTTGGAATATATATCATTACAAAAAATAAGGGATGGGCAACAGTTGGAAAAGTAAGAATTTTGCGTAATAAGCATGGTTTCATACTTTGTCAAGTCCTGTTTTGAATATATATATAAATAAAACTTGAAATTAAGCGAAAATTGCTTTTTGTATGTTGGAAAGTGAATTTTTAATTTTATTTTCAAACGAGGTTGACCACATACCGTTATCTTAGTTATTAGTTTGTCTTATTTACAAAAAAAAAAAGTAATAATCATGTAATGTCAAAAAACGGACATTTACTATGTTACACTGTATCGATATATACTAAAATACTAGAGTAGTAAGCACAAAAAGGTGCCGGGTGATCTTTATATTGAAAGGACAGTGTTGTGTGTCACATGAATTGTATCATATATAAACAACAATAATTAATGACACTTTTTTTTATTTATTAGAGAAGCCTACCATGCATAGATAAAACCATTTGGATTCCCTAAAGATTCAAGGAATATCCAGATGACCATATTTGTGCACTGGTGACCAGATTCAGTGCTTCAATACTCTGCATATGAAGACAGACTTGAAGGAGTTTGACCTTTAGTCTGAGAAACAAGATGATACAAGCTCGTAAGATGATCTTTACAATAAATGTAGGAGAAATTTTAAAGTGACAGGTGTGGATGGGAAAACTTAGGGTCATTCCTGGAAGCTGAGGGTGTCATTAGGAAGCATGTAAGGTCCAGGTTCTTTTGTGGTATGTAGTCAGTTAAAAGAATGAACTAGTGGATAGTATGACTGCATCATTTAGGTTTTAGAGTCTGATCCCTGCAGTACATATAATAGCAGTTAGCAATTATAAACTAAAGCACTTAGAAATTATAAAAGAAATCATGTAAGATGATTACTTGAGGAATCATCACTTAGTTGCATATGTATTGAAAAAGAAGCAACTCAAATTGCTGTGAGGATTCATTCAGAATTAGTTATAATAATTTTGTTATTCCATAACAAAGTTTGAAAAAAGAGGGAAGTTTCACCATTTGATTGGAAACATCCAAGTTGGACGATGAGAGGAATTATGTGGGCGTTTTCAATTGAAAAAAAAAAAATAGTTTACTGGTCTGCATACTTACAACTCGACCCGACCAGGGAGTATACTCAATTAACAGCTATTTTATGATTTATCATATCTCAGAAGAGTCAGGGGAACTTTCAATGGCCAGATGCATTTTTGTTTATCAACTGTTCTAATGTGGCTAGCAACTGACGCTTTATCTCATGACCTGATAATTATAATTATTTTTAAACTCTGTTGACAACAAGATGGTGGCAGTTGTCTGCCACACTCCTCCTTAGCATGTTCTCGATATTCCATAAATCACAGCCTGTGTGTAGAAGTGGCGTTTGCACTCTACGATGTTGACCGCACGACGAAAGGCGTGTGTTCGAATCTAGTCGCCGACTAGAACATTTTCTAAGCCTTTTGTCGGCCTGTTCCCGAATTAGTCGATCTCTGGCACGGACAAATGCCAGAGATCCCAGAAACTCGGGTTTTTCGTCCCTTAAACTCAAAAAAAAAAAAAAAAAAAACCGTCGAAACAACACTATTTTCAGACATTAAAAATATTGTGTTAGGGACCACGAGATGGTGGCACTTACTGGACGCCGCCTTCACTGTGTACCGATTAATTAGTGATAGCCTTGGACCAGCTATCTCTGATTAGCTATTAGTGGAGATTGAACTGCCCACTCAGTCTCCAAAAGTTTGATACGGCTAAAACGGCTTTGCCTACTCCCTATATGAGTACAAAAAGGTATTAGCTGATTTTTATTTTCTGATTCACTGATTATATTAGAACCATGTGGATCAAGGGATAAGGTATACAACTTATGGATAGCACATCTTATAGATTCAATTCTTTCTAGGAGGAGATCTAGAGAAACGTTATGGCAGATCTGTCTAGCTCTTTTTGATCGAAGTAATTGCCACTAAAGTTTCAAAAAACACTAGAGCGATGATTGGTCATTTTATGCAGCCTAGTAAAAGCGTTTCGTAACCTTTCTGAGTACACTGCAAATGATGTTGGGTTCAAAGCTGCTGTTTTTTTCTGACCATGTTACACACCAAAAAGAGCAGAAAGCATCCTACAATTTAAGAAGAAACATTGGTACCATAATTCAAAGTGTGTGCGCTGCAACCCGGGAACGTCATGAAGTAATTTTTGAGTAGTGATTTATCTTGTAGATTTATGTATTTATATCAGTTATCTGAAATAGCCATGAACTGTTACAAAAATCAAGACTCCCTACGTGGAGACTGCGACGAAAGACACAAACAGCTAAAGGCTGACGAAAATTGAGAAACTGACTGAAATTTGCTCGGCAATTAAAGATCCTTGAGCTCTCAGCAGCATAGTTGGCTTGGTTCTACTCAGTACATCACTTGCAGCCAAGAAGTGCAATGCAGTTAGTTATTCGTTGTGGTTTTGTAAAATCACTATTAATATATATATATATATATATATATATATATATATATTTTTTTTTTTTTTTTTTTTAACTGCCATTTATTTTTACCCTTCTTGACAATGGGAAACAGCGTTGAAGATATTTTATGTATGCCTTTTTAAAACCGAAAATCCCCCCACCCGGAATATCCATCGTTAGCCACTAGCATTACTATTCTTAAGGAAGAAAAAGGTGATGGGACTTATGAATATAGCGGACTATCTCAAAAATAACTCGGATTTTTTAATTTATTCCTCCCTTAGACAACGATCCTATTTAGATGAATCATGAAGAACTTGTGATCTCCTTCGCAATATGCAAACTGGTCAATTGAATTAAAGCCACACTACTGGCCAGGACGTATATATGCGTCCACATTTCTATGGATGCGAAGTGCATATTAAAATTAATACCATTGATACTACATTGAAATTTATGATGGATACGAAGCTTTTGAGGATGCGTATTTGATCTTTAATCGCCGGTAAGGTGGTTAAAACTCAAGTCTCTTCACAGTTAACTACCAGATTTTATGGTTTTCCATATTCTCAAGACTGGCTTCTCTTTGAGACTCATAGTTAATGATATAAACTCATTGACTTAAATTTTGACTAAACATCTTGGATTCCTTCATCAAGAGCTCAGAACATTTTGTCCAGAAACTGATATTTCGATCTCATCAGACATGCTTTTCAAGCCGCATATGGTCTCTCTACTCAACTGGTCTTTATTTGAGGACTTTTCTCTCCAGATGATTTAAGTGTTACCTTCAGTTTAATTTCTTCAAAGGGATAATAATCGCCTCTATATAAATTACTTTTTTGGCTTAGCAATGGGGAAAATTTCCTTATTCTAATTCTCCTCCACTGCAAACTGATATTTATTATAGAAACGCCATTCCATTGGTAACCTTTCCATTAAAATGATCAACCTCCTTAAAATTCACATCACAATGGTCATTAAGCTTATTTCTACCATACACAGCCTTTTACATTATCTGAAGAACAGCATCAAGAGTGCGAGTCTGGTTGGCCGAGTGGTTAGCGTATCCGGAGTAGGTGCCCTCCCTCGATGAGTCTTTGGACTCCCTGGAGGGGTCATATAATAATAATAATAATAATAATAATAATCTACTTCTACAAACATCAAGCGTATACAGAATTCTTTGTTCGTGTGATTTCAGAATTGCAGAAGTTTCTAAATAAAAGGAATATCTATCAACGTGGTTTGCAACAGAAGAAAAAATCAGGGCTAGCTTTCCACTCTTTAAACACATTAATATATCGAATGAAACAAATCTCTGCCATTTCTTGAAAAAAAAACTATTGTTCCTAGAATTTAAGAATTTAGCACCGTCATTCTTTTACATATAGTCACTTTGAACTATGGTTAATAATCTAACGGTTAATCTGAATACAGTATGTGTATACAATTCATGATTATGTAATTTTTTGCGCACACTGTACGTTAGACGATTAATTTGTATTATTAAAATATTGTCATTATTTTATTATATATATATATATATATATATATATATATATATATATACAGGGTGTTCGGGATAAATTTGACAGTTTCGTAAGGAAAAAGAAAATCTTCTTTGTATCTATTAAATTTAATGAATTGACAAAAAAACATTACAGGCAGAGTTAATTACAATACTATCAACAAGATTTACTCAAAATAACCACCATTAGCATCGATCACAGCTTCAATTCTGCTTCGGAACCTCGAACAAGCTGATGCTACAGTCTCCCTGGGAAGGGCCGCAAAAACTGTTTTAATTTTATCCATTAACTGGGCTTTTGTATTACTGGAAGTGCGATTGGTGTCTTTTTCAACTGCGCCCCATACAAAATAATCCATGGGGTTAAGGTCTGGGGAGTTTGGAGGCCAAACATTTGGACTGGTGAAATCGTAGAAATTTTCAGACAACCATTTTTGACTTTTCCCAGAGGTGTGGCAAGGGGCCGAATCCTGCTGCCATACATACGGCCTACCATTGGCTACCCTTGTTATCCAGGGCTTGACTACAGTTAGCAACTCCACGAACAAAGCCGGAATTCCAATGCCAGGATTCTTCAACACCTGTTCCTGCAGATTTGCGAGGAATTCTGCTGTACGAACGCAATCAGATCGTCTGCTAGGGATCTTTCTTCTTGCTACATCCTCGTAGTCACCATTGCAAGTCTCTAGTTCATGCCTGATTGTTTTTACTGTATTCAGGGAGCATTGGGCAGCAGTCGTAATATCCTTATTTTGATGGCGGGCACGAATCATCATGATACAAGTTATTCTCTTCCATGATTCAGGTGGGTTCCAGCTATCCATCCTTTCTGACATCTTGTATATGAATGAAGAAGGGTCCAAACTTTTAAATGAAGAGAAGTGTGTGTTAATACATGTAACTTACGGAAAAATATAATTAATTATAAATATGTCAAATTTATCCCGAACACCCTGTATACACACACACACACACACACACACACATTGTAACTAGACTTTGCGTTCCATTGCTTGTTTGTATATTTTCCACTGGTTCTGAACATGCAATAGAGTATTATTACTAGCTGGAGAGCAGTAGAAAAAATTGCACTCTGTAGAGTTTGTTTTTTATTCACACATCATTACATGAAGTGTTCTGTTTTGTGTGTTCACTTTGATTGATGAAATAGTCATCCCGAAATATAGGAGTTTTTATATTAAACTCTTTAAATTTGCATATGTAATACTTTATCATGTCACATTAGCAATTAAACATATAAAACTTGAATTTTATAATGGACACGAAAAAAAAAAACATTCTGAATAATCCTGCATCCAGAATTGTTTAGACTCTTGACAAAATATTTCTCACACGAATATGAAAGCTAGTGAAAGACATTTGTGAATTTATATTTTATTTCAAAGGTCTAATTCACCATCCAAGTTGATTGAAGAGGAAAGACGTCTTCCACTAGGCAAATCAAGCCAGGCAACAGAACCTGCAGCAACCATAATGCACAAATGCCCTACATTACAGAAATTGTAGTGTTTAGCAGGACCCGACTATCTCACTGTAATTGTTTTGGAATCGTTGGTTGCATTATTTCAATTTGCATATGAAGACTAACCCAAATTTTAATGATCGACTGATAACTTACAGAGCAAGAAACTAGTGAATGCTTTCTCTATAATCATTGTTTCAGTTATTCATTACAACGAACGGTTTCATTCGCAATACAATTTTGACCTTTAATTATAGTTGTATACTTAACTTTAAAAGTATTTTCCATTTTCATTGTTTAGCAGTTGTCATAATCCTCTCTCCACTGTGAATGGTCATTCCAGAAACCTTGTTGCAACCCCCCCCCCCAGTTCGTATTACCTGTACAACTCCTTCTTGTAAGTCGAGGCCGTCCTATCTTTTTTTCTTGGTGGTAGCTAATCCATCCGCTTCTGCCAGCTTTCCTGTGGCATCCGTTGCACATGTTCGTATCAATGTAAATATCGACGTTCCAGGCGGTCCATCACATTTTCTTGCAAATTCAATCTCTTCATGATGGTCTTATTCTGAACTCTCTAAGGACGAGAAATACACAGGGTTCATCGTAGGCCATCCATCTCTTATGTGCCTCTCTCATAGATGACTGTTTTCATTTGGAGTATCATCTTGGTTAATAGCATTACAGGCTTGGTTGGCATGATCATCCACATCTTTCTCACATGTTCCAGACTTGTGAATAAGATCTTAAGTATCTGAAAGGATTTACTACCCTGGCTTTACCGACTAGAAGATCTAAATCTCTGCTTTTTCCACCAACCGCCAAATATTTTGTTTTGGTAAAATATACTTTTAGACCTCCCATGCTGTTGACATCAACCAGTTACTTCATCATCACACTCATCTTCTTGCTAATAGGAACTGAATCATAGGCTTTTTCAAGGTCCACAAAAAACTCAAGTGTGTTTCATTTCATATCCTTTGGCAATTCTTTTTTTCTATCTTATGTTTTATGTCTTATAATGAAAATATTATCAATACAAGATTTTCCAGCAGGAAAGCCAGCTTGTTCATCTGACGTACGAAAGGCAATACTCTCCTTTAAACCTGCTCATGGAAGCCATTACACTAATGCCTCTGTAATTTGAAGGATCATTCTTATTACCATTTTTTAAAGTTGGGAATTATATATGAAAACCATCACGAATTACATCTCCTAGAATTTGAGCGAACATGCTTGTTATTCTTAGCAGCTGTTCACCATGTACTTCCAATTTCATGGGTTCTCCTACTGGATCAGCTGCCTTTTCATTACGTGACCTTGCAAACACTCTTGTATGCTGAGCCCAAGTAAATATGTGTATACATTTATGCTGGAAGTATGAATTCATCAACTGGCATTTCTATGCTG
Organism: Typopeltis vanoorti; assembly: GCF_054136105.1. NCBI lineage: Eukaryota > Metazoa > Arthropoda > Arachnida > Uropygi > Thelyphonidae > Typopeltis > Typopeltis vanoorti. The sequence continues at coordinate 109,893,470 of NC_143550.1, read as the reverse complement.
CACAAGATGCGATCAATCTTTTACCATTATCGTTTTCTACATCTTCACCCAACGTCTGCCAATTCTGTTTAAGCCACTAAGGAAATAAAGCTCATAGTTATCTTTACATGTCTCCATCAGGCTGCATCAGTACATCCTCTGCTGGAGCATATGTTCCTATTACAATATTTCCATTCCATAAATATTGAGGACTATTTTTAATAACTGCCTGCTTGTTAACTTCTTCCCAGCTTTTCATAGATGCTTTCCATTTCTTTCTTTTTTTTTTTTTTTTAATTCACAAGGAGACCTCAGTTCTAGCTCTGCTCGCTTTATCCACGCCACTTTAAATATGTATGTAACCACCCCTAACCACCTCGTTTTTGGTATTGTACGCCCACAGATACGAGACCGTTCGACACTTCTGCGCATATCAAAAGAAGGAGAATTCATTCCGATAATAGGATAATCAATCCGTATTGTGGGATGAGTGTTTATTATTACACGTCGGAAAATTAACTTCTCTTTTATGATCATTGTAGTTTTTAAAGTGGTAACTATTTTGCTTGTATAACAATTGGAAAATTTTACGTATAAAGCACGTGATTTCGCGTGTGTTTGTGACCGATTCGTACATCGCCTTATTTCTTTCTCCCCTTCAACATGAATTGACTCTTCTTGGCAGTCTGCCTACTCCAGATCTCGCTTATATGATCGGACTTTACCTTTCTTTTTGTTTTTATCAAAACCACGAAATCTAAGATTTTGTCAGTGACCTCTTTTAATACTTTCAATTTTCCAGTTAAACCCTATATAATCCGTATTCCAAATCTCAAAGTCCGTGTTCATAGCCAATTTCGTTTCCTAAATTTCTGTCCTGATCCAATTTTCTCCTGAGAATACATAGCAATAAGTTTTTATAAGACACCAGTGCCAGCCCTTCACTTAACCCCAACCTGCAGGACCAAAGTTTTATTTCTGGAATGCACCTCCTTTCTCCTAGCATGTGGGAACTAACCCCTTACTGTACCAGGCCACACAGAGAGGTTAGCATTAAGGACCTCTACTGTTAGAAGGACTATTCACCCTGATAATGAGCTCCTTCTACCCATAACCAATACAATAAGAGATAAAGGTAAGAAAACAAAAAGGAAAGATCCCTTGCTCTTCACCAATCTATTAGCACCAAGGTCAAGAGAGACCAAGAAAAGGTAAAAGGAAGGGTCTGTCTCAAGGTAAGTGGAAGAAAAGAATAAACTCAGCTAGGGTCCCAAGGGACACAGCTATCCTTTCTATCAAATGATAGCCTCTAGGGCTCTGTTGGTCCATGGGTCTCATTCAATGTATTTGGACCACTCCACCATATCCATTCTATTGCACGTCGCCTCTTTATGCTCTCTTACTTCACTAGCATCTATCCTACATCCTGAAAATTAGCCTATGTTCAACTTATTTCCAAGAAAGGTGACAGATACTTACCATCAAACTACTGCCCAATCTCTCTCTCTCTCTCTCTCACCTTAGTCTTCTCTAAAGTAATGGTAAGAACTATCAGTAGCAAACATCTATGCTATTGTGAAAGTAATCAACTATTAAACAAACCAGCAGTATGGATTCTGCCAAAGCTGCTCAGAAGGTGGTCTGCTCACTTATGTCACATACCTCTGGATAAGCACTAGTGGAAAAGTTTGTTGAATTCCAAGTGGTTGCACTATATATCCCCAAGACATACGACTAGGTCTGCCACAACGGCCTATTAAGTAAGCTTCCATCATTTGGTCCATCCTGTGACTTCTCAAATCTGTTGCCAGTTTTCACACTGGATGTACATTGCATATAATGGTGGACAGTTCTTTATCTTGTAACTATACATTTGAGGTCCCAAAAGTTCTGTCTGCTTATCCATCTTATTTCTTCTACACATTAACCACCCAAACGGCCAAGACGTAGTTATATATATATACTCACCCAGCAGTGGCGTTGCATGCTCATTCGGTTGGGTGTGCTGTTATGTGGATTATGCAACCTATACTACAAATTTCAAGTCAATTTGATGGTATGAATGGGCGTGCATCTGCAGAAAATTTTCCAGGGGGAAGAAGATTGCAGACAAATAATTACATCAATAAATTTTTATTGATTTAATTAAATAATTACATCAATAAATGTTTTTTCATCTTTTTTATGTAATTATTTATCGATGTAAACTATAAATACATTATTTTCATTTTACATCGATTTTACTGATCTTTAATTCTTAGGGGGAAAAGGTATTCAGAATTAATTTTAGAATTTCAGAATTTTAGCACAATTTCGTATATAAAAAAAAATTGACCGGCATATTTTATTAAAAAGCAACTAATTAGTTAATCCTTAATTAAATTATTTCAGTTTAAAAGCAAAAAGATCATAAAACTAACAAGTAAAATAACATTAAATGCTATACACTTACCTTTTAAAAATGTATTTTTTGTTTAAATTTGTTTCACTATAAATTTACAATTCACACTTTACTCAGTAACTCACTAGACAGAGGACAAACTAACCGGTCACTGTTCACAAATCAGAAAAAGATGAACCGAAAACAGGAACACGTGTTTTATTGCTGTAATGAAACAGGCATAGCGTATCAGCGCTCATCTTAATTGGCCCAATGCAATTAATTGCAGGATAACTTTGAATACTTCTGCATGGAGTGGGGGACCAATCTGTTTTAAGATTTATTAGAAAACAACAACAATGAAGATGATTGCTATATTTGGTTGGTATATTTGAAATACTCAAAGATGAAATTATGTGAATTATCGTTTATAAGACATGTAAGAATAGGATAGAATAAGTGTGAGTAGAAACACTCATTAATGGTAAAGAATAATTAATAGTTATCATTTGAGAAGTGTGTCCCCTATAAGTTGCTGAGTAGAGCGAATAGCACGATCCTATAAATTGTAAACATGAATAAATGAATTTATGATGGCATAATTAAAAAAAAAAACATATGAAGAGAGAGAGAGAGAGAGTATTGCAAATATGGTTTGATGGAGCAGCAAATTGTTGCACATGTTATGTGTATTTCTCTGGTTTGTGTATATTTCGCTCCGTTCTCCAAGAAATTTATTTTGTTTACTGAGACTCAGCGTACATAACATCCGATCATTATCGGAATTATCCACACTGTCCGGAATCCTAAATTCATTAGTTTTTTTTTTTTTTTTTTTTTTTTTTTAGTATCAGTGGTTCTTCTGTCTTATTAATCTCACGTGCTGGCATTTTGTTGTAGATCAACAACGTTTTTTATAACACACAGAATATTCATTTTTATTTTTCACTGTCTTGTTTCTGAAGACTACAATAAAAATGTCTCTATATATACCGTTAAAAAACTTTGCAACCTCAACAGATGCTATACTGCACAAGCAAAAGAAAAAACAATTAGCATTTTTCTCCTGACATCCACTTTCAAATTTTTTAGTTGCAGAAAACATGCGTAACAACTGTTTGTAATATACATCGGATACGATTGGTTGACACAATAACCAATCACAGACGCTAGGTGCTGAGTGAGCTCAAAATTTTAGCTCACCCCGGCCTCGCCTTCTCAGCGGTTTAAAAATATTTAAAAGCTAAGAATTTGACCCGCTGCGCCCTCTTTATATCTTTTCGAATGGCTCAAAGGTGTATACATTTCGAAAACACACCCGGGCTATTAACGCGAATGTGACGCAATGTTTACGCTGCGAAAACTGCCTTCTTCATGAAGCGCTAATGCTTTATTACCCTCGTGAAGAGGACAATGAAGCATTAGTATATTGTGTTCAATTCTAGGAATCGCGCGAAGTCTGCAAACAATTGAAGGAATCTTTAACGGGAATAAATGTGCAAAAATATAATATAATATCACGATTTTACTGATATTTCGTGGATGAGCACCGCACACCCGGAATATTCTCCCCTGACGTCCAGGTTACCATGGATGAGAAGTGCATATTAAAATTGTAATACCATTGATATTACACTGAAATATATGATGGATATGAAGTGAGAGGACTGGTGTATTTTATCCATATTGACGATGACGTGGTTAATGGCCTGCTCCAGTACATTCCTCCTCACCAAAGAAACCTATCATTAAACCTTGTGAAGGTTTAATGATAGGTTTGGTGGTTATTAAAACCTTGTTTTAATAACCACCAAAGAAACCACCACAACTCACAGAGCAACAACCTCTGCAAGCAAAACTTCTGATCTCCAAACCATTATTGGATGAGACTTGGATGACGCTGTCAAGTCCAATGCCTGCAAAACAGTTCTACCTTATTTCCTACAAAAAGAACCATATTATCCCAGCCCTACCTTTGACAACACTTAAATCTCTAGGCAAGATGGAATCTCTCTCCTTGGAAATACTTCTTGACATCAAGACTCTCTTGGCATAAAGCCATTACAACCATTGCCTCCTCGGCATCCAAAAATTGGGATTCTTCTTTTTTTCAAGGCATTACTTTACTCCCAAGAGCTATTACTCTGTACATATCAGAAATCTGCCCATCCATTGAGTTGTCATGTTTTGTGGAGAAATGTCGCAATAATTTGCTAGGAACCATAGCCTCATTTGATAAAACCAAACCACACAAAATACACTTAGGTCTGGGAATTAATTTATCACCACACCACGTAAATCCCATTTTTAGATAGCTCTCTTGATATAAACGAGTTTTTACACTCTTTTTCATTGTTCCCTTTTTACATGAACTTATTCTTTCTGTTTCTGTTGTTTCATTCGTGGTTTTTTGTTGCTGAACGTTAAAAATTGTCAAATCTTCATTAATGCAAGTTATCAGTTTTTGATAATTTATTAGTGCGAATTGGTTCGTTAGCTTTGCTACAAGTAGACATTTCTTGATCGTCAGAATCTTCACTTCTTTTTTTAAGGAAAAAATTATTCATGATTTTGAAGGGATTTTATTTTAAAATTTAATTCAAGTAAATAATTTTTTTTCCGGATGGAAAAAGGAAAAACATTTGTTTACGATGTCTCTCGTTATAGTTGGAATATATAACAATAAGAAAAACCTCTACTCACTGAATTTAACTTTAACATCGTACTTCGTTTATTCTCACCGATGATAAAAGACTCATGATTTTTGTTTAGGGGAAATGATCATGTATAATACTTGTCACACTGGACAGAGAAATACTAAAACAGACAGCAGGACAACTAACCATTCATTAGTTCATTTTCCCCAGTATTTATGTGCCGTCACATATCTAGTTACTACGACACGCGGTGATCTAATGACATCCCAGGATATAATATAAGAGTGATACAAAAAATGATAATTTTTATATACGCTTCATCCATTAAAATCAAAAAATATATATTTTTTGTTTTTGATTTAGTTATTTGTGGCAATTGAATATTTTGCTTTTTTCAAATACACGATTCAAAATTTCGCGGCACCCAGTTTGAGAACCACTGGGATAGTGAATGCGATAAAATTGCAGCAAGTGAAGCTCTTGTGGCTTATTCTGCTGTGCGTCAAGGACAAAGTTTTCGCGCAAATGACTGCTTGTCGTCATTGATAAATAACATTTATGAACAAAAATTTTCTTCCGCACTTACCAAATCAGAAGCAGGAATTAGCAACGTTTTATCACCACACATACTGGGCGAAGTAATAGAGGATTTGAATAAAACAAAAAGCATTACAGTCAGTTCAGATGCATCAGACAAAAAAAGACATCAAACTTTTTCCAGTCGTTGTGTGGTACTTGTTGCCAAATTGTGGTGTTCAAGACAAAATTATAGACTTTATTTCCTTACCTGGTGAAACATTCGACATACAGTGTGCTATGTTGAAGGAAGTAAGTGACAAATCTGCCGTACGAAACAAAATTATTACTCTGTGTGCAGATAACAAGACCAATTTTGGTGGTTGCAAAAGACTTGGCAAAAATAATATGTTTATGTAATAAAACTTTTTTATCGTCTTGCTTTTTCATGAATACAAAATATTACTAAACGCCCGTCCTGTTTTTGCCATCCCAATGTCCCGTTTTTGTCTCAAGGAAATATCTCATCTTCCTTTTCCCTCTATGGTCAGCCTATTTTTACGAAACTTTCATAGTTTCTACATTCGGCTTTGAAATAATGCTAGATCTAATATCCACTTTACTTAGATAGGTTTATAACCTTTCATGGATGAAATTGTCATTAAAAATGGTCCACTGTTATATGTTTTAAAAGTAAAAAACATTTCTATTCTTTTCTTTATGACATACGGATAAATTTCAAATATCACTTCAGTAGGCTACATGCTGTTTTTCTTTCCAGATCTTTGATTCTTAGGTAAATATGTCCAATTTCCCTTTTGATAGTTGCTTAAAAGGTTTCTTAAAGAAAATTCTTTCATCTTAAAAAGGAAAAATAAAAATAAAAAATGAAGTAGTTTTTTTATCGGTGTTGTTATGCTTCAAACTCCAAGGAAGGAAGGCAGTGCCTTCAAGCTATAAAAGTTTTGAGCTGTCTAAACTGAAAATTTATCGGCTAACTATTTATTTCCTTCTAAGGGTAGGCTAGGTAGTTTTAGCTGTAGCTTTTTGAAGACTGAGGTAGAAGTTCTCTCTCCACTGGTAGCCAATCTTAGATAGCTTGCCCAAAACTATCACTAATTATACACAGTACCGGTAAAGAGATGCGGCTGACAAGCGTTGCCATTTCGTAGTCCCTATCCATATGTCTGAAATACTGTGGTCGATTTTCTCGAGTTTACGAAACGAAAAACCCGAGTTTCCTGTAGAAAAACAAACAAATAAATAAATAAAAAACTGCTTGCCCGTGTCAGAGATCGACTAACTCGGGAAATGGTCGAAAAAAGCTTAGTAAAAGTTCTTCTAGTCGGCGACTAGAAGAACTTAAGACGCTCTTTCTTCGGGCAGTCTAACCATGGACGACAGACGCTACTTCCATTGAGCTACACAGGCGCTAAAGCAAGAATTTATTTTTTTAAAAAGAAAAAGAATGGGTATATATCAGTCTCTTATCCTCCTACCATAGCCAAATTATCTTTAGTTATCTTAATTGCCTCTTTAAACCTAACACACGTGAATCTCTTCCCTGAATCTCGAATAAATCTAATCAAATCTCATGATAGATGAAGCTCACTTCTCAAAATATTTCTCTGTGATAGTTTGTTTTTCGCGTTCTTTTTTTCATCACAGTTGTGATTTTCTCTTACATTGCAACAATTTCAAAATTATATTTAATAGTGAGAGAGAGAGACCAGCTTTTGTTCTGAAGCAAAGTCACACTATTAAGGTGCCACGCTGTATAGCGTAATGACAAAATGAATCTGCAAGATTCATATGAAGTCAACTATAGCTATGAGGCCAGTGTATTATATTGTTAATTTGTGGTCTTCGACCATCTTTTGTGGTATGAAACACTAGCCTTTTGAAGAGTGGAAAACCCTTCAGCCTTTTTATGAGTCTAACTCACTTTTAGGTGAAGGGCCCTTATTAAAGATTTATCATATGTCTCAGACGGGATTCGAACCAAGATATTTCCACCCAAAGGACAAATACTGCATTATCTTCACACGAGTGCCTCTTTTACACTTTCAGAAGTGCAGCGATGAAGGTAGTAATCATGCTTGGAAAAGTTTATATCTGAACACCATAAATTTTCCAGACACTCTGTCTTCTTATATTTTTGCCTTTCCTGCAGTGCATTTTATAAGTTTAATTTACTCTACTCAGAATTCCATATGAATCTAGCTGGAGTCTTCTACAACGAAAGGTCATTGTGGCATCTTTCACTCACTTGTGTTATAGAGTGCTCAACATTTTATGGATAATATTCATCCCATGATGTTGGGATGAATATTATTTAAAATTTATTTCTTTATTTTATAAATGACTAAACAATTTCACTTATCTGTCGAAAATAATGTGCATGCATAGCATCCCCCGCAATTTTAATTATTAGTATTTTAAGGATTTGAATCGAGGAGTAGCTCCAGAAATTTAAGTTTCATGATCTCATTTCTTAGTGTAACTTAAACCTACAATACAGAAAATTCCATTTTGTCAAATTGTGTTAGTTCAGGAAAGATAACCTGGTTCAAATATCACCAGAAAGTTGGTTTTCTACTGTAAAACAGGCTAATGAACCAGTGGTAAAAAATACATTCAACGCTTGTTTCGTTCAATCCATTGAGCTAGACGAGCGTAACTCTGTAGCTGTACAAATGTGTAATTACTCTATAAATAGGTAATTACTCCATATAGAAAAAACTTAAATTAAAATAGGAATATTGATACAAAGATCTCATTTATATATTCCACTTTTTTTTATGAGACTCAGACTCACTAAAGGTTAGACTCTTTAATCTTTTATTAATATTAGGATATCCTGTTAACCTATTATTAATAAAAGAAAATAAGTCCGCTAACCTTTTATTTCTCGACAGAGTAAGCAAGGCTGCTTTAGCTCAAACTTATTTTTCTGAAGAATGATGGCTTGCCCGAAATTATCAATGATCCGCTGGAGTTCAGGAAGAATAGCGGCAGGCAACTGTTGCCATCTTTGCCTACTTCCTTTGGGGAATAAAAGACGTCACAGGATTTATTTATTTTATCCTCTACGACACTTCATTTCCCATAGGAAGTCAACGCTTTAGAACTACAATAAACTTGGCGGAGGTACACGAAAAATAGAAAGAATAAATGATCTTTGACATTTATTCGACCTTCTCCTGGAAAATTTCACGAATCTGAAATAACTGAAATGCAAAATTAAATGCGCGGTAGTCTTTAAATTTTCCTTTTATGGTAATAGTTAAATGCGGACGTCACTGACACACTTAATTTTGTAGCTAAATTATTTTTACGATTTAAAACTGCTGCTCACCAAGGTGAATGGGAGACGTTCACAATGGAAGTCATACCATTGGTCCTCCGTATATAATACTTAACTTTAACTGATTAAACTAGACAAGTGCCAAGAAATTCCTTCGAAAAACACGAATCACTTACAAACTTCTAGACAACACGCTTACATCAAAAAGTGTCTTATCAAAATTCCGAAAAGAAAATACACGGGTCCTACTCCTAAAACCTTAATGATATATACACAATTTTTGTATTTCATGTTAAAGACACTGCACATAAATTAGACTGTTTTCTGAAATGTCAGCAAAAAAATTAAAATAAAACATTAGGAATCACTACACTTACCGTTAATTTAGTACATTACCTTTCAACACTGAACTCAGCATTTACAACGGACAAGACAAACTATATAGTCACAAGAAAATAAATTAAAAATATGTGCGTTATGGTTAACCTATGAGCAGGCTAACCGAACATCTCCAGGAAAATGACCTGCAGTAGTGCAGTCGCTACATATGTCCTTCGGTTAAATATAAAGTTTTGGTTGATAGAAAAAGAAAAAAAAACATTTTGAGGCTGTTCGCATGATGATGTTGACTAGGAATACCATTTTGCCTAGAACAGATGATTATTTCATGAACCCTGATTCATTTTAAATCGATTCATTATTACCTTGGTTTATTTAAGATACATACACAATAATGGACATTCACAAAAAATAATACGTCAGAATAACCATAATAATGACGTCATATGAGTTGAATTACGTCAACCGTGTGATGTTGTTACACCAATGTAACTGATGAGATCTTGGATGCTCTAAAATCTGCAAACTCGCACAGAAATTTTCGAATGTTCGGAAATATTTGTCGATTCAATTCCGAGACTCCAGGTAATCCTGGGAAGAGAAGTAATGGATGATCATTCAATTCTCTCTGATTTTGTTGTATAGAAGAGCGGTGATGTACCTTAGACGGTTAGCGCCCGTATAGGATGAGCGTGTCAAGCATCTAAATACACTTTGAGGTTGCGACACAGTTAAGGCGAGGTGTGTGTTTACTGCCATCGGTGTAAATGAGGCCAATATAATTGGTGCTCGAATGGTAGTACCTGTGTCTACGTAACCCAAACGTTGTGTGTACAGTATAGAAATATACTGTAACAGCATGTACATATCGGATGATGCGGTTTGATGCGGACGTGGCATTCGTTGGGGAAAAGCTAGGCATGGACATCACTGTAATGAAATTTCTACGCCGAAAATCAATTCATGAAACAAATGAGGAAAGTCATTTGAAAACACCAGAAAAGGGATTTGGTAAGTGAAACAGATATTTCATCAGCACAGTTAAAAGACTTAGTAATAGTAAGATGAAAATGTTAATAGAGATGGGTTGTATGGGAGGGCATTTAAACTACAGTTGAAACAGATATAGGTAATAAAACTTAATAAAACGGAGTGGATATTTGAGTAAATTTTTTTTTAAAACTGCAATAAATTTGGAAGTGGTATTTAATGGTACCATATATCCGATATATTTTAAGATTTATTTTTATGGTAGATTTAACGGGTTGATAAGCACGGTTTGTTAATAATTTCTTAAGGTTTTACTATATAACGAAAAATAAACGTTTAAAAAAAAAGCATACCTGATCTTATTTATATTTCTACTAACAACAACTGGCAAACCAGGTATTTAATTCAAATAACTGATTGGCTTTTCACCTTATTTATTTCCATTCATTTGAAAATATTTCAATTCAAATGTTAACTGCATGTTCCAATTCATAGTTTTCGTCCGTTATTATAGTGTTTGAATAACATCACGGTGACTGTCATAGCACCAGGTGAATAGAAGAGAGAGATATATCCGTTTTCATCGACGATCTAGGAAAGGACTTTTTCTAGACCTACGTTTGCAGCCAATTCTGGAATTGGTCGATGTAGGGAGAAGGTGAGTATTTTTTTTTTTTTTTTTTTTTTTTTTTTTTTTTTTTTCCTTTGCGGAAGAAAGTAGGATCTCAACGGAAATCAGAGCATGATATTAAAACACATTTGGAAAAGCTTAATAAATTCACTATGTTTAGCAGAACTCAATTTCGCGAAAAACTACAAACCGCGATCTACAAACAATGACTAAGTCTTCACGCTCTATGCTCTTAATGCCACGCGTGTTTTCAATTTTAATTAATTTTAATGTTGATACGGTATTTTTTTTTTTTAGCATTTAATATTAGTGAAGTGAACTCCTGAAGAAGCCAGACAGACTTAAGCTGGCGAAACTTGTAGACGATTGTATACATATATATATAAAGAATCATGGTCCAATAATAAATCCAAAGCAAATGTCTTATAGTATAAAAGGATCAAATATTAACAGTTAAAAAGGATTTAATCCTGCAAATCAGTAAAACCGGCAGAAGAATACGGACGATTACATTGCAATAAATACTATTAAAGGTAAGGAATATTGCACTTCGGTTTTGCAGTTGAGGGCTAGTTGGAAGGAGGTGAGTTAGAGTTGGAAGGAAGAAAAACTAGGGAACTCGAGTAAGAGTAAGACACAAGATAAATCTTATCGTATGCCTGACTTGTTTTGATTTTAGTGTGGAGTTCAGTTGCCTGAGTTCATGCAATTACGGAATCCAGATTGCATTCTGATGTAATCTGGTCCGTTAATTTTGAGTTTTATGTCATTTTGTTTGGAGTGTTCCTCAAAGAGCACAAAAATATAATGATGTTTTAGGTTGATAAGATTCTTGAGCAACTTGCTTATTTGAGGTGTTCTCTTGTCTTTGTGTATAAATCGTACAATATCGGATGCAAATTTTTTGCAAAGCATGTCTTTTTTTTTTGAGTACAGTGTAATAATACCTTAAGCAAAAGTTCAGTTCATCAATTGCCTTGTTATCAAACTCATTCATGGATTTATTCGTTAATTTTTCTTCGGTCTGTACATTCTGTATATCAAACAAGTCTTGAACAAATAATTAAATGGTGTTATATTTTATAGTTCGTTTTCAAGAAGTAATTATAAAAATGCGTCACCTGCAGTCTTTTTTATCAGACCACACTCGCATTTTTCTTATTATTCTAACCTGCATTATTTGTCCCCTACTGTCGAATGCTGGTTTGTCATTTTGTCCTATCATATTTCATTTTTGAAGCGCCAGACTCGATTTTATGTAGCGGTGTGGATCCCAAAAGGCCTTAAGCGAGCGTGCGAAGTGAATAAAGAAATTTATACCGCCTACCAGATTTTTCTGAGTACATTCTCGAAGATAAATAGAATTAGTGTGAGTCCCTTCTTTTGAGAAATGAGACCCCCACCATGTGTTGGCATCATGGAAGTGCATCAATGGAGAATGCACGGAGAGCAGTATTTAAGATATAGAAGATCCTGAAGAGTGATCTTCTATATCTTACTACAGCGTGAGCATTACAGCGTGTGTCAAATGAAGAGGTGTAAGGGTGTTAGAGTCATAACCAAAACTATGGGTAGGATCTGAGATGACTAGAAAAAGGCGTTTATATATAAGAAGAAGAAGGATACAAGAGAAAGTACAGAGCCCTTTTGGTATTCCCACATTATTAGGGAAACCAGAAATGAGGAAACCATCCAGCATAGCATTAAATAATGAACTATGAGATGAAACAGATAGCTAAGTTGTAAAGAGTGAAATCTTCATCTTATAGAACGTAAGATGGTAATTTCGAAAACAGACCTCAAAGTTAGACTTGATTGACTGCCCTGGGAATGCTTATTAGGATAATACCAGTGTCTGCCAACATTTTCATTGCTTCTGTTCAAAAGTGGATGAGATTGACTTGCACATTTCTTGCAGAGTGAGAATGGTTGAATCCATATATGATGGTGCTATTGAGGTTATCCATCACTTCAGAATAGAAGCTAAGGTAAGGTAATAGGGCAATAATTTTATGGCCAAGCCAACGTTTATGTTGCTTTAGTAGGAAGGACACAGAGATTTCTTTTCGTGTTGTTTCACTTTCATCTTTTTCGTATATTCTTGAATCTAGATGTTAGGCGAGTAGGAGAGAATATGACAGAGAGAAAGCCATGTGGATCAGGAGAGGTGATGATATTCCAACTCTTTACAATTCTTCTGGTGTGATTTTCTGATGTCAGGAGATCAGCATCATGTTTTCGTGATTACAACGTTATCATCTAAATGCAAGAAGCGGAGGCATGCAAGGATGGAGGTAGCACCCAACAGCTTTAACGAGGACTCCCTTAGTCAAGTAACTGAGCAGGACACAAGCTTTCTACATTTAAGCGGCTTCGAAGTTGGATTTTCTGTTGATTCTTTCTTAGCTGTTGCACGCTTCAGTATAGACTATATGCGAATCTTGAGTTTTAGGTAAATCCACATCTACTTAAATGGTTGAGTTACCAAGTGGATCGTTGGCATCTACAGTATATTTGGAAAGCAAGCTGCTTAAGGGTATTGGTACTGGAACAGTTGTCAAGATGATCTGTTATTTTCATGGGCAGATGGATAATTTGTGTTAGATCATTGATAACATCAAATTCCTCGCTAGTTGAAGAAAATAAAGAAACACCCAACAAACTATATTCTGAGACAATTACACTTTTTTTTATATACTTTTGTCAAGTAGCTTTATTTTATCTTCCTACATGTTTCGCCAATTTTTCTATTGGCATCCTCAGGGAATACAAACTAGTAAGCTAAAATGAAGGTTACAGACTAGGTTATAACTGATTAGCTATGGGTAGCCCCCTCTCACCTCCTTGTGCTGACTTATTCATGGAAGATCTAGAGAAAAAAATCTTATCCCAGATCATTCCCAAACCGAAAATTTGGTACAGATATGTAGATGATATCTTTATCATTTGGGATCATACGAAAGAAGAACTAATGAATTACCTCAACCAAATCAATAGTTTCCACAATACCATCAAATTCACATTAGAAATGGAAAAAGATAAAAAACTGCCATTCCTTGACATTTTAATAAAGAAACAAACCAATAATAGTATCAACCTATCTGTATACAGAAAACCTACAAATACTGGACGTTACCTCCATTTCAACTCAGCTCATCACATTGCTCAGAAACTTAGCATTATCCATAGTCTCAAGAAAAGAGCTATACAGTATACAACAGACAAGGATGACCTACTAACGGAATTAACCACAATATCCAGAGAGCTTTCTTTAAATGGTTACCCAAAAAGACTCTATAACAAGATTCTCTTTACTGATATACCACATCGACAACGTGATGACGTCCAATACATCAGTACAATTACGATTCCTTTTGTCAGCAACATTTCCAAAAAATTAGCTAACCTTTTAAAACCACATAAGATCAGAGTGGCATTCAAACCAATCAACACTATTCGGAAATTTTTAAGATCACCGAAAGATCCTCACCCATTCTACAAGTACTCTGGAGTACATAATATATACCTTGTTCATATATACCAGTATATATACCTTGCTCATGTGGTATTAGTTACGTATGTCAGACCTCTAGAAGCTTTGAAACGAGAAAGAAAGAACACATAGGATATGTCAGAAATAACAGACAATACATTTCAGGCCTTTCATGCCACTTTGCCTCTACTAACCATCACATTGAGTGGGATAAGAACCTTATGCCATACATAGAAGATAACTACCATTCCAGAACCTTTAAAGAAGCAGCTACAGTCGCCCGTAAAACTGATAACCTAAACAAGAATCAAGGTCTAATTTTACCAGAAATTTGGAAAACTTTTATCAGATCATTAAACATCAAAGAAATGAACTTTCATAGCAATTACGTCATGAGCCATAACGAATAAATCACGTTAATGAGACACGCACATTGTCACGCACAATACCAATATTTTGTATGAATTAGAACCATCAGTTAATAACCTAGTCTGTAACCTTCATTTTAGCTTACTAGTTTGTATTCCCTGAGGGATGCCAATAGAAAAATTGGCGAAACATGTAGGAGGATAAAATAAAGCTACTTGATAAATATTATATAAAAAAAGTGTAATAGTCTTATGAAATATTGTCAAGAAAAAATTCAACATAATAAACTATATTCTGGTTATTATTAATTTATGCATTATCAGTAAAAGAAGAATAAAAAAAAAAAACGAAGAAACTTAGGAGAGTTGATATTTTCTGACACAAACATGGAATTTAGAAGAAACACATACTGGGGAATACTACCCAACGTTACACGCCCCCCCCCCCCCCCCCCAGTGGAATTGAATGCGTTTGCAGTGATATGTGTTCACTACTCGAAGAACCCACGATTTCTATTTTAAGAAATTCAAGTCCATCAGAGTTAACCTACGGATTATCCGTATTAAATCTACTGCAACAGAATTCTCAGTTAACCTTCCATTGAATCAGGTTAATCATGTTCGAAATGAGATGTAACGTCTGCAAAACAGTACTCATCGGATCGAATAGTTGGACGAATCTTTAATTATTAAAAATATCGCAAATTATTTAAAGGTGATGACTGTATATTTATCTAACAGCGTATAATTTGTATTACACATCTCTGTAAAATATGCATTTTACACAGAGATTTATCCCATTTCACTTGATTATTGTAAAGCAAAAGCTAATAAATTAGTGAAATTTCTTCATGCAAATGAACTTAACATGGAGTTCAATTTCTTGGTTTTCGAGAACTATTTATAATTTCTATGAACTAAAACCGCTGCAATGAGTGCTTCATGACTTAATATAAACATATAACATGCAATAATTACGGTATTTTATCATGTCCTTGCAAATATAGGACAGTTTTCTCAAGGCATCCTATTTAAAATCGTACATATGTACTGTGTTTTACTGCAACTCAGATAACTACACTTACTGATGCCAACAACAACATAAATAGACAAGTTCTCTACCGCCGTCTGTGTGTCACTTCAACAAAACCCGAAACCAACGGGGGTAAGTATATTGAGAAGCAGATTGCTTTTTTTTTTTTTATCTTTCAACAGCACATTTCACACACACACACACACACACACACACACACACACACACACACACACACACACACACACACACACACACACACACACACACACACACACACACACACACTTCTGTCTATTCTTGGAAGGCTTTTTGTTGTCGTTCTTCAGTTACGTT
This sequence comes from Typopeltis vanoorti, assembly GCF_054136105.1. Taxonomy (NCBI): domain Eukaryota; kingdom Metazoa; phylum Arthropoda; class Arachnida; order Uropygi; family Thelyphonidae; genus Typopeltis; species Typopeltis vanoorti. The sequence goes on along the minus strand of NC_143550.1, from coordinate 109,877,441 downwards.
CTGAGCATCCTAATAATATTTAATTTTATTATCATTCATTATGAATCAAAATGTATTTAACGTATTGTTAAGTATTTAATGTTGAATATTTCAACTAAAACTTAACAAAATAACAACTTTATATACTCTTCCCTTAAGATTATTCTCAACTCACATCGTCTTTAATGTTTAGCTTTGATATGAACCTATATTGTCTATGATGCGAGGAATTTACACTTAATAGATAATGCGATAATAGCAGAGTCAAAAATTGGTGGCAGCTCAATGTGGTCTGATTATACAGAGGTGATGATATGTGTTTGTAAACCAATGCAAAAAATTCTACAATATTAATATGGCGCTCTATCTAGCCTGTTAATTAAATACATTAATTGAAATTTAATATTGAATGTTAAATTAAATCGAAATAAACTTGCTTCTTGCGAGTAATGCGTAATTGATTGCAGATGGCAAGGTGTATGATATAAATAGGAGACAGATTGTCTCTGAAAGAGGATATCTGCTTTCAGGTGTGCACGATAATCGACAAAGACTAAATCCAAAGCCAGACAGGCCAATATCTCGGAAACTGCTGCTCTATAAGGATGGTTACGTGCAACAATTTCTCGTACACATTTATGTGATTGACTTAGCTGGACTTACTGCAAAACTAAGGCTATAGAGACCAGTTCATTAATTCTGTTTGTTCTTTTGGTTTATCTGTTTATCAAGATGAAAAACTCTGGTTTCTGCGAAAAAAAACTCCTATAACCTCAGTACGAAACAGATTACCTGACATTCCAGAATAGTTCTAATCCTGGAAGGTCAGGTAGCCTTGCTTCCCATAACGCCACCACTGTTGCAGTGCGCTCTACTCCAGCTGTTCTTTAAACCCTCCAGATTCAACCAGCAGGAAGTGCGTCATTCTCTCGATTTCCAACATCTGTTTACAATATTTTACGCATTGTTCTCCGCAATCCTTCGTGCATTCTCTAATTACATACCAAATAACTTTTAATGAATCCTATTTGGCTTTGCGATACCTTTGTAGTCTTGATACTGGATCTGCAGACGAAGTATCATAGAAGATGCCATAGGTTCGATTCTAATCACCCAATAGGGAACTTTTTATAGGCTTTTTTCATAGTCAAAATTTGCTTCTTGAATATGAATACTAAGAAGATTATACATATTCAAGAAGCAAATTTTGACTATGAAAAAAGCCTATAAAAAGTTCCCTATTGGGTGATTAGAATCGAACCTATGGCATCTTCTATGATACTTCGTCTGCAGATCCAGTATCAAGACTACAAAGGTATCGCAAAGCCAAATAGGATTCATTAAAAGTTATTTGGTATGTAATTAGAGAATGCACGAAGGATTGCGGAGAACAATGCGTAAAATATTGTAAACAGATGTTGGAAATCGAGAGAATGACGCACTTCCTGCTGGTTGAATCTGGAGGGTTTAAAGAACAGCTGGAGCAGAGCGCACTGCAACAGTGGTGGCGTTACCGAGGAGAATACAGGGGTATTCTCCCTGCCCTTCCTTTCGAAAAAACAAATAGTTAAGAAACAAAATGGTCTTCACTCTTTTAATTCTAATACAAAATAAAAATTTTAAATATATATATTTTCGGTGAAACACTGAAAGAAATTGTGAAAAAAAGTCAAGAAATGCTAAAAATCTTAATATGATTTAAGTTAGTTTTTATAGGGACGAAAGTCCTGAAAACGAAAGTCTAAATCAGCCTTTTCCATGCCTACAGTTTGGTAGGAAGGTTAAAAACATCTGCTTTCTTAGCTATCATTTAAAAAAAAATGTGCTTTTGCTACTATTTCTATGAAAACTCGTGTATTATAACTGCCAGCATCTGTGCTCTCCAACTATTCGGCAGTAGTGCTTGTAATTAATGTGTACCCTTGTATTAATGTGGTTTACAGTATCTCTTAAACCTATACCATATTTAAAGAGGGAACTGTATTTTAATGGAGAGTGTTTTAACCATTAAACAGCTAATTACGCTTTTGTCTAAATATCAATGAAATGAAATGTCTGTTGCAAATGGATATTAGTCCTAAAGAAGCAAATGTTCACACGATTTCTAAAATGGCTAGATAAACAACAACAACAAAAAACTCTTCCTGACCGAGGTTGTAATTCTTTGAACTTCATATGCATTGTGACTCTCGCCAAATATTAAATGAATTGAAATAGGATTCAATAATGTGTGTCGAAAAACAGTTTTCGACTATTGAAAATATGTTTTTTTTTTCTCTTTTTTTGTCTTAAAACACACAAACCGCTTGCCTTCATCATCATAGACAGATTTTGAAAAACTATTCACGTCTTTCTTTAAGCTAATGGATCACTTTTCATTTATCATCGACAAAGAAATGTTAGAGTGAAGCACATGCGCGCCTTAGAAACCGAACCTAACTATTAATTTAAGAAACTGTACATTCTTTTATTTATTTATTTCAGATATCTACGAACTCTAACTGATGAACTGTAATGTTTCGTTAATTCATTAATTTGACCATATCGCTCGTGAAAAAGGCCACAAGCTTTCTCTTATCTTTTGCAGCTTCGGCAACAAGGAAGAAAATTAAATATTCCATCTTACAGTTTTTTTTGTTTGTTTTTTTTTTTCGTTAACTCCAACTACTGAAAACTATTTGTGATAGTAATAATTCCTTTGTTTTTGTTGATTTATTTCGAGATACGCTTCATTCTTATTCCATCAAAGTGACTTAGTTCTTCTACAGATCCGTTGTGGATCGTTCCTTCCTTCCGTTTTGTTTCCATTCATATAGACATTATATTTATCGTTTCTTTTAGAACTTTCCTCCTCCTTAATATATATTTCCTTAGCTATGTGACTTGCTGTCATGAATCAAGATTAACTGTTCGTAATTTTTGGATCGATGTTAGCATTTCCATGATGTCTTTTGAAAGTAATTTCATATTGATGGCAGAATGTTTGCATTTTCAAATAGATGGGCATTAAACGTACGTCCGGTTATAAAATGTTGGACTTTGTTATATTTCTGAGGTATGTTGCACCCTATTTCCAAGCAGGAACATCGTACGCCATCAGCGATAGCGTGGCTACTTCTGAGTAGCCATGTTATCGCTGATGACGTACGATTCAATGGCTGCTTCTTAGTTATCCTTTCCGATTTCGCTAGGAAGATTAACTACTTATAAGCGTCTGTCAGCAACATATGCCTTGTCGAAGTTGAATTTATTGTAAATAATTATTCTTAAAAGTTTATATACTATCTTTAGAATTTTGTTTTTGATATGTTTTTTTTTAATGATTGTTGTAGTTTTCACAATTATTTTCACTCAAGCCGCTCAGTTTACAACTTCAATTCTTATAATATTGATTTTGATTCTTCTGTTTTTTTTTTCTTTTATCATATTTTGGTTTATTTAAGAAAGGGTTACTTTCAGTTCGTGTTTGTGTTCAATTTTGGTTATAAACAGTTGTAAATATAATGGAGTAGGTTGAGTTAAATTAACCTGACCTGTTTAGTTGTAGTTTGACTTTTATTTTATTTTTTATTTTGATTATCTTGATTAGTTCACTTACCGCTGATAATGTTCATTTAAAATCAATTAAATTACTGTCATTTTGCTAACGATACGCAACAAATCGAGGCCTTTCTCGAATTCGATTTCTGCCATTTTTTATATTTCTTTCCAGTAAAAGTTTTAATCGTAAAATGTTTGGACTTTCTCTGATAAATCTCTTTAAAGAACAAAATGTATGACAAATATAGATACAGTTTTGCTACCAGTTTCGAGAAGTGACTGTTCCATTAACCTTGTATTGGCTACAAGAGACAATTGCAGGTGTGGCCTGTATCCACTTTTTATGGAAGCGGTTATGAGTAGTTTGCTGATCTTTGCTGAAGTATCTAATCCTTTGCTAATAATACAAAAGCTTAGCTACAATTTAAGAGCACAAGTAAAGATACTAGCTGAACAATGGATATAATCTCACTAAATCATAATCGAGTCAAGAAGTTGACATAAAAATGATTTCTACGCAGCGATGTTGTTCTAAATAAAAAAGGGGTACCGCAATGCTTCGGGGCCTTATGGTTTTATTTCCGTTCGCGTCAAGCTAATCCATCTCACCTCCCTTCGTTCTCAAGCACGCTCCGGATTAAAAGGAAAAGACTGGAGAGCAAATTTTAGGTTCCCCAATCCCGCTATTTATACGTTTTAGAATTATGAGAATGGGTAGTAAATAATTCGCTGGAAACAACACGAATAAGTCGAAGGAAACATCTCTTACTAGGGATATATCACTTGTATCTTTGTTTAAATAAATTCTGTAAATAAAAAGTACTCTAAAGGTTAGTTGCATAAGGTTCATAAGAGATTTTTTTTTAAAAAAAATCAAAGGTATAAAGTGAAGCTAATATACGTCTTAAAACACTGAGTAAGCCTCATGATTGATGCTAAGATGATCACTTTCTTTATAGCTTTCTTTTTCCTCTCATACCAGCCTCAATAGTCTGTGGCGACCATGTAACTTGGCTTCATAACAATCTAATTAAGGATATGATGAGATGTTTGATTCTATGAACATTGTTTCCTATATCTGTAATGTGTAACTGTTTTGCTGTATTATGGGATGAAAAATCTGAGTTTCCCATAGTAAAACTTGTCACTTCTTTATGAGATTAACAGCTAATCCATCTTTAACTGAAAGGTGCTAATAAAAGTTGTCATTCTACACAGGATTCTCAACCAGCTCTGAAAGAACTGAATGGGAATCCTGTCTAGCACTAGCTATGTTCATTGAACTATTACTTTAAAGCAAGGATTGTTTACAGCTTCGTTTTTCGCTGTAAGATCACCTTAATGCTTTCAACTTGCATTCGAACACTTATGGATGGTTATAAAGGATCGGTCAGTCATGTACAATGGATGCATGTTTTTCCAGGGTTGTCAATTTAGTATCAATCTCCGATATAGAGTTGTTACCAAAACTTTGCTGAAAACAACATTATCAAATTAAATGCTACCACTTTTTCCAACTCTGACAATACTCCGTTACAAGTACGTTTAGTACCTTATTCATTATCATGTGTTATTATAATGATTTTTCCACGTTTCCAAATAGCGTTAGCGTTCGAGTTTCAAGAAAATTTTAAAGATATCAAAGCATTCAAAAATCCCTAACGAATTTTAGCTTGATATTATATGGTTTTACAGTTTTCTTAAATCTTCAAACACATATGTCGGAATGACTTCGTTTCTGTATTTTGTATATTTTTAAAGGTTTTTCAGGTCGCCATCGTTTCATTCAGTGTGAAAGAACATTAAGAACATTAACCAGTAGGTGATGGACATCTTTTACCCCCATAAAGTTGGAATGCAATTACTTCATCGCTCTTTGATTCTGAAGTATGAAATCTCATCTGTTTAAAATCTGCAAGGTAACTGATGAGATTAGAAGCGTGGTTGGGACAGTTCTCTGTTCTACACATTCTACTATCTTTATGTATCATTCCGATGCATTCCTGTGCAATTTGTAAGTCTCGCCTGCAAAGTACCAACGATTCTGGGAGAGAGTACTGTTGCCTTAGTAAAGGTCTGAATATTGTGTCAGTTTCCCTAAGCCATCTAAAGTTGACTTACCATGGAATAAGGCAGTGGGCACTACCTCTGAAATTTTTGTGTTAAAGCATTAGTTTTATGTCTTTTTTTTTGGGGGGGGGGTTATAACTTCAGTCCATAAAATATTGTATACTTCTAGGACAATATTAACATAGGTGGGGGTGAGGTTATTATTACTATTATTATTTTATATTTATTTTTATAATTTTACATTTACTGAAAAGCTGATTTTCAAAGCTGAGTGGCCTTCACATTTTCTGGATTGATATCGCGAATAAAAATTCCACTCCAAAAATTCCGACTCCAAAAATTCCACTAGCTTCCTTACCATGTTGCTAAAGTCCAAAGCAGGCTATTTACTGATTCTATTTTCGGAACTTTCAGAATTGCTGCGAGGTGGAGAATATTTATGTAATGCTGCAATATGCTCTATATTTAGTTTCAACATAAACCTACTTGCAGTACAGCGGAGACACTTCATTTTAATTCTCCAGTTTATTTCTCCCACCATCACATTAATCATATAGAACATAGCTCCTTTATGTTAAAGGAAGAGGAAGCGAAATGACTTTATTTCTTTTGTCATAATCTTCTCGAACAATATTCTGAACTTGTATAGTCTGAGGCTGTGAATAATTTTTTTTTTATCCTGAAATCCCGTTATAAGCTGCCAACTTCCTACTTTTTTTACATCTTCCGATAAGCTTAAGATATGTTCTTGAGAGATAAGGTAAGATATCGCTTCACTATAAGGATTTTATATTTAAAGGTGAAAAAAAAATTAACTTCTTGAATCCGGTGTTTGAGAATGAATGATAGTAGTATGTTTCATTCAAAAGGAGATTTTTTTTTTCACAGTATTTGTTGAGAAAAAAAATCTGGCTTAGTACATACAAACACTGAACCATTGTTTATTTTATTTATGTATTTATGTTTTTTTTTTTTTGAATTTTTGAATTACAGTCTGAGCAGCTAAGGTTATGGAGCCAAAGTTTGTCTGTTAACACCTTACATTCTGCGACCAGTTTGTCTGTCTGTTTGTTTGTTTGCACGATGAAATTCCCAAGAAGGGGGGGAAAAAGTCTTTCACTTCTGATAGCGGCTAACTTACCTTCTATTAAAAAGCCTTTGTAAAAATAATTCCCTGCTGCAAGGCAAGAATTCGAAACCAGTTCTTTTTAACTAAAGGACATCATTATTACTGACCGAGCTACGCTAAATCTATGTGGTGAACTTCATATCAGCATTGGGTATTCATTTCGAAACAATAATACGAATGGCAGGGTTTAAAGCCACAAGATGGCAAATTGTCAGCTGTACTCTATCTCTCTCTCTCCTCATAAGCCTTGATTCAGTGATGCTAGTCTTCATCCTTCACTACTCCATCATTAGCGAATGTTTGAATGATGATGACTGACTATCCAGTTATCATTAAAGGAGCTCTGCCTACTCCCTTTGGGTGAATAAAAAGGGTTAGAGGATTTATTTATTTATTTTATAAATGATTAAACTATAAGTTACTTAAATATAAAGAGCCAATAGGCTTCATTTCGGCGATATAAACATTATATTTATATACTGTTATAATGTTTATTATTATATAAACATTATAACTTATATACTCTGCTATACGAGTTGTCAAAAAGGTGCACCCATTAAGTTACTTAAATATAGCAGAGTATATAAGTTCCTTTCGCTATACCCTTGGTATTATTTTGGTCTAGCTACTCACTGATGAAGCCTCAATAAAGGCTGAAACCGGTCTGGGTAGTGACCTCCCACCATAATGTATAACATCATACATCACCTAGGAGATGGGTTTTACATTATGGAAAATACTAAGAATAGCGATCAGAACTTTTTCCACCTTTGCTACGAGTTGCCCGAATTTGTACTACGTGCTTGGACTACCTGCATTAGTCCACGCTAGTATCGCCGATACTTTTATAGTTTACTATACTATATTCGGCATGAAACTCTTTGATTCCGATCCTTGAGTTTCTTATTCGGTTTTAAAACAATGTGGGATTTAATTCCCCTTAATTTAAATAATGATTAACCTATATTATTTAACTTATGTAACCTACCAAAATAATATGCCTTCATGGCGATATTTGAATTTAAACACAACAGCAATAAAAGCAATCACATCTGAAAGGTATGTAATTCTTCCAACGTTAATTCTTCTAATATTTTAAATTCTTCTAGTTTCAGGATTCGAATCAAGGAGTAGTTTCAGGAATTAAGGCTTGCTGATCACATTTCTAACTGATGATTAGAACAACGAATGTGCAGTCCAATCAAGGTAATTAAGTACAAATGTCGTCTTTAAAGGGAAGATATTGGCTGAGTTTTCTAAAATGAGCTCGTTTTTTCGATCTTACAGGAGATAGTAAACTCTTTAATGTGGAAACCGGTTTTTCTAGCGGTAAAATAGCTGATCAACGAGTGAACACACATTCAAAAGATACGACCGAAAACTTCAGACATTTTCAAAAATATAGGAATGTAGAGCAGTGTCAGGTCATTCAGATGAAGATGACTTATGGGAGATAAGATGGAATGGTTTTTATCGCAAAAAAAAAAAAAAAAAGAGAAAGCAACTCATCCCATTCAGTTCATTGACAACCGCTCTGTATATATATATATATATATATATATATATATATAAAAAAAATGGAAATTGAAAATAGCAAATAATTATACAAAGATCTAATCTGCATAGCCCTTCTTTTTATATGAGAAAGATTATCCTCTTATTAATGTTAAAATCTCCCGTTAACTTCTCTTAATATTGAGATCTTATTTTTTTTTTTAAATAAAACGTTTGATACATGGCTGGCAACCAGGTTGTCAAGGTATGTTCAGTTATACCAAATGAAACTTCAATGAAATAATTTTGTATATTTGATGTAGGACTATAATGATTATTGACGAATGAATGCTGAAAAATCTTTTAAGTTGGACTGCAAAGTTGGACTGTAATGATGCTAAATTAGCAATACTCTACAAAAAAAAAAAAAAAAAAAAATTCAAGTCTAAGCTAGTGCTGCCATCTATGACTCCTTTCATGAAATAAAACACTCATTTATCACGTTTTTGGATCGCCATTGCTTGAAACAGGCAAATCGTCGAAAGAAATGCACGCAGTTTAATGGAGAGAATAGTATAGTGCTCTTATGACCTTAGTTGTTGCTCCGGTAAAAGCTTACTTTTACCAAAGTTTACTTTTACAATGGTAAAAATCTGAATTAAATGTTTAATAAAGATATGAATCTTCTATCAAATTAACTCTAATTAACATCTAATTTTCGAATTTACGTCAAATATAACGTCCTGTATTTCTGTTTTCAATTACAGACTAACTGGAAACTTGGAATCAGAAAAAATAAATACAACATTAATAAATCTTATAAGGTGCTGCCATCTAGCAACCATATTGCCAAATGAATTAATTTTATTTTTACAATCACAGAAGCAGTCAGGGAAGCAAACATGAAAGTTATCATATTTTCTGAACAACAGCTGGTTTTTTTCATGTCGGTGATTTTCGAAAAAAAAAAGTGCACAACTTACTTTATATTTAAGTTAAAGGGATAATAAATCCCTCATTGTTTTAAAGCCGGATACGAAACTCGGAGATCTAAATCTAAGAGTTTCATGCCGAAGAACTATCCAAGCGTAAGTCAACACCTGGGTACAACACTAGGGCAGCTCGGAGCAAAGGTGGAGCAAATCATCACTATCCTTAATATTTTCTCATAATGTAAAACGCAGCTCCTAGGAGATGTATTCTGTTTTACATTATGAGGAGAGGTCACTATCCAGACCGGTTTCGACCTTTATTTATAGCAAATTACTTTGTATTTTTAAGCTCCCAAAATATTAAAAAAAATGAAAGTTAACATATTTCTATTCAAAGTGAAAATGTAATTATACATACAATATACTGTACGCTTTATATGTAACTTAGGATGAGCTACAGTCGTCTCCTCTTTGACAATGAATAGAAGACTGAGTCTCACTGTCATGTGACGTCCACTGCACGGCTTCACAGGCGTGTGTATTAGAGAGAACATTGTCACCAACCATAAACAACTAACACCTTTGTATAAGGAATTGTCGTAGATTTCACCAGAGTCTTTGGTTACAGTAAGGTCTTTTTTTTTTTTTTTTTTTTTTTTTGCAGAACCATAAGCCAGTGTGCTTTTCTGAGAATAGACTTATCTGAAACCTGGTGAAGATCCTTCACCTGGTTTCAGTGCTAAATCGTCAGCAAGCAGAGGATAGAAAATGAACTCACCGACGGAAAAATATCCATCGCAGTGGACAACCATATCCACTGCAGCAAGTCCCACTGAACTCTAACAAATAAAGAAGCAATTGCCAGTACACCCTCTCATTACAAGTTTGCTGCACCTATCTACCACATATCGCAGAACGACCTTCGTTTCGCATTGCAGGCCAGCAACATCACCGCAAGCCCAGAACGACCTTCATCTCGCATTGCATGCCAGCAACAACATCGTACATAATCGTAACACCCATTATATTACAAAAAAAAAAAAAAAATATATATATATATATCTTCTCGGCAGTTCAAGCGTTTATTTTTCCATAAACGTCTAAGGACACTTACGTAATATAGTTGGTTGGCTGATTTCATTCAACAAATTTCATATTTACTCGAATTCGAAATACCTTTACATGCAAAATATTATTCGGTATTACCCACAGTTCCTACAAGCTACCCATTAGGAACATTGGACATCTCATACATTAAAAGAAATGGTTCTTGTAGGAATGATTTCCTGTTAGTCATAACTCCTCACGATGAAAGACAATAATTAGCATACACTTACGACCAGCCCTTTCGGACTCATTTTAGGATGATGATGAATGTTCAAAACATTTCAAAAGCATCCGAAGCAGTTTTGAAGAGTGTAAACAAAAACTTGACGCAGACTTCTTGCTTTTACACATTACTCATTTCGAAAATCACCAAGATCTTAAAGGAATATTAACAAAACAGTTAAATTGCATTTTCATTAAAACATTCCAATCTATAAAGACGACATGAAACAGATCGGCTCATAATGAAGCATTTGAACACGTGGACAGTACATATTATTGTATAATGAATCTGGGATTTATGAAACAACACTGAAATGCGTATTTGAGATAAGTGAAATAATTGTTTAGACTACAATACATTTTGTGATAATGTGTGCTTAATTATTAACGAGGCTAGTACAGTTTTTGTCCTGGAAATTAAACAATTTAATAACTCTCGAAAAAAGTTCAGTGTAAAAGGAATCGTAAAGAACTGCACTGTGATCAAAAATATTCAGACATCCCTTCGTAGTAGCAAATATGGCTATATACATCACAATCATGGCTCATACAGATATAAAAGGAAATGCACCATCTTGCAATCTTCACGAACAAACATCAAAATGGCCTGTAGTGAAGAGCTGAGTAACTTTCCACGTAGCACTATCCAGGGGCGAATGCGGGTCTTGAAATTCACGCTTGCTCTTGTTATCATTCAGGGAATGAGAGTCTGATTAGTGGAATAATGAATTACTGATCATTTAAAACTATGTACAGGTAATCCTCGTATAACGCGGTTGTTAAGTTCCGCAGAAATGCCGCATTATATAAATCGCGTTATGCGAGTCTCAGATCACATAGAAAAAGTAAGGTTAGGTTCCATCGTTTTTTTTTTTAATTATATAAACAATGATATATCCAACAAAAAAATATTTTTATTTAATTGAGGTAATTCATGTTAAGAAAACATATAAACTATGAAACAAATACATAGTGTAAAAGTATAAAAATTACAAATTGTACTCGAACTTCATTGCACATAATGCATAAATGTTTTAGGCAAAATAAAATAGTGCATACTTTAATCTTTCATAGCACGAGGATTTGAGGATTGGTTAATAAACACTGGTAATCACCTGATGCATTACTACAAAACAGTAAAGTAATTCTATCTTTGGAAACTTTGAATCCAGGAGCTGATCTTTCATTTTTCGAAATGTAGGTGTGTTTTTGCACTTTTTCCCAATATAACCCGGATTCATCCGCATTGAACACCTGTCTGCATTATAAATGTTTATAAACTTTGAGAGTTTTTTGTTTAATAAGATTTCCATCCATAGGAATTTTCTTTTGAGGTGCAATCTTCTATCGAAATCTTTAGAGATTTATCCATTTTTCCATTAGAATACCACGTACATGAGCAACGCGCTTTGCACTTATCGTTTACCCAGCAATAAACACTTTCTCGTATTTTATGTTCATTTTGTTTGATTATTCGAATTGTTAATTCATTTTAATTCAAAGTCCCTGCAAAAGCTTCTGGTTTTTCTCCATTTTTCAACCGATCCAAGATTTTGAATATTTTTCTTCGAGAGACATTAATTTTGTTTTCAATGCTGGTTTTTCCCGAAAGTTGCAGTTTGTGACCATTACTATAAAAATAATTTTTTACACAAAAAAGCAAGCATTACATATTGTATGTAACTCACCAGAAAATAAAGTGCTCAGCTTGAGATGAACACACTTATGATTTTTAATGCACATTCCTGGCAGATACGAGGACAATTTTCAACAATAAACGTTTTATACGGTAAACAATTGAGGTACTTGCGTGCTAAAGAGTGTTTCCCCTAATATAAATTCGCTACTTATAATTACATGCGGGATACAGGCAGACACAAATTTAACGAAGATAAAATTTGATTTTTAAGTCGCGCGGTGAAAAACATATGAAAAGATAAAGGGCTTACTACAATTTGTAGACCGCGTTATATCGAAACCGTGTTGTATAAGTACCGCATTCAACAAAGGTTACTACAATTTTATCCGCGTTATATCGAAACCGCGTTGTATAAGTACCGCGTTATACGAGGGTTACCTCGTATAACGCGGTACTTATATTTAGAAATTAGCATAAATTTCTAAATTTCTGTGCATAAATTTCTAAATTGTATTTAGAAAATTATGCACAGCAAATCACACAAATACAACATTTATTTTACAAATGGTATTCTATCTTTTTCAATTTAGCTACTTGAATACGAATTCAACCCTACAGTTCTTCTTTATGAACTGGTCAATAACATCGTCATAAAAAGTTGGTTGTAACTTAATTTTCCCAAGCAACACGCGCACTTGTAAAGGCTGGCTGAAGCTCACTGGCCAGAGCTACTTTGACTGCGTATGGCCCGTGTTTAAGCAACAGGGTGAGATGACGTGGAGGGAGCGGAAATGACTGAATGAAATCACAGTGCCGAAGCGAGGACCTCGATGCTTCCACAACTGAACAAGCCAAGGTAGCTTGACTAGCGTCGGCCTTCGATACACAACGCAAAGCTCAATTATTGCCGCGCAAGCTTAAGATGTCTTTCTGTCTACAAAAATAAAAGCCTAAATGGAATGCTTCTAAATGCATGCATTGATTAACAACTAAATATTACTTCTTTGTTGATTAATGAACTTGCGCAGCAAGCATAGCAAGCGTGGAGAATTCGCCCCTGGCACTATCATAGGATGCCACCTTTGCAACAACTCAGCTCTGGCAATATCTGTCCTGCCGCAGCTGACCCGATCAACTGTGGGTGATGTTATTGTGACGTGGAAACGCCTAGGACCAACAACAACAAAATCTAGACCGCGACGAAAAAAATCTGCAGTGCTCGGTTGAAACACTCACTCCAGAGTTGTGAAATGCTTGTGCGAGCAACTCCCGTACCATAGCAGAAGAACGTGGGTCGTCTCCATTGCCACGAGGCCACACAAACCTAACAACTGCAAGGACAATCCTGAACGTTCAACTGAGTGGCGTAAATCTAACCGCAATCGAACTCTACAGCTGTGAAGTTCTTCGGAGTGATGAATCATGATTCAACATCTCAGTCCGACAAACGAGTCCGAGTTTGGCGGATGCTAGAAAAACGCCATGTGTGCGAATATGTTGTGCCAACTGTGATCAACACGACAATGCCTCCGTCCACAAAGTGTGGTATGGTCTCTGCAGGAATGGTTGGGTGAGATGGGTGTTGAAGAACTTGCCTGTCCTGCAGAATCCTGATTTCAACCTCATCGAACACCTGTGGGATGTTGAGCGAGTCAGTCTATCTCGTAATTGGAGACCAAATCGCTCAATATCAGTGACCAACCTCATAAATGTTTATTTCCTCCTCCTCCTCCTCCTTATATGTATATTAGGCCCTAGTGGCCCGTCGTATTAGGCATAGCCTACTACGATTCGTAATCGTGACCGCCTCGAGAATAAGGTGGTTAGCCCTATGTCTGTAGATGCGTGTGTTCACAGGCCGGATTGCCTGTTCTGGGGAACGAAAAATCCCCTACCTCCATATGATGCCGGCTTAATCACCTTTAGTCGAAAGAGACCAGATAAATGTTCCTCACGTCTTGGACGGGAATAATCGAACCCAGATCTTTCCAACAAAATGGCTTCGTCTATACCCTAAGCTTCGGAGGTTCAATGCTCATTTGGATGAATGAAAAGGAATTACTGCAGCCACTCGCTAAAATCTAGTGGAAAGCCTTCCCAAAAGATTGAATAGCAGCAGAGTGGTCAACTCCATATTAATGCGTGTCGTATTAGAGTGGGAAATGTGATGAGTAGGCGTGTGGATATTTTTGATCAGATAAGTTTTGCATTCAACATATGAAAATAAATACGCTTTGAAATCTTGTTAAGTGAAAATTATAGACCTTGTGGATGCAGTTCTTCGGACATCTTTACCACCCTTTTTTTTATTGTTTCTTTCTTTCTTTTTTTTTTTTCATCATTTTGCTGATTCCTGCCAGCTACATCGAACATTTGTCCTTTGATCGCTTCTTGCGCAATCGTTCACATTCTACGAGAGAAACATTTACAAATTCCTAGAATGATGCGGGAAATGTGCAAATAAAGTCTGGCGAATATGCTGAAAAAAACTTTAAAATTTATGTCCTAGTTGCCAAGTTCTTTAAATTCCGAGAGTCGAAAACTAAAAGGCCATAAACTTGGCAAGTAGCCCATACATATTTTTGGTGGTACATTGTTTCAAATTCTTGATGTTCAGAAGAGGGAAGTTTGTTGAAATGGCGACATCTCCATGAGTGATGTTAAACAGAAATGGCATCCATCATTAGTGCCTTACTAATATTATACGCAAATGCATGTAATACCACTAAGGATTACGAAAAATAACTTCTCATTTTCTTATACCTTATTCTCGTCACATTTCACCCTACTGGCTAGGCCCTCCGTAGCTCAGTCGGTATAGACGAAGCCCTTCGGTCGGAAAGACCTGGGTTCGATTCCCGTCGGTGACGTGAGGAACCTTTATCTGGTCTCATTAGACGAAAGGTGAGTTAGTCGGTCTCATACGGATGGGTAGGGGTTTACTTCCCCCCCCCCCCCAGAACAGCCAAACTGGCCCCGTGAACACGCATGGATTACCTCCGTAAAAGGGGCTCACGGCCGTTGAATCATCATACGAAATAATAAAATCCTACCCGCTTCAGCAAGTGCACTCAACTGTTTCGAATGTGAAAGGTGAAACTGGTCGAAGTATCAGTTTCCAGAAACTTTAGGGCTAAATGCCCTTCCGTTAGAGAATGGAAGGAAATCAGAATTATAAAATTATTTTATAGCGCCTTCGTATGCAGTCGAAAGTGGGACCCGGAATGAACTTTGTGGCCAGAAAATGTCGGTGTTTAAACCATCTGAAAAAAAAAAAAAAAAAAAAAAAAAAAAAACAAGCGCTTCAACCAACGAGGAGTTACCTAATTTCGATTGATATTAGGTAACTATTACCTAATATCAATCGATTAGTCAAATCTTCGATTACTTAACTTCGAAAAGTTGATATCAATCGATTTTATATCTCTTAATAGATGCACGTAGCTCTCTTTGATTTCTCTTCTGCTCCGGATGATATTTTTCTCCTGTAATTGCTTATTTTATTCAAATTCCAAATCTTATTATCTGGAAGATAATCCGGATCATCCCTGATTCGTACAGTACTATAAGCTTTTCTTGGGGAGGGGGGGGAGGTGAGTTCTCATAAAAGAAAAACTTCTTTGTTTTTTTATAATTATTTCCTCTTTTGTATATATTTTGATAGTCCATTACGGGAAAAAAAGTTTCAGGATTTCATGGCGAAGTCTTCAGAGATAAGAAAATATAAACAGTCAATCTTGACTGTCAGATATACAGGCTCTTGTAAACTTTAAAAAATGATACCGTTTTCTTTGCTTCCGGTGTTGAACGCATATAAGACTTTTCACTCTAATGTTCATCCGACTTTCTCCGTATTCGGTAGGTTAGTTCTGCTACAATTCTGCTGGTTGGTTACTAAATCCTTACGCTAAACGATGTGTAGAGCAGGTCAGATAAAATACCGGAAGAAAGAAACAGCTTACGAGAGTGATAACAGATGCGGAAATTCAAGTAAGTTTGTATTTTAATCGAATTTATTTTTATTTTTCCTGCTTGAGAAATAAATGACATATACATAATAATAAATGATTAAGGAAAGCGTACGTTTTGCTTTTTATGTGCTCATGATATACACTTCAATGCACGAATTGGCCAAATTTTAGGTAACTTGAATGCGTTAGGGTTAAGAACAAGAAAACACCATCGCTGACTAATATTAGAAGACATTTTTACAAGTGTATGAAAATAAAAATGCTAACACTATCGGATAAAGTGATCCTCTCTATCCCACAAAAAGTGGCTGATGAGGTAAAGTCAGGACAAACCTGTTAGCTTCCAAGACATATAAACTTCCTTGATTTGGACACACTGCAGGTGAGTCTGTAAGCGAACCGAACCCAGATGTACACAAATGGAAATACATTGAGATCATCCGAATATCGACTAAAAACTTGAAACCGAGTGAGATAAAAATAATCAGCTATAAAAATATGAATCATCCATCATCGCCTTTTTCGAAGAAGTCGGCACTCTTTACTTCCCAACATTTTTGGAAATCTGTAATTTCTCCAGTCTCTGTGCCTTTCACATGCAGCTGACTGAATGCATTTTTCTGTGGCATGATTGATGAAGGTCACAAGAATACGGTCGGTCAACTATCACCCATCTTGTGGTCCTAATCCTAACCAGTATTATATATGTGTGTACGTAAGCTATGTGATGTATACACGATTTTTCTTATCTGCGTCAACCCAGTTGTATGCCAATGATCGATTAACTAGGAAATTGGCTGTTTTACACTTAGTGAATAATCAAACCTATATGACAATAATACTTTTTATGTAAATCCCACCTGATAATTAGAATATTGAATTAGAATTATGAACTTATCCACATTATTACTGTAGGTCAGTTGAGGATTCGATAAACGCTTATACTACTCTTTCGTTTTGTTTAAGAAAATATTCCACTTTTGCAAAGCAAGTTTTTTAAACGTGTATACGTATTAAAATTAGAATATTGATATTTATATTCGCTGTTCTTGTATGACATGTACATTTTTTTTATAATTTCAAATTTTAATTTTTCAAGTATCTCTTCTCAAGTTTATTTTTATTTTATTACCCACTTTTGTATTATATACATTCATAAAACTTTTTTTGCTAACAACTTCTATTGAATTTTGTGTTTATTTTGTGTGTTGCCTTCACGTATGCTTATGAAAGCTCAGGAAATTTACTTACTTAAAAAAAAATTAAAATAAATATGCAGGAGTCCAGGTATTAAAAATAATGTTTTAACGAGTTAATGAGTTATCATAGAATACCATATGATATTCAAAATGAACTCTCTATTCTCATGGAAGAACAGCCGTGATGGGAGTAGACTGAAGAACGCCGGCAAACTTTCGTACAGAGTGATAAATCACGATATATACTTTTCAAATAAGATGGATGTTCAAATATCAGTTAAGTATGCATTTTGAATATCACCAATTCCAAATACAACCTTAACGACTAGTGTAAATATTCCTTTAAATATTATATACATTTACAGTTAAATAAAATAATACGTTGCAGAGAATTTTAGAAAAAATTATTCCAAGTAAAAGAGTTCACTTAATAGTTTGAGTTTATTAAGCGTAGTTAAAATTTTATCTTGGACAATGAGAAAGCTCCGAAGTATGAAACTACAATGTCGTTTAAAAGGCTGTTTCAGACTACGTTGAGTTCAATGTTTAAAAGGTGATTCAGCACATTTAACAGAAGCCGGATAATAATCTGCGATGTTAAATGTGTTTGGTTTCATTCTCAACATATCTAATTATAACAAAATAATCAGATGACTTCCGTGCCTTTACAACAGCTGCATTTTATTCCAAAAAAAAAAAAAAGATATGTAATTGAGAACCACATTTATCAGCTGTGGAATTAACAGCTGCAATACAGAGTATCAAACTGATAGATAGCTATAAACGATGTGCATTTTGCTGAACTAATCTTTATTTTTTATTTCTTTTTAGTGATGGATAGATTAGCGCCTGTTTTCACACACAGAAAATGACCTTGCTGCATGGATGATTCCAGCTACTATAAAACAGGTTCTCGTCTTCCTGGAGCAATTCAAACAATGTTGAGTCTGGTAGTAAGTTGCACCCTCCTAATAGTTGTCAAAGGATCGCACGATCCAAACGTTGTGCCGGGGCGAACAACGATAGTTCACCTCTTCGAATGGAGATGGACGGATATAGCAGAAGAATGTGAACTGTTTTTGGGGCCTTATGGATATGCAGGAGTCCAGGTAGGTCACCTCTTGCCAGACCTATTACATTGCGCAAGCTGGTCGTTGCATTTCAATGAGAGTATTTTACTGCTGAGCAAATTACTTCTATCTAAAGTGTTTCTCAACAGAAGGTTTCAAGAATAAAGAATTTTAGTAAACATGGGTAATTTTGTATTTCTTTTCCTTTAATATACATTCTGCTGATATAAGTATTGTAAAACTGTTTTAGAATGAAACATAACTGATACTTATATTCCTGTTAATGAAAACTAATTATATTCCTAAGAATAAAAAGGATTTTTTCCTTTTTTTTATTCCCCAAATGGGAACGAGCAGATTTACTTTTATTGATGTGACGGATGTCTGGATCTTCGCATTCAGTGAGCATCGACGATGCCTTTTGTCTGGAAAGACAAGAGTCCGAAGAGGTAAACTGAATGAACGAAGAGGAAAAGGAGAGATTAGTACTGGGTTTTGCTATTGGAGAGTGGATGGATGTTGAGCAGTAGCTCGAGTTTATTATGTTTTGAAGAAAGTACCTGGAAATGCACGA
This sequence comes from Typopeltis vanoorti, assembly GCF_054136105.1. Taxonomy (NCBI): domain Eukaryota; kingdom Metazoa; phylum Arthropoda; class Arachnida; order Uropygi; family Thelyphonidae; genus Typopeltis; species Typopeltis vanoorti. The sequence goes on along the minus strand of NC_143550.1, from coordinate 109,858,515 downwards.
AAGTCCATGGACGTGCCTTTAGAAAAGGAAGGACAGAAAGAGAGTGAGAACGTGAGTATATCTTATGAGAGACGGGTCACCCCCTCTGGATGGAACCAAAGTTTCAAGGAGATTTTGTTCCGTCAAACCTAAATAAGAACAGTCCTAAGATTGGGGTGATTTTGGATTTGTATGAAGTTAGAAATTGTACAGGTGAGACGCAGTGTCTCGAGCAGCAAAATGCAGCATTTTGTGGGGATGAGTTGGCTGTAGATATGATGCAATGCGAGTCCTTTAGCTCCTACACCCACAGTTTGTTTTCAACATTCTACTCCTAAGTTTGCTAAAATGTCCACTTCTGGATCGGGTTCCCAAATATCATAACTGCCAAATGTCTTTTTTTTTGTGACAATTTCGAAGAAGATTATGAAAATACATTGGATTAAATAATCCAGAAATCTAATTCTACGTATGTATGTAGAAGAAGATTTCTGGATGAAGAAGAAGAATTTCTGGTAGAAGAAGAACACGCATGTAGAATGATGCATGTTCCAACCATGTTTTTTTTTTTTTTGAATAATTATTTTAAGCATTTTGACTTTATTGTTGGTTTCTCATCTTCTTTCCTGCCTGTTTGTCCTTCTGTCCTTAGAAATCGCATTCGATAGTGACTTTTATTCAGAATTATTTGATTGTTAATAAATCATGAGTCGTTGATGTAAGTTAGTACATCAACGACTATAATTTGACCGGTAATGACAGTTTTGTTTTATTAGTAATTTTCTTAATTAATTTCTTAATTTTCTTAGTAAATAAGATTTTTTAAATTTTAATACCATTTCCGGGATGATAATAATCTGCTAGTGACTTTCCCAAATAATTTTTATTTTTTATTTATAATTGATTCACAATATTTAAGGCCTGCGTCTTGTTCCAGAGTTATATTTTGAAGTTTAATCTCAGGTTCTTAAGATATGATCGTTCGTTTCAGTTTGAACTCATTCTAGTGTTAATTTTTTATTTCAGATAGAGAACGATAACAAAGTACTTCACAAGCACAAGCATCCAACAAACTTCAAAGTATAGTTCCCCTAATGACATAATTTTGGGTAAAGAAGAGTGAAGTTAAACTCTGAATAGAGATAAACTTAAACTTTCAAGAAACTTTAGAAAATTACCTAAAGAAAAACTGATTAAAGTCACTGGAAATAATGTCAGGGAAGTACGAATGATGTTTCTCCAGTGTTTACCAAAATTCAATTTAGAAGTCCCATTGACAAGTCTGTCGATTGATTTTGTGCATTTCTGTGCAAAGCAAGTGTGATGAGCATTGTACGAAATGTCCAAAAATATGTCTGTTTGCGACTTCGTTAAAATCTCATATTGAAATATTGTGAATAGTAGTCTCTTAGTACGCAGTTTCGAAACTGTAAGCCAGCACTTGTCATGTGCTCTTTAGTATTTCTACAGTTATTACTTAGCTTAGTAACTATCTTCAAGTGTTACTAAGCTTAGTAGCACAGTTATTAACAGTTTTACCTTTGTAATATTGCAATGAAGTCACTTTTGATGCCTGCACTTTTTATCCTTTACAATAATCCTATAGAAAAGACTTTAAAATGTATGTCAGAACCTACTAGTTATCTAGGATATTGGAGAAACTATATAGAATTAATATATTTATATAATATATATATATATGTTAAAGATACCAAGCTATTTTAAACCTGGTTTTACTCCATTTCCCAAGTAAGCAAACAGACAAACAAGTCAAGTTTGCGCCTGCAAGTCATAGCTTTGTATCTTTAACATTAATTATACCCAAGGTAAAATACTTTCTACATTTATATCTCCTCCTGAGATTTTTATTTAATAGGGTTAAAACACCTTATGGTAACTTGTTTTGGTAAAATACTTATAAGCTCTGTATTACTAAATCTTGATATTTCTAGCCTAGCTCCCACTGACGAGACCTCAATAAAGGTCGAAACCGGTCTGGGTAGTGGCCCCTTGCCTTTAATACAAAGCATCATACATCTTCTCCAGGAGATGTGCTCTGCATTATGGGTAAATATTAAGATTAGTGATCAGAGCTTATTCTACTTTTACCATGCGTTGCCTTGGTCTTGCACTACGTGCAGGGTCAGCTAGACTTGCAGGCGCAAACTTGACTTGTTTGTCTGTTTGCTTACTTGGGAAATGGAGTAAAACCAGGTTTAAAATAGCTTGGTATCTTTAACATTTATTATACCCAAGGTAAAATACTTTCTACAAATATATATATATATTAATATCACATTTTTCTTTGCGCTTTTGTTTTTTTAAGATGTTTTTTATTATGTTCATATGTTCACGATACGGAAACTCAGAATTTCCATTCCAGAAATGTAAATAGGCAAGAATACACACGCAATTAGCAAACATAATATATTGATCTTAGTTATAAGTCTTAATTTCAACTCCGATCATCCCAACCAAAATCGATAATCTATTGACTGTTCTGCATGATCAAAGGACAAAGAAAGCGATGCCTGTAAACTATTATATTGTAAACAAAGACTCGCATTTCGTCGAGGAGGCGGTGACAGAACCCCAAAGGTTCTAGTAGTTAGAAAACTGTAAAGAATTCCATCTAAAATATCTTAAGAAGTTCATTCAAATTTTCTTATTTTGTGGGCCATCAAAATTGCGCAATTTCAGTAGCAATCTCCGAATGCGGGTCGAAGAAATTTGAGGAATCTTATTATTTCAGTATTTTTAAAGCTGCTGCACGAGAGGTTGTATATCTTTCGCATTACTCTCTTTCACCTCTCCAGTCCTGTCGCATTCTTTTTGGTAACATTGTTCAACCTTCTAAAATAAGTTCATCTCTTTTAGGTTTCTCCCCCTAATGAAAATGGAGTTATCTGGAAACCACACTGGAACTCGTTAATCGAGAGACCCTGGTGGGAGAGGTATCAGCCTGTAAGCTATAAGATTGAGACCAGAAGTGGAAATGAAGAACAATTTAGAGATATGGTGAGAAGATGTAACAAAGCTGGAGTAAGGTATGTACCTGTTTTTTTTTTTTACCCAGTATTTGAAATTAGATGGCATGCTATCTTCCTGGAAAGAAATGAGGGAGACAACTCCTTCGTTTCTTTCCAGGAAGGGCTGGGATGTTTGAGATTACACTCGAAGCAACTAAGGTTATGACACTAGGTGGTATGTCTGTTATTGCATGCATTATTCTGGCTGGTTTGCCTGGTTTACGAATGAGAAACCTCAGTTTCAGCGAGGAGAAATCCTACATCGCCGTATCAGATCTGCTAACTCAATAACTGAGAGTCACTAGAAAATTCTTGAACTCTCCACTGTATACTGTATACCGTTTACAGGAGACTATATGATGTATTACTCAGGACATGAGACAAGTCGTAAAAATGCAGTATCTTTCTTACTCAGGAAAAAGATGGCTAGGTATGTATTGGGTTATAATCTAGTGAGTAATAGCATCATTTCTCTCAGAGTGAGTGGACATCCAATGAATATGACCATCATTCAGGTTTATGCACCCACTACAGAGACATCAGAAGAAGACATTGAAGAATTTTATGGCAAGTTACAAGAAGTGATAGATGCAGCGCCAAAGGGAGATTTATGGCTACTTATCGGAGATTGGAATGCAAAAGTGGGAGAGACTGAGGAACAAGGAATAACAGGTGTTTTGGTTTAGGTATTCGTAACTCTGCAGGGAAGAAACTAGTTGAGTTTTATGCAGAGAATTCTTTGTTGTTGTTAACACCTGCTTTAAACAGCACAAAAGAAGATTGTACACATGGACACCTGATGGACAATACAGAAATCAAATTGACTACATACTTGGACAAAGAAGATGGACAATACAGAAATCAAATTGACTACATACTTGGACAAAGAAGATGGACAAGTGCAATTCAGTCTGTCAAGACTTTTCGAGGTGCAGACTATGAGTTATTAGTAGCTACGATATATGTGAAACTACGGAAACTGAAAACAACAGAAATGTCGATCAGATATGATCTTGGAAATACCAGCTGAATACTATATTAGCATACAGAACAGATTCAACCAGAGGTGTAGCTAGGGAGGGGAGGAGGGGGCGGTCCGCCCCTGGCGGCACTTTAATGAGCTTTTTTGAACTTTTGCAGTTAATTCTAAAATACAATCTCGAGAACTCATTCCCAAATATTGTAATACTACTGCGAATTTTTGTCACAATTGCTGTAAGTGTTGCTAGTTGTGAGAGGAGTTTTTCTAAATAAAATTGATTAAGAATTACCTGCATTACTATGAAATAGACTTCGCCAATGTAATCGACAATTTTGCCAACAGAAAAGCAAGAAAAATAACATTTTAGAATGTTGAAATTAAAGTTTTACTTCATAAATAAACATGGTATTTTAATTTATTTCCCTATACGTCGTTTTGACTTTTTGTAGTATTTTTGGTGTATTGAGATGGGCGGCAAACTCAGAGATCTCCCCGGGCGGCAAAAGCTCTAGCTACATCACTGGATTCAACACACTCAATTTGTGTGAAAGAAAACCAGATGAACTATGGGAAGAGATTAAAGATATAATTAAAACAGAAGCAAAGATGAATATTCCAGCAGCTTGTAAGAAGAAGTCCAAATGGCTGTCAGAAGATGCCATTAAATCTGCTCAGGAAAGGAGGAAAATGAAGGCCACAGGAAATTTGCAGGAAGTTCGACCTTTGAATGCAGAGTTTCAACGACAAGCCAGAAGAGACAAGGAAAATACTTTAACCAGGAATGCCAACAAATAGAAGACCAAAACAAGAAAGGAAAAACAAGAGATCTTTTCAAAAAGATCAGAGAACTAACAGGGAAGTTTAGTGCCAAGGTGACAATATTTAAAAGTAAACACAAAGGATATCTTACAGAAGCTGCAGACATCAAAGAAAGATGGAAAGAATATACAGAAGCCCCTTTACAGAAAGGACTCCAAAATTACTGAGAAATTTGAAGAGCAGAATTATACACAGGAGTCAGTACAACTGGAGAGTGAAGTTAGGTGGGCACTGTAACAGTTATCCAGTAAGAAAGCACGAGGAGGAGATGGAATACCCATTGAGCTGCTCAAAGCCCCTGGGAGAAGAGACAGTTAAAATTTTAACAGCTCTATGTCAGAGAATTTGGATCACAACTACATGGCCTAGGGAATGGAAAAAATCAGTTTATATTCCTGATTTCTCATGCAAGTAAAATCTTACTTAAGATCATTCAGAATAGACTGGAACCATTCGTGAAGAGAAATGCCAGATGAACAGGCAGGATTTCGAAAAGGCAGAGGAACAAGTAATCAAATCGCTAATGTGAGATGGATAATAGAAAGAGCACAAGAATATCAAAAGAATGTCTACCTTTGTTTCCTTGACTATAGCAAGGCTTTTACTCTGTAGATCAGTGGTTCTCAATTTTTTTTGTCTAGCGGCACACTAAAATCAATAAATAAATTTCATGGCACCGCTAGTATTATTTGCTTTTTATAGAGAGTAAAGTGCCGATTAATTGATTCTGAAAGACTCGCATATATAACCCATAAATAAATTGATATTACAGATACTAAAGATATGAAGGAAAGCGTGTTTAAAAAAAAACAGATTTTATTTAAACTGAAAAGGAAAAAGGAAAAACATTTGTTTACGATGTCTCTCGTTATAGTTGGAATATATAACAATAAGAAAAACCTCTACTCACTGAATTTAACGACTTTAATATCGTACTTCGTTTATTCTCGCCGATGACAAAAGACTCATGATTTTTGTTTAGGGGAAATGATCATGTATAATACTTGTCACACTGGACAGAGAAATACTAAAACAGACAGCAGGACAACTAACCATTCATTAGTTCATTTTCCCAAGTATTTATGTGCCGTCACATACCTAGTTAGTACGACACGCGGTGATCTAATGAAATCCCAGGATATAATATAAGAGTGATACAAAAAATGATAATTTTTATCATTTTTTGCATCACTTAAAATCAAAATATATAATCAAAATGCTTCATCCATTAAAATCAAAATATATAATTTTTTTGTTTTTGATTTAGTTATTTGTGACAATTGAATATTTTGCTTTTTTCAAATAAACGATTCAAAATTTCGCGGCACCCTTGTGGCATACTTGCGGCCCCCAGTTTGAGAACCACTGCTGTAGATCATGTGAAACTGTGGAATGTGTTAAGAACAATGGGAGTCCCAGAGCATTTCATTATCCTTCTGAGGAATCTTTATTATGAACAAGAAGCTACTGTCTGAACAGATCTTGGAGAAACTGAATATTTCACAATAGGTAAAGGGGTGCGACAAGGATGTATTTTATTTCCATACCTGTTTAACTTGTGCAACGAATACATTTTAAGAATGGAAGGGCTGGAGGAGTCTTCAGTTGGAATTAAAATAGGTGGAAAAAATATTAATAATTTGAGGTATGCAAATGATACCACCTTGCTAACAGAATGCAAAGAAGATTTGGAGGAACTTATTTTGAAAGTTAAAGAAGGGCTAAATATGGTCTAAACTTAACCTCAAACAACAAAAGTTATGGCAGCATATGAACTTGATTTTGAAGTAGATGGGGAGAAAATGGAAGTAGTTAATAATTTTGTGCTCCTAGGATACCGAATTGATAAAGATGGTTATTGTACTAAAGAAGTTACAAGAAGATTATTACTCGGAAAGAAAGCAATGACAAATTTAAGCAAGATCTTTGAAGATAAAGATATTAGCCTCAAAAAAAAAAAAAAATCAGAATCGTGAAAGCAATGGTATCCCTGTGGTACTATATGGATGTAAAAGTTGGATCCCGAGAATGAGTGAAAGAAGGAAGATAGATGCATTTGAATTATGGGTTTGGAGACGCTTACTAAGAATACCATGGACTGCAAAGCAAACCAATAAATCAATGATAGACAGAATAAAGGCAGATTGCTCCCTCAAAGCTATGATTATCAAGCAAAAATTGTCATACTTCGGACATATTATGCGAGCAAATGACAGTCTGGAGAAGATGATGATGCTTGCTGAAGTTGATGGAAGCAGGAGAAGAGGAAGACCAAGAATTAGATGGGTGGATAGAGTTAAAGAAGCAACTGGAGTGCGCTTGGAGGTTCTGAAAGACATGGTCAGGAACAGATCGGAATGGATGATATATGCACGTAAACACATTCTTGTGTTTACGTGCACGTGTTTACGTGTTTAAGAATGCACGTAAGCACAAGAATTACGTAAACACGTAAAGACAAATATTCTTGTGTTTACGTGCATATATCTTTCAGTCTTATGTCACAGGTATCCTTAAAACAGCAGATCGGAATGGTGAGTGTATGTTCGTGGAGTCGCCAGGACTCAGAAACGACTCGATTGAACATAACACACACTTTCCAACTGAAGTAGGTCAGCTGATCTCATACGTCGGTGCAATGACTTTTTCATCCCAAAATAGGCAAGCCAGCTGGGAAAATGAACAGACATACGTAACCCAACGGCTTTTTCTACGGCCATAATTCAAAACAATCTAATTCAACTTTCTCTCTCTCTCTGTCTGTCTGTCTGTCTGTCTTCCTATTTCAATAAAAGCTCTTTAAATTAAATATGTTTCTTTGATTAAATTACGATTTAATTTATTCACCGATTTTTAAATTTATTTAATTTAAAAATATAAATTATTTTTACATGAATTTAAAGCATATAATGTTCGGATAAATTCCGATTTCTTTCCCTCCTCCAGCCCAATTTTATTCAATTATCCGAAATTAAATTTGGAGGGAAAAAAACCATAACTGTTTCTTTGAATGCGCAATTGATGAATTCATGTTCCCATATTTATGATTTATCAGAGAAGCTCTGGATTTGTTCGAGTCACTTAGAGTAAACTACGCCATGCTGTCAGCAATGAGTTTAGTCAGCGAAATTACTGAGCGGTTTGAAAGATTTCAAAAAAAAAAAAAAAAAAGCTCAATTTATGACACTGGCGGGATGAGACCTTGGGAAAGAAACATATGTTACCCTCTATCAACGTAGCCCAAATGTAAGATAACCATAATAAAGAGATTACAACAGTGTAATCTCTTTACAGGTTGTCTAATACACACACATCTACAGCTAATCTTGCTTGAGTTTAATAATATCGTCTTCTAATATCATTTCTAATCTAGTATGTAATATCATCTTGAAGAATTGTATTATTTCCTTATGGAGGATCTGCATTAGGTGGTACAATTTCTAAAGCGTCATCTAAGAAGAGAAAAAAAAATCAAGAACGTGTAGTACGGAGCATAAATAACTAGAGAATAGATAGTGGACTAAGGGAATAAAACAGCATCAGGACATCTTGTCCTCACCAAGGACAATAATCATCTAAGACGTAATGAAATTAGTACAGGATTACGTCAAAAAACTACGGGTTGTAGGTTATTATTATTAGGTTTATAAATCTTAATAACAGTTTACAGTAGATACACTTACACTGCACTATATATATTTTTTTGGGGGGGGGGGGGAGAGTGAACAACACAAATGCATTATGTGACGGAAAAAATCTGTTGATGTGAGTGATCCGTTTATTCCAACAACTTCCTGTCTTGGGCTTTCTGTTGACACTCTTCCGTTGGAAAAAAAAAAAATGCTAATTAACAGTTCTCTAGATGACAATATTAAAATGTTTCTCTTAACAAGACTAACATTTTAGTCAGTTAATATGCCATTTCATCACTGGAGAAAGCATAATCTAAGTACTAAACATCTCTAGGCATACCTTTGCAGTCACCTGATATTATTTTTCCCCGTGTAAATTTATAAATGCTCTACTCGAACAACTGCAACCAATAAACTCGAATCCCACCGATGCACGTTCCAGCATAGCAGTCGTAACCTATGACTTCCTGGTTGGGAAACAAGAAACAGATCAAGAAAAAAAATACATTTAGCAAGATTATAAAATAAACTAACACAATCGCAACATATTCTTTGTGTCAGACAATCTGAATATATTTGTTATTACGAATATTTCTAACAAACAACAGCAGTAACGAAAATTTCCTATCCCATCTTTCCTTTCGCATTAGGCTTAACGTTAGGCCTACTGAGGAAATTGAATAGCCTAACCAAGAAATTTAACAAAATTTCTAACTAGGACCCTAATTAGAAAAAAATTCTTGATTTTCCTAATTAAAGTCGATGAAGTTTTTTTTTTTTTAATGTGGCTAGTCAAAACTTCATGATGTAATCATCATTATGGTAGAGAGAAGTAATCTTTTTATTAGAGAAAATTATAACATCAAATTACTCAAATTAATCAGAATGTACTAAACCTACTTTTGCTGCTATATCACAATTATTTCCTAAATCATTTCTGATATTAGGAAATAAATATTTATTATGAAAGAAATTATGAGCTATAATCTAGCACTACTTGCGGCATTCACGAAATCCCTAATTATTTTGTAAAATCAAATAATTTAACAACTTAATTCGTAGCAGAAAAATTCATCACAAAAACAAAAATATCGTGGCGATATTTTTGTTTTTGATTATAAATGAGAGCGCTCCATCACTCAGATGGTTTATTAAAACCTGACAATTTCCTATCCCATCTTTCCTTTCGCATTAGGCATTACCAAATATTCAAGAAAATCTTACACTATATCAAAAAATACATAAATAAATAAATAAATAAAACATTAGCCAAGGCCGTTTATTTCCTTATAGGAATAAAAGGCGTTAGATGAAGCCATTTTAGCCGTATCTATCTTTTGAAGACTGAGGGGGAAGTTCAATCTCCACCGGTAGCCAATCAGAGATAGCTGGCCCAAAACCGTGGCATCCGATGAAGAGACGACAGAAAGTCTCTTGGTCATATAGTGTCACATATTCTGAAATTGTGTGGTACAGTATGTGGATTCTACGGTGCATTTTCTTGAGTTTACGGAAAAAAAACCCACCTAGAGATCGAATAACTCGGGAACAGGTCCGAGAAAGGCTTACAAAAGCTTTTGAACGAAAAAAAAAAATCAGGACTGTGTTTTAGTAGCACTGAAATTATCTATCCTCATCCCATCGAAGAATTGCATTATGGTTTGTGTTTAAAATTCTAGCTATAAGCCTTGAAGGGCTCGGATGGTTGGGGAAATATGGCAATATAAGTTTGTCAAAAAGAAGAAGAAGAAGAGGGATTGAGTGCACGGCCATCAACAGAATAGGATATTTTATGCATAAATGGCCGGTTTCTCACTAACGAGAAACCGGCCATTTCCTAGTTACTATGGATAGGGCTATCCATAGAGTTACTATGGATAATCCTATCCATAGAATTATGGATTAATGACAGAAGGTCATTTATGAATAAAAGAAAGAGAATGATAAAATAACTGAGCTCTGGGAAATTCCTGATGGCGAGGAAATTGGTCGGGAAGTCCGAAATCGTTTTATTTATTTAATACTTATAATTAAAATTCAAAATATAAGTGGTGGATGGAGATAGCCTTCCTGTGTTCCCCCTGATCTCTGGGTGCACATGAAGCAAAAGTCTCCAACCTGGCGTCCAAAGGATATCATCCCTCCTGGACTGCTTTTTATTCAACTATATATTGTCCCACTACTCAGCTTCATGCCGGCTCGACCGTCACCTGGAACAAAAAGAGTCGCGTGGTCTGCTTGGGAGGAGGACAGACCACGAAAAGTGTACTACAGTCCCCACATCAACAAAATCTCAGGATTTACTCCCTGAGCATTGTAGGTCCCAAGATCCAAAGCCGAAGTCATTGGAAAACTCTCCCAGAATAAAAATATCGATGTCCTGTTACTTCAAGAGACTCATGTGCCTGATACTGTCCCAAATAGACTCAAAATCCTATTTGGGCCACATCTTAGTGGCTCAGAGGTTACATACAGATTCACGATTCATTTCCGTGATGAACAACACTTAGTTATTTATCTCATTTTTATGGCAATTGAACAGCAATTTTTTCTTATATCATGAACGAGAAATGAAATCGATAACATCAGTCGGGTAATAACCAAAACATGATTACTTACTAACTCATTTAAGTAATATCTTTATTTATTGCTAGTAATTTATTCCCAATAACAATATCTTTATTTATTCTGATGTTGCGTTACTGTTCGACATGTGCAATCTAAACTGCATCCTGAAAATACTAATCCTGAAACCATCTTTGCCATAGCATAAAACTGTCCTGTACATTCTTTATTCATCTTGCAATTAATAAATTCTTAGGTTGACTGTCTACTAAATGTCTAAGAGCATCTCCGAGAATCCTAAGAGAATCCTGAACTTACTGATTGAATTCCAATGTGACATGATGTTTATGAATATCTTTAGGTGGTGGAACAGTTTCTTCACTGCTTATCGGAAGTCTAAATTGTCTTAAATTATGCCATGTTTGATCTCTAGAGCCCACTAAGTATTCGAGTGCTATAGATTTTTAACCTTTCAAATTTTTATGTGAATTCAAATGTAGAGGAAATTTATATAAAACAGAATGAATCATATACGACGCAGTCATCTTTTAAAACAAGAAATATTTTGACTGACTTAAAAAAAAATGAGATTTGAACTCTCATCGAAGGAACATGTTATGTTCTCCATTGCTTCGTTAACATGTTGTATTTCTGAGAATAATATATTTCTAAGAGGATTTCTATGACTAATACAACATACTTCTATAAGCAAACGTAGAATTTTTTTTCTAAGTTTTTTAATTTCTAAGTTTACTTTAAGTTAGAATAGAAACGCGATGTAAACTGAAATTCTCCAAACTGATTCATCAAGGATTCTTTAGACCGCTAGCATCTGAGAGTGGTATGTCAGCATAATGCTGTTTTAAGGTAAAAATGTCATTAATTATAATGTGGACATTTAAAATACGTTGAAATATTGAAAAATACTAATTCATAATTAGTAATTAAGAAATATTGAAAAGAAGTTCTTACTCTGTCGCGTTTTGCAGAATTTATGTCGATGCTGTTATCAACCATATGACAGGACAGATTGGTGCTGGACAAGGTACGGGAGGGAGCTACTTTGATCCGTCTGTTCCGAAATATGATGGGGTACCATATGGACCAGAGCACTTTAACGGCAAAGACAAGTGTGGAACGAACAGTGGAGACATAGAGAATTATAACGATGCAAATCAGGTAAGTTAATAAAAAAAGAAAACATATACAGAGACCATACTTCAATCAGTTAACTAAATGAACTATTAACGACGTTAGCAAATTACTCCATGACATTTATGTCACAGGTTAAGGATGCCTAACACAAATAACATGGGAGAGGGTATAAGATATTGAAATGTATCTTCAGAAATGACGGAGTTTTAGTCTAAACCAGCCAGGTTAAAATTCACTCGTCCCAATCCACTACATTTTCTTCTTTCTTCCAGCTTCTTTCTTTCTCCAATCTGGAAGTTTGAATCCCATTATGAGCAAGGATACTTGAATATCTTCAAATGGCAGATGATTTTTATGGCTCAGTGTGAGATTACCATCATACTGACTGGAAGTCTGAAGTGGCTTGAAAAAGTTCTACGTGTGGTTTCTAGAAGAGAATTTCCAGATTATCCTATGGCACATCCAGGCAACATTTTTTTAATGATAATACCATCCGGGAGAGACTATTCAGACTTGAGGAGAAAGAAAAAAAACTTGTTAATGTTAGAGATTTGATGACCTGTATATTGTGCTCTTTACGAAATATGTAAGAAGGAAGACTGTTTCAAAAGGCAGTAGCAGAAGGAATGAATTAAGAAGAATTTTTTTCCCTGTGAGTTTGAAGATGAACTGTGGAATATTAAATGGCTACTGCATGTGTTTTAACAGATTCAAAAGAGAGTTGAGAAGGGGGCTTTTACTGATGTCAATTCTAATGAAGACCATTAAAATATCAGGAGAACTAGAAGGAACTGAATGTAATGGATCATTAAAGAACCTAATTTTGTTCTCTTCTGTACGGAGCCAAGTATGTTTATGACGCTCTTAGAGATGCCATCCCAAAACATTTGGGATGGTGGACAGATTTGTGATTTAGATTGAGTTAATAGCTATTCAAAGCTAAATTAATGTTGTAGATGCTGAAGAGGTTATATTCGTGATACGTTTATCCCAAGGGAGAGATTGGAACTTAGAATAAAAACGCAAAGCCAATAAGAGAAATCTCATCTTTTCATTTCTAGAAAATTCGGTGTTGTCAAAAGTAAGAGTGGAGAAAAAGGTTTTGTGTTTTTTTAAATAAAACAAGATTAAGGTTTACTAGGACTAACAACAGCAGCACATTGACGAATGGTGTGAAGGTAAGAATTCAGGATTGTAGAATTCAAATTTTATGAACGACATGTCCTCATTCGACAAACTTTATTGAGATCTGTTTAGTGCAAGGCTTAGTTTAATTTAGTTCAGTTTAGTCAGAGTCTGCAACTAATCTTTATTATCAAAGATTCATTCTCCACATATGTAATCTACATCCAGGCAAAAGGCTGGCAACCTAGTTCACAGAAGTCAGAAGACAGACACACAAAAATGGACGTTTGCTTAACAGGCCTTTGTGCCAAACCTAATCGCATGCCTTAAAACATCTCGAACAATCACTTGAGATTCCCCCAAAATTTCCTTAGCATTTATCCAACAGTGAGTGACGTAGGTTGATTGGGTTGTTGAGTGGTAGAATCCATGCCAGCGATTGTGTATCATTTGAGAGCTTCAGATGATTATTTATTGCAAGAACAAAAGAAATGGCTTCTGATCCTAAAGAAGTTGGTAGAATTACGACTTTTTTTTAAAGAGCTTAAAAGAACACAATGAACTGTCTTATTATGTTTGTTCAAAATCTTTGCGATAAGCGGAACGAACAAGTCACTAAAGCCGTTAACGAATACGAAGTCTTTGTTAAATATAATAATTTAGCAGTGGGAGAATTCTTTAAAACTGTAAGATTTGTTCTTCTTATTCACAGTGTAATAAAGAGACCACTGAACTGTGTCAAGAACTTAACTCTTTAAAATTACAATACGAACTTTTAAACCAACAATAACATATAGAATATATTATCATAGATAGACAGTCTCCCTAAAACTACACCTACAAAAATTTAGGGACACAATTTTTAACTCAAGTGACATCTTTTTGATGAACACCGGACTTTCTGATATTCATCAGAAAGTCTCAAAACTCAAAACCAATAAAAATCTAGCGCTCAGAAGACATAAACCGCAAAAAAAGAGGATGCTACTTTTAACCAAAATGAACGTGGACAATAAAAAGACTTAATGACAACAGAGCACAGCAGCACTCATATTCTGAACTCGCTCGACGAATGTAAATAACGAGGGAGTTTTCTATTCTACTTTAAATATCAGGGGTATTCGAAAAAATTGGGTTATGCTATAAGCTTATCTGAAGAATGTGACATTCATGGTATTGATATATTAGTCCTAACTGAAGTATTCGCTACTATGGATTAAGTAATAAGCTACTAAATTCCAAGCTTCGTACACACAGCAGACAAACAATTCGATGTTGTAGAATACTAATATTGACAAAACAGAAAAAAGTAGCAACCATAAAATACAAAGTCGCAGATTATCATCATTTCATGGCCTTAAAGCTACATAGTAATCACAATCCTTACGATGTTCAGAACCTGAAAAGAAGTTCGAAAAAATAATTAACGAGGAAGTGCTAACCAAGAAATAAGGGGAAAAAACGCCGAAAGAAATTATATAATAGCAAGCTATACGGATTAAACGATTTAGTTTCTGCATAGATATGCTATAACAAAAAAAAGTATGCATTTTATGTTGACTATACACTAAACAGATTAATATCATCACTGTAGTACTATAAAATGAAAAAGCTGATCTTCTGGGACAAAGAGATGATGGCCACTTTATCTGCACTGCAATAAAAGCACATAAAATATTAGCACTAAACACGTATGCCACAATGTACTTATGTTAAAGCATTACTGTGATAATAACTAGTTTATAACTAGAACCGGGTACCTTATAATAGGCCACAAACAACAAACCATATTACTTATAAATACAATCATTAGACAAAAGCCACCAGTTGTGAGAGACTAAATCGTTTTTGACAATATGTATTGTATCGCATATCAAAAAACACACTCATATGTAAAAAGTGAGCTAATAGTTGAGGAACCAAAAGATCTTTCCAATTTCCATGCCCATTTATTTCTGTGAAAATCGCATTTGATTAAATGCAATAGACTGAAGGAAGACCGTTCTCATTTCGATTCTAGTTTCCCAGTGAAACTTTGACTAGACCTTAAATTGACAAGTTTCTGAGTTAGTCGATCTCTGATCTGAGCAAATAGATTTTTTCTTTCCCTGAAACTCAAGATTTTAACCCCACAGCTCAAAATTTGACCTTAGAATCCACACTATTACAGACAAAAATGCGATGTTAAGGTTTGGAGACACGAAATGATGGCCGTTGTCTGCGCTACTCCCTCCAGATATTCTTGGTTTATTGATAGGTTGGGCTCACTAGTGAAAGATGAAGGATGGAGACTGGTTTACCAACCTCTCTTCAAAACGGAGCTCCGTCTTGAAATGAAACCATTCTTTGAATGATGTGGTGAAAAATTCTCCCTTTGTACCCTCGTTTATGTTTGCCCAGTTAAGTTGATATTCTTACGGATGCACAAACAGCCGAAGAATTAACTAAATCCAGAAGAAATAGATTGATCGATGTGAAGTGTAGTGGTGTTTGCAGAGAATGCGCTCCTTTCATTCTCACCTCCTCATTTAATTCTGATCAAGCTGGACTTTTCAGGAAACCCAAACCTTCAGAAACATAAAATACAACAATATTCCAAATTTGATCGAAATCGGCTGAACGATATGAAGAGTACAAGTGACCAGCATACGAAAGAGATTGAAGAAGAAGGAAAAAAAAAAAAGATTTGAAGAGAATATTTGTTCAGGAAAAAATAACCAATTTTTTTCTGTCTTCTCAAAATGTTTTTATATTTTTAAATGAAATTTAAAGCTTCAAATATGGTAGTGTATGGGGAAGTATGGGGAACTGAACAATGAGACTTATTTGTGCCTATGGTCGCACAGAAGGTTCTACTAAGGTAGAAGCAGAGGAATTTTTTGAGGCTTTAGAAAAAGCAACTGACACAATGAAAAATGAAAAGTTGGTCCTTGTTGTGGATCTAAATAGCGGAGTAGGAAATGATTGTGAGACATACAAAAATATTTTGGGAAAATTTTGAGAAAAGAGCAAAGCTAATAATAATGGCAAATATCTGTTGGATTTCTTCTCAGGACATGGACTGGTTATTACTAACACCATGTTCCAACATAAAAATGTCCACAATTTCACATGGAGAGAAGAAGAAGCAAGGAATAAGAAAAGTCTCATTGACTATGTTATTGTTGATAGTGATGTTTTCTCCCTGTGCAGGACACCAGAGTGTACAGAGGATTTGAAATTGGAAGTGATCACTATTTAGACTTGAGCAGGATAAAATTGAATTTCATATTGAAAAGAATAACATGTAAGAAAGTTTTGAAGCGAATAAAAATTGAGAAGCTCTCAGATGTGAACTATAGACTAAAATACACAAAGATTATTGAAGAAAAAATGAAAGAGTTTGAGAACAGGAATCAAACCTTGGAGATTCAGAGGCAAACTCTGAAGAAAACATTGATTGATTCTGCTAGAGAGGCATGTGGTGAGGTCGTCTGTAAGTATAAAAAAATCAGAACTCCTTGGTGGACACAGGAAGTTAAAGAGGCAGTGAAGGAAAAGAAGAAAGCATATCAAAAGTTCCTGTCAAATAAGTCAGCTTGTGCTCTTAGATAATACAGAGACAAATGTAAGAAAACAAAACACTGTGTAAAACTAGCTAAACAAAAGTCATGGGAGGACTCTGACAATAACATAGAAAATAAATATCAAGAAGGTGGTAAGATATTCTGAAAGTTGTTGAAGAAGCTTAGAAATGGAGGAAAGAGTGCTGTAAAAGGGGTTAGAGATGATAAAGGTGAAATGAAAACGGGAGAAAAAGATATCCTTGAAGTATGGAGTAATTACTTTGAAAGGCTGTTAAATAAAACAAGCAGTGATGATAGCACAGTGGTAAAAAACACTTACCAGTCATGCAGTCAGGAATACATATCAATACTTGAAGTAGAAAAAGCCATCAAAGGCTTGAAATGTGGAAAGGCAGCAGGAGTAGATGATATTCGACCAGAAATGCTGAAGTATGGTAGTATGAGTCTTACAGTGGCTGCACTGCATAGTTCAGAAAGCCTGAACAGAGGGACGAATTCCCGATGATTGGAGTAGAGCTCATATAGTACCCATATATAAAAAGGGAAATAAAACTGAATGTAAGAATTACAGAGGTATTTCCCTACTGAGTGTTCCTGGCAAAATCTATGCAAGTATACTTGAGAAACGGTTGAGAAGAATTGTGGAAGAAAAGCTTGGTGAAGAACAAGCTGGATTCAGGCCAAATAGGGACTGTCAGGATCAGATCTTCACTTTACCACAAATAGTCGAGAAAGCATGGGAATATAACAAAGATCTGTATTTAAATTTTGTCGATTTGGAAAAGGCATATGACAAGGTGCCAAGAAAGAAGCTATTCAATACGCTGCAGTTATATGGTGTCAATGGGGCATTATATCAAGCAATACTTAGTCTTTATTTGAGTTGTAAGTCAGCAGTTAGAATTAAAGGAAGTACAGGAAGATGGTTTAATGGTAAATCTGGTGTGAGACAAGGATGTACATTATCCCCTCTGTTATTTATTATCTATATGGATCACATTATGAAGGAAAGTGGTATTAAACATGATATCAAAATTGGAGATGTTAATGTCAGCTCTTTGCTTTATGCGGATGATGTTATACTTCTAAATAAATCCGATAGAAGTTTGGAAGATTCTCTGACTAAATTGAATAACTGTTGTCATAGATATGGTATGAAGGTCAGCAATAAAAAGACAAAGACAATGAAAATAGGTAGAACTGTGAAAATGTCAACTGTGTTGTTAACGGGGAACCTGTGGAACAAGTAAAACATTTCAGCTACTTAGGCACGATTTTTAGTGAAGATGGTGAATTAAATATAGAAATAGACAACAGAATCAGCAAAGCTGGTTTGGTGGGAAGTCAATTGAATAAATTCATATGGAATAAGAGAGAAATTAGTCGGAACACTAAATTAGCTGTATACAGTTTTAACTTATGGATCTGAGAGCTGGGTCAGAGTAAAATACTTGACCAAAGACTAGAGACTGCAGATATGAGAGTCCTGAGAAAGATTAGAAGTGTGAACCGATGGCATCAATGGCAATATCATATTAAAAATGAGGATATTAGGAAAGAACTTGACATTGTCAGCATCCAGGAATGCGTTAGCAGAGCTAATCTCGGGTGGTATGGTCACTTAAACAGAATGGACTAAATAAAGAAATAAAAAAGGCTAAAACAAGTGTTTTCTGCCAGGTTGGCAGCAAAACGACCCAGAGGAAGACTAAGATATAGGTGGATTGATACGGTTCAAAGTGCCTTAGACGATAGAAATATAAGATCTGATATTGTTGGAGTCTTGACAAGTAACAGACTGATTTGGAAGAAAATTGTAGATAGGAAGTTAGTAATGATGTAATTTTTTTCATGTAGTACTATCATATCCTGTACACCCCTTGAAGGTACATGGCAGGAATTTGATGGTGATGATGATGATGATGATGAATATGGTAGTGTCTGTCCCTGGTCGAGACCGTGTAAGCTTGTGATAACTTCCATAGCACCAGAACGGCTTAAAAGCGACCATTTTGTTTGGTTTTAATCCCCGACAACTTGTTTTAGCCTTTTTTATTTCTTTATTTACCTTTTTTTTTCAGCCGATTCCCGATTCTCGAGCTTGACCTTTCATGCAGATAAGTTTTTTCGCCTGGAAACAAGCCTGATAGTTCATTAAATAAAAAAAAATAAAATAAAAAAATCGACTATAGAACTTCCATTATTTCTCACTATAATACCAGTTCGGGTTAGGACACAAGGTGGTACTAGCTTGCAGTAGTAAACTTTATTTATTTATTTTTTTTTTTTTCATATTTCATTGTTTCACCCTTTTATTCACAGGTGAGGAACTGTAAACTCTCTGGACTGCTAGATCTGAACCTGGAATTGGAATACGTAAGAAACAAGATTGCTGATTATTTTAATCGACTCATTGAAATGGGTGTGGCTGGTTTTCGAGTGGATGCTGCGAAGCATATGTGGCCTGGAGACTTGAAAGCTGTTTATGGTCGTTTACGCAATCTGAACGCGGAGTTCTTTGCTCAAAATGCTCGACCTTTCATCTACCAGGAGGTGATTGATATGGGTGGTGAACCAATTAAAGCAGAAGAATACGTGCAATTAGGAAGAGTTACAGAATTTCGCTATGGAAAGAAACTAGGTAAGTAGCGACACCAAACGGTAAAACTAAGAATTATAAATTCTTTCATTTTTTTAACAACGTGACTCAACTTTCTCTTTTCCAGGCGATGTCATACGGAAGAATGACGGCCAAAGACTCAGATACCTTAGAAACTTTGGAGAAGAGTGGGGATTTGTGTCGTCCAACAACGCATTAACTTTTATTGACAACCACGATAACCAGCGAGGTCATGGAGCGGGAGGATATGGTAGCATTCTGACTCACTTCGACAGTCGTATGTACAAGATGGCTATTGCCTTCATGCTTGCATGGCCTTATGGGATGACTCGTGTGATGAGTAGCTACAGCTGGAACCGCGACATCTCTAACGGAAAGGACAACAACGACTGGGTTGGTCCTCCTCACGATGACAATTTCAACACGAAAAATGTAATACGTAATCCTGATCTCAGCTGTGGTAACGGTTGGGTGTGCGAACATAGGTAGGCATTCCCGTGATTACAGTATATTAATAGATGTAATGAATTTTTTGCATGGAATGCATGGAATTAAACTGAAAGTTTAATTTTTATCTTAAATATTATTTTAAATTACAATAACTTTTAATATAAAATATTTATTGCACATAAAATATGAAATATTAAAATTTTGAATGAGGCATAACTGATCGTTTCATTTTTTTTCTTCACACACTAGATGGCGCCAGATATATAACATGGTTCGTTTTCGCAACGTCGTTGGCTTTACCAACGTGGAAAACTGGTGGGATAATGACTATCAACAAATAGCTTTTAGCAGAGGTAACAAAGGGTTTATTGCCATCAACAACGAAGATTTTGCTCTAAGTAGAACACTGCAAACCGGTTTGCCATCAGGGACCTACTGCGATATTATATCTGGAATCAGAATAGCATTTGAATGCACAGGAAGAACAGTGAATGTGGATTCAAATGGAAACGCAGAAATTTTCGTCGATAACAAGTGGGAAGATCCAATGATAGCAATTCACACTGAGGTAATATTTATGAAAAGACAAACTCGGAGACGTTTCCTAATTGAATGTTAATTTAAACAGAAAGGAATTCGTTAACTATAAAAGGATAAGGATATTTTAATTGTTTTTTAAATTTAGCAATCTATCAATGTATTACAACGAGACTGCTGTCACTTAAAGAATTAGTGCACAATAGTTAAAAAATAATGAAGGCATTTAATAATACAACAATAATTCGAAACAAATAAAGACATAAATGTACCGTTAATATAAATCATAAGAAGTTAATGGTAAATGTTCTATGTATTACCTGTTACATTCGAAAGTATAATTCAATTGAGTATACTCAATAAGCGCAGGTAACGTAGCATTTGTAGAGTAGAGAGGAGGGGAGAACGAAAAGTTGGTATTCCAAGTACGATTTGGGAAATTATTATTTTTCAGGGGATTCAAATAATTATAATTCATTCCATGTGCATTGTTGGCAATCCAAAAATCATATCGCGTGCATTGTTTGGTCATTTTGAATGATAATTATGACAAATTCTTCCATTGTTGTGTTCAATACTGTTATGCCCGATCACACCATGTTGGGTTTGTGTGCTATAGATGTTACGAAACGCCTATGCAAAGTAACGTCAAAACGAATCCGAGGAATGTTATCTTTTATTTGTTAATAAATTCGGTTAGCGTAAAGTGACATTCATCAGATAAGTTGATAAAATCGTGAACAGTTCTTGTTAACCAAACTGAGTTTTTAATTTAACGTATATGATTTAATGTCTTTTCGACCTCATTTCTGAAAGTGATTTAAAATAGGGGGAGTGGCGATTTTAAAAAAGTTTCCATCAGTTATTCGCTGTCACACTAGATACCCATGACTAATTCATAGAGGACAGAAATAATGTTTCTAGAGCTAACGCCTTTTCCTTATCTCTAAACATCGCCTTCATGATAACCGATCTCAGCGCACACTTCAGCGAGTCTAGCTCAGTACGCACAGATGATGCACACAGTGAAACGCTCCATCCTGTTGATATCGATCTAATTTATTTACCTTGCCATAACTGCCCTAAGATAAGATAATAATATACTAAAAGGATCCTCCCCCTGTTTGCCGGGGAAGGGATCCGACATCCAGATGTCCTTCTACTGATCTGGAATGCGAGTTTCATAGAAGAGAAATTAATCGTTTATAATTCTTTAAATGTTAAGGTTTGTGATGATTGGCCTTTCCGATACAATTGTATTCATTTTTTTAATATACAGAGTGACCATAAAATAATTCATCCCAAGCACTGACCTACACCTTTTTTTTTTTTTTTTTTTTATGTCTGAGTGACCTCTGTCTGAATTTCCACTGATGATACACTTCCCTATAAAGGATTTGAATTTTTATTCAGTGGCGGTTTCAGGGGTGAATGGGAGAGTTAAGGAAGATAAGTCAATTGCTTCCTTCTTCAAGGAACAGACAAAAAAAAAAAAAAAAAAAAAAACGTTTTGAAACGAATTGTTTTGAAAAAAAAAAAAAAAGCAAAATAAATTAAAAAATTTGTTAAGCTCCCTTTCCGATGTGTAACTTCTCCCTCCCTTAAAAACAATCGGCATTTCTTTTCTGTGGATCGTTTTTTTTTCCCTTTTCGAATTGGTCATTATGTGATTGCGATTCGATCGTATATGAAAAGTAATCTCTCTCTCTCTCTCTCTCTCTCTCTAGCCTGATTTTAGTTGAGATTCACAGCAGTTAAACTTTACAGTTTTTAGACCTTCCCATATAAAGATACACATCGGAACTGGTTTTTTAAAAGTGGATAAATAATCCGCATTCCTTTTGAAGGATCTACGTGATATGTAAGCATCCCACGGTCAACTCGCATGTAGTTTATTTTGCTGAGTATCATAAAATTCTTGCTGCTAAAAAAGTACAGGAGTTTCAACTACCGGTGTGTGTGTGTGTGTGTGTGTGTGTGTGTGTTTCTTTCAGGTGGGTGAGCCTGCTTAGCTCAGTGGGTATAGACCAGGGGTCGGCAACCTGCGGCTCTTTGAATGAATAATTGCGGCTCTTTTCGTTATTAAACAATCTATTTTTTAAAATGCAAAATGAATGTTATTTATTAAATTAGAAACTAAAAACCCTAAATTTAGCATTTGCAATAAGTTAAGGATATTTTACATTTAATCAAGGACATTTTACATTAAGTTAAGGATATTTTACAATTGAAAATAGTATATACGATGCTGAAAAATTTAATACTTTCATGTTTGAACTCTTTGAAATCATACGCGATATTCCTTCTTTACATTCTATTTACATTTTACAAAAATTCTACTTTATGGTGGATATGACTTCCCATTTAAATGCACTAAATAAGAAACTACAGGGAAAGGGAAATACAGCAGTTTTGCTTTTAGAAGTGATTTCGTTTGAACCAAAATTATATTTGTCTGCGACAGACTTAGAAAAAGGCACATTTTCCTACGTTGAAGAAATATCAACAATAACAAGCTGATAATAGTTCCATAAATTTAACCTTTTTCAAAGAAATTGTGGTAAATATGCGATCTGCATTTAATGGGAGATTTGAGGAGTTTAGAAAGAACAATGCAACTATGTCATTTTTATTGCGACCACTTGAAATTAATCCTGCCGAATTAAATTTTTCACCCTTTGCTGGAATTGATGAGGCTGCATTTCAACTTGAGTTAGAGGACCTGAAAACCAAGGATTTGTGGAATTAGAATATAATGAAATCTTAAAGCTGACCTGGAAGAGTTGGAAAGACAAAAAAATCTACCCTTGCAATACAACACAAATAGTCTGAAATAGACGATCTTAAAAAGCAAGATCAGATTGTATTTGACACGTGGAATTGTTTACCGGACACTTGCATTCAGTTAAAAACTGAACTGGACTTCTGTCGATTTTCGGATCGACATATTTCTGTGAGAAAATATTTTCTAATGTGAATTTTATTAAAAGTAAGTTGAGAAACTTACTAAACAACATGAGTCTTTCGTCATGTTTGAAAATGAAAATTACGGCGAATACGCCGTAATTTTCATTTAGAAATTGAGAAAATATTTTGAAAAAATTATTGAGAAACTATCCCAAGAAGATCAACAGCAAAAGTCGCATTAAGAAGATATTTTAAATTAAAAAAAAAAAATTAAAGAAACAGGTATGTTATTGGATTTTATACATGTTTTTGTAAGGAGGAGCAAATCTTTGTTTTATTATTTAATATTTAAAAATATCATATAATTTCGTGTGACATGCCACCCCTGTGTTTTACAAGTATGATAACGTGTTACTGCAAAAAAAAAAAAAAAAAACTGAATAAATAATTTAATTAAAATATTTTTCAATGTAGTTTCTAAATTTAAAGCAGTGATGAGAAATTAAATAGTAAATCAAATACTCGGTTCGATCCGCATAAAGAATATTTTCTTTTTCTTTGATAAGAAATTATTACTTTATTTACCATTATTTAGGTATATTTTAATTTTTTAACCTGCACAAATAAATCCACATGTAAAAATCAACATTCATAAAATAGATGTTTAATTAAAATATACTAATTCTGCCGTACAAAACGAACACCGTGGACCACACAAAAAAATCCGAGAGGGCCGCATGCAACCACGGACCATTGGTTACTCATCACTGCGTGCGGTTCCTAAATTTTTTTTAACAGATATAATTTAAAAAATGGCTCTTCTATCCAAAAAGGTTGCCGACCCCTGGTATAGACGAAGCTGTCTGGTCGGAAAGACCTGAGTTCGATTCACGTAAAGAACCTTTATCTGGTCTCTTTCGACGAAAGGTGAGTTAGCCGGTCTCATACGAGGGGGTAGGGTTTTTTAAACCGGAAACTCTGGTTTTTCGTCCCCCAGAACAGGCAAACCGGCCCCCGTGAATACACAGACGGATTGCAGTCAGGAATGCTTAAGATCAAGCCATACGCCTGATTCGTCAGCTATGCCGGTCCCGAGCCCAGATAAAATTAGGCGGGGGGAATTGAGATGGTGCCGTACTTCCTTGTAAAAAGGGTCTCCCTGCCGTTGTATCACCATATGTTAAATAAATAAAAAAAAATCTTTCAACTGGGGTATTGAGTTTAAATCCCTCCAGTTTCCGGTTTAACTTAGGAGAGGGATTGCGGAAATCTTTCTAATGAGAAAGAATATTTGTAAATATGAAATAAACCTTTGTTTTATGTAGAGTTTTTTAAGAATTACTTTGTGTATTTCAAGTTTTTATTTATTTATTTATTTTTTACCGTACTTTAAGAAAATATACAAGGAAACAATCATAACGTATTTAATTTATTTGCGCAGAACACAATACAAAAACAATAGAAAATGATCCCGTCCCATAAGCATTGGGGAAGGGAGAAAATCGTTAGAAATAGTTCACTAATATTTACTTTTCTCTTACTGTTTACAGGACAAGATTCGGTGAACCTCGTGATGCAGTTTGACAATCAGGAAGTCAAGAAATGGGAAGGGAAAAAAATCTCGGAGGCTACGGAAATATTTCTATTAAAACTTAATCGTCAATTTCTTCTTATAGTTCTATAAATTAAAATATATTGATGGCTCATTTCTTTACACACAATAAATTATTTTATTAAAAAATGCTACGCTTTTAAAACTATAAACAAAGGTATTTAGTGTTTGCAAGTAGCTGTAAAAGTGCACATGGAATTCATAAATAAAGCACAGCTTAATTCCTGGACTCAGTTTTATCTTTTTTCCTGTTAAGTCACATGATAGGAAACCTAAGTAGCGCTAAATAGGTCGGCTCTTCCTTGATGCATTCTTTTAAGTGGAAGTAGTGTCTTTCGTCTCAGCTCTATTTTGTAGGCTGGACTGAGTAATTGATGAACAAAAAAGGTCCATTAGAATTCGATTAGCCATCATTTGCAAGGGCACACACACACTCACCACACACACACACACACACACACAAAAAAAACATTTTTCTTGTACTACTCAAGACTCATACCAGGGTCACATGATTTCATTGGAGGGAGGGGGGAGGAAACGATCAGTTGTACAACGGTGATTATCACTAATCAGCCATTCCCAATCCGTTGACGACCTCTCTGCGAACAATACGGCGTGACCTCAACGAGACGGAAGTTTTGCGCACACCTGCTATCCGTGACATTCGCCCGGCACCGACGTCCTCCCTCGGAAACCGTTTAGTTACCGGTGTTGTCTCTCGGTAATTACAATAATTATGAAGAACGCAGTTGACTGCTCCCGGGCAAAGTCAACCGATGCCGATTTTCGACGTACGGACGACAAATCGTGGCGACATGTTCAGAGAATAAGATTTCATCTGAATACAGAGCAGCAATCGCATGAAGTATTTCGACATTCAACTTCGGCCTCTGCTAAAGAAAAGGAGGAAGAAGAAGAAGAGATCTAAAAAATTACGTTGATTTACAGATCAGCTCAAAAGTACTTTAAAATTGTCCATTATAAAATCAATATCACAAGACCAGAAGGAGCTTTAAAACACTAACGAGGCTCGACGACCTGATTTTATAAAATTAAAATAAAATAGAAGTTATATTTACTTTCTTAGAAAAATGCGCCAGCATTGCGCGAAATGACAGATGATGGAAAAACATATCAGATTGGTAACTACGTCTATTTTTCTGTTGAGCTCCTCCCTCAATTAATGTGGTGAATCACTCATTTGTACTGTCACAAAATTTTTTTTTTTTTATTCACGTCTACATTTGTATTAAAAAAAGCGGAAATGTGTGTGTTTCCCGTGCAGGTGTAATATGGTAATTTTTTCCAGCGGATCCAATACATGTTGTTTATGTCACAGTCTGTTAGGCTTAACTATCCACAGTAGTGATAGTGGAAGATTTTTATTTATTTATATTCACTTTTCTCTGCCGTGTTTTAACCGTTTTGAGCCTAACATCTTTTTTTTTTTTTTTTTTTTTTTTGTCGGGTATTCTTTTAATCATCTACCTGGAATTATAAAATATTATTTATTAAGAGTTGTTTGTTGTATTTCATGAATAACAATTAAAAGTTTCACGTATAACAGAAACTACTCTCAACAAAGAATCACTTAGTAAAAAGAAAGAGAGAGAAAGTTACCTAATGTCTTTTCATTTCCTTTGTACTAAACCCACACCACACGCTTCTTGGATATCGGCAAGCAGCCTTTATCTCTGACCATTGTCTATGCCACAGCGTTTCCCAAACTTTTCCTACAACGGAACACTTCATAAATCCTGAAATTTTCACGGAACACCTTGGTTATTTTGTAATGTATTAATTAATAATTAAGTGTTGATTTAGCTGATTTTTATTATTAATTATTAATTGATCGTTACTTTTTAATTAATAATTGATCGTTAATTAATAATTAATTAAACATTATTTAAACCATCATTAAATTAATTTCTGCTGATTTTCATTGGCATATCCTATTCTGATCACCAAAAATTCATAATATTATTATAAGTACTTACGAGTGAATGCAGACTTTTCCTCCTGTGTGCTGGTAGTTTTCCCCTCCTTTTGTACATCCTGGAAATCGCTTTGTAAGCTGGTGATGGATGACTCACTATCTGTTGAGTCACAATTACCTTCAATAAGAGATTTCTTAATACCAAAATTAAACAAAGTCCCTTGTCTCTTATTCATATTAAAATTTAAATCTGCAGGCCTATTACTTTTAAAAAATCACGGCACTACGATTTCGAAACTTTCATCCTACAATACGAACTTGCGAAGAAAGTATTCCGTATTAATAGATTTCAGAACCGGATACAGACTACCTTGATCTTCAATTTTAGTGGAAAAATTTTCTTTATACTTCCTTGCTGATTGGTCACTAACATTTGCAACACAGATGTTATTTCGTTCAGTTTTGAGAACAGAGGATACGCCACCCATTGTTATAATCCGCTTGCAGGCAATTTTTATGACCGTCATAAACAGCGGTATTCCCTTTCCCAAATATTGAAAGGTTTCGATGTGTGAAAATTAACGATAATTCATGAATACTTCCGCGTTTAAAAATACAGGTCTTGGTCACTAACATTTGCTACACAGATGTTATTAGGCGTTCTGGGTCTGAGCTTTTCGACATATTGAAGAATTATTATTCTCCTCAGAATATTTCCACTATAAAATATTTATTCATGAAAAATGCTTAGAAAACGAAAATGACAAATTCCAGGAGAACGTCTCGCGGAACACTTATTCACCTTCCGCGGAACACAGTTTTGGAAACCCTGGTCTAGGATGAACGAATTCCTACAGCACTCTAGATAAGAGGCAATGTTTCCTAATCGTATGTCGTATTTATTTGCATATATCCTTCGGTCGACACCGCCTAATTAAATTAAAATTCCGGACTTCTTCCAGAAGGAGTATGTGTGTGTGTGTGTGTGTGTGTGTGTGTAAAGCACGTATAATAATAATAATAAAGATGGATGAAAAAATGGTATCACGGACATCACTAGAATTCAGCCATCAGCAAATTATATTATGATTATTTATATCGTGATATTATTTTGGATCCATCGTCTTCATTAAACTAATGATATAAAGATGTAACTTAAAATACAATGCATTAAGCTTGCATATATTTGTGAGAGAATACCAAAAGATATCCAACGGATAACTTTTTAGTTATCATCACAATTAAAAAAAACAAAAAAAAAACACTGTTACAGTTCTTTTGGTAAGCAGTATATGTGAAAACCTCACTAAGCTGTTGTTCAATGAAAGAGGAATGCAGATCTACGATTCGACCACATATCCACCTGGCTAATGGTGACTTGTCACGACTGCAACAATCACAGCTGGCATGGCTATCACACCAGTATACTAACACGTCTAACAAAACCCTATCATAAAATCAATCCTGAATTCATTAAATAAAAATTCAGCTTAATGATTTCAAGTGATTAGACCTGTAATTACAAGGAAACAATCATTCATTAGGAATTCCCCCTTCTAATCTCGCAACTCCTTTCCCTTCATCTTCGTTTGGAGCTAGCGTTTAATCAGTCCCGAAAAATCCGCTATAAGGTAGCTGTTATGAAAATTTAATTCTGGTCAATGAATTATTAAATGCACGTGTTTTTCAGTATCTTCAAACATTTGTCTTTGGTGCTTTCATAGCAGGAAAAGTGAGATACGGAAAACAAGGGGGGGGGGAGAAATAGGGGTATGGCCTTGAAAAAGGTGATAAGGAAGCCTTCGTGAATTAATGAAACTCAAGGAAAGCTACTTACGTTTTTTGTTTTTTCGTTTTATTTGAATTATTTAAAGAAGTTCACAAAAGTATGAATTCTTATTATACAGAAAAAAAGCAGAAATTTTAAACTCCTATTAATTCATAAAAATTAATTATGTATGATAAATTTACATAGAGTAATGAACAGATATTCTAAGACAAGCAATTAGGATAAATATTAGGTGCAAACTTAATATGGAAGGAGACGCAAATTTCGTTTTGAGTAATATTCTCTTGGGACTGTGGAATGTTCAATACGAGGATAAATTGAAGAAATGTTCTCTGCTGATCTAGGTAGATAGGATGAGAAAGGAATATATGTTATTGAGATATGATCTAAAGAGACATATTGAGGAAGTGAAAGGAAAATTTTTTTGCTTAGTGGAATTCATTATGCGCACTCTAAAGAAGTATGCAGAATGACGGGATTCTAGTATTGTCTGATCTTATATTTCGGTCTTGTAAAGCACTTCTGACTGAATCAATCTATCTTGGTCTTTTCTCCACCACCCCAGCATCAACACTTCGTGTGCTAATCTGTCCACTTCCATTCTTCTTAAGTGAGATACCACCTTAGATTAACTCTTCCCCCCAAATGAACTCTTCCACCTAATTGTTCTCAGAACTCACATGTCTGTAGTCTTCAGATTTTGCTAAAGAGTTTTATTTCTAATCCAGTTCACAGATCCATAAGTTAAAATTGGTTTGAACACAATCTGGTAGTATGCCGATAATTTAGTGCTTTGACTAATTTTTCTCTTATTCCATATAAATTTACTCCCTATTGTACCAGTTTTTAATCTTTTTTTTTTTTTTTTACATATTCAATTAGCCATCTTCATTAAAAATTGTGTCTAAATAGCTGAAATGCTTTACTTGTTCTATAGGTTTCTCATTTTATCAAAGAGTATAATGTCGTCTGCATAAAATAAAGAGCTGAGATTAACATTTCTAATTTTGATATCAGGTTTAATATCACTTTCCTTTATAATGCGATTAATTATAGATAACGAATAACAGTGAGGATAACGTGCACCCTTTTCTCATACCTAATTTTATATCGAATCATCTTCTCTACATCCTTCAATTCTAACTGCAGTCTTACAATCAATATAGACGAACTATTACTCAATATAATCTACAGTTTACGTCATATAATTGTAGCGTTTTGGACAGATTATCTGTTGAATCTTGTTATACGAGGAAGCCTCGTATGCCTTTTTCAGATTCCTGTTATATTCCAATGATTTTTCAACTATTTATCTTAAATCTGATTCTGACAACCCCTATTCGGCCCAGCTTGTTCTTCTTCAAGATTCCCTTCCACAGTTTTTCTTAGCCTCGAGTTACTAGAAAGAATCAGTGGAGAAGAATATCATCTCTCCTCCAGCTACCTTTGGCATTTTAGGTTTCCGATGGCATTTTTTCCGTCAAGTATTGATAGATTGGATTCCTTTTGAATGCGTTTCTATCACCATTCTATCACTTCTTGTTTCATTTAACAGTCTTTCAAACTAGTTACTCGATATCTAGAATATCTTTATCTTCAGTTTTTATGTCACCATCATCATCATGTCTGGTTTCTTTTATCGTACGTTATCCCAATTTCGAATTTTTTTTTCGTAGCCGATAGAATATTTTGACACACTTAGAATATTGAAGATAAATCTTCAATATTCTTACCTCCTTTTTTTTTAGCTACTTTTACACATTGTTTCACTTTCTTACTTTTTTTCTGTATTCTCTCAGTGCACAGGCTGACTTACTTGCTAGGAATGTTCGATGCCCATTCTTCTTTTCCATGACCTTTTTAACATTCTGAGCCCACCATACAACTGAATTTTGCAGGCAGCCTTATCAGTCAATGTCTTCTTTAGAATTAGCCACAGAGCTTCTCAGGTTCGAGTCTTGTTTTCAAACTCTTATTTTTTCTTGAATAATATTTATATATTTGAATCTACAGTATATTTATAAAAGTTGTTTGATAATAATTTAGAAACTGTTCTTGTGCACTTTTCTTTTCGATATAATATTCGTTTTGTCCATTCTGCACGAAAACTAAATGGCAATCATTCGAATTCCTTCATATTGTTGTGTCCCGAATCAGCGTGAAGATATCATTATCAACTATAACATAGCCATCCTTTTCTTTACGCTTCTTTTCTTATCTCTTAAAATAAAATTAAATGAATAAACTTTTCTTTTCTCTTTTTTTTTCCAGAAAAAGAGAAATAAGGAATATTAGAAATTTGCATTGGCATAATTTGCTACTAAAACGTTTCCAGATTTGTGAACCATTGTATGGACTTCCATACTGAATATTCTATTCTGTACTGGCCTCTGAATAAAGCCACGAATACCAAGTATTGTATATAACTTTGCCATGTGCAAATGAACAGTAGCTCCAGCTATAAACTAGGTGTCTACACCCCCGAATTCAGCCCTGTTTCTCTTTGGCATCGCTACGAATAACGCTATTGTTTCCATTAGAAACACGCGCTCAAGCGATACGTCTCAAGGAAATGATGCCGTTTATTCACAGTACCACACACGCACAAAACCCAACCTTCAACGTTGGGAGGGCCCCGCCCTTGTCGTATCGTAACTTCTCTAATTGCCGGTTGTGTCGTTCTTCTGTGCAAGGAAAATACCGACCTGCGGGGTAGCCTTGGTCTACCGTAGCATTTCCCAGCAGCCTAGCGGCAGGGTGGTCAGTCCGGCAGCTGTACGGAAGACCACACGCTACCGTCCAAAGTGAGTACTAATGATAACCTCACCTGACGGTAACAAATTGTGCTTTCACGAGCGGTGTTTAAGCCTTTCTGGCACGAGAGACTCAGTGTGTGGCCCTCTCTCTTTTGCCCTCCTTACTCAGCAGAAGGAAACGGCGAGTACTTAGAGTCAATAACGACTTTAATTACCTTCTTGAGGTAGGTGGGGGTAAACGTTCTACTCCGTAGCTAGGCATTCAGATAATCGTTCCCATAGAGACTGTTTCGCAGTGAGTTCCACAAGAACAAAACAGTCCGGATGTTAGCTTACTGTCGTGAACATTTGTAGAAAGAACTGCTGATGTTTTTAGAAGGCGATGACAAATATGTAACAGCGGCGAAGAAAATGAATGCATTTTGTATTCATGAATACAAACAATGTGGACGAACCGAAAGTGTTCTGAATTTGGAGTGCAATCAGTTACCAAAAATTTTGCATTTTTACGAGTATGTGTGCTCAATTAAGTGAAAACTCAGTCTACTAAATGTCACAAAACCCTGTGAACCTAAATGAAGTTACCACTTAGAAATGAATGAAGTCGGTTATTATTTATGCACAAAGATTAGATTTTGGAATCGAAAATTACGAAAAAAAACTGTCTAAAATGGCATTTAGAATTCAGAATAAGTTTAGAATAACTCATTAAACTATTTATTTTATTTATTATGTTTATAATCTGAGCCAATATTGAAATGCTTACTCCGATCACTGGATATGTCTTTTTATTTGTTTGTTTTTAATGAATCCTACCAAAGAAGAACTGTAATCATATGGTATTGATAATAGTATCAAAGTATGAAATGCATAGTCCAGAAACACGGCTCTAGAAACCAAGCATGTTTTAATCGAGCCACTTCAAGTCTCCAATAAGTAGGAAGGATGGTGGTTGATTGAAAACTGTTGATTGGAGAACAGATACACTATCCACTCAGCCAACCAGGCCAGCCAAGTTACGCATAACTGCACAAAGGTTTCAGTAGTGTTGGCACAGTGAGTTCTAATATGCAATACTGAACATTAAAAGAATGTAGTTCCATATTCTAGGGATGGGAAATTTTCAGAGAGCATGTCTTTGTTTTTTAAACTGACCAATATTTCTGAATTTGTAATTATCTCACCATCATTTTTTTCACAAATGTCTTCCTAATTATAAATATAATATAAACTACATATAATAATTATGATCACATTATCATCTAATTATAATTATAATCTTATCTTTTCCTTAATGTGTTATGCTCAATGGTTGGTCACACAGGTAACCAGGTGTCACAACCTAATCAATGTGTTGACAAGACCGTCATTAATTCTAGTCTATCTACATGTATAGCTTCCATAACTCTTGAAAATCTCGAGGATTTTTCAAGAAAGAAAATCCGAAGATATTCCCTTAAGATCCTTGTTACATGCACATGTAACCATCAAACTTACCTTCAGGTAAAAGCTAAAGGATCTTCTCATCCTAGACCGAATTTAAATCCAGATCTTTCCAACCAAAAGGTATCATCACTAATGAATGAGCTAGTTTCTTTAAGTTTTTATTGTATTTTGTTTTCTTATTGTTGGATCGGACAGGTTCTCATTGAAAGTCAAACCATTTAACACCATGAGTCTAGCTGAATGTCACAATATTCATATTATGAAGCGCAAATAACGCTGACGATTCCTTTGCAGCGGTAAGTGTCGCTGTTGTCAATCGAACTAGCGGACATTAGTTAATGTATTTTTTTCGCTGTTGTCGTTGATGCTTTACTTAACTGTTTGGATTCTGAAAAAAAAAATTACAATTTTGGTTTATCATGAATAAGAATGTGAAAATATTTAGTCAGAAAGATGAATTACAATTTCCTACTCTACATGTGAAAACAGTTCAGTATTAAGTCAGTGGCTTTACTAGCCGCATATAAACTCTTAGGATCCGAGACTTGTATCGAATATAATTTTAATATGGTTATGACTTCTGCTTAAATACATATTTTTCATTGTTTATCTTCCAGCTATTTCTAGCCTTTGCAAAAACTCCGTGGTGGCGCTACTGTTCAGAACACGTAGTATGTAAACAATTAAACGATATGCAGATACGTACTGTATTTTTGTTTGACATTGATATGAACAGCATACTAATACAGTACATAGTTTTGCTTTATGTTGATAAAGCATTATCCAGTGCTTCGACTAGCCAAATTATCAGCAACTAATGTAACATTATAGGCTTACTTTCCCTTTTGAGAAGACTGGGAATAATAATTTAACTGCCCTTAAAATAATCAACTTTTTTTTTGAATTACTGTTGCTTATTTCAAGTACATCTTAGTTATTTATGTAGACTCTCTTGAGCCCATTTTAATAACATCTACAGCAATTATAAGACAATACAAGAAAAGTTCATCTTAAGATTACAGTTGTTCTCTCTCTCTCTCTCTCTCTCTCTCTCCATCTACTATTTGTCTCTTTTTTCTTGCTTTTTCTTCGTTGGAAATGTTCGGATTTCAAACTCCGACAGGCAGGATACGGTAATTTACGACAGGTTGACGTCCACCTTATCCTAGGCACGCGCCAAACATGATGGAGGATTTCACAACTGTAATCACGTGTTCTGGGCCACCAAAGAAGTTTCACATGAGGAAACACAAAGTGAAAAATAAGAGGAGACAATCGTGCTTTAAGGCAGGCCGGAGGCACTTTATTGCTGTTGCTCCCAAAAGAAATTATTTAAGGGATGCTGAGCCAATAATTGATGGTAAAAAAAAAAAAAAAAAAGCGAGCGACAGAGAGAAAACTTTTACTGCATCCACAGTAGCTATTTAGCTATAAATAATTAAGTGAAAAATAATCACCAATCATTTAAATATATTAATTCTAAACTTGTCTTTAAAAAACCAGTTTACAGAATTGTATTAGCTGCACGTGTTATGTACATTTCTGATCTTCTTAATCATTTTCAGTTTTTATCCAATGGCAAAGAAACAGTTTAATTCCATATGATTTAAGTGAGGTTACAATTTATTGCTGTTGCGTGGTTGGAACGCAAAATAGAGACAGCAAATCCTCGAAAATCGAGCCATGTTTGTGATACCAGAAGCGCAGACTCCTTGATAAACGACCTTAAAGTTTGAGTATCCAAGAAGAAATTGCTCCGTGCTATTTTTTAGTTATTTTAAAGATTGATTGTGGTGATTCTGAACGCACACTGCATAGCTGCTCTTGCAAAACCTTGTGAAACCTTTTATACTAACAACTGCTACAACAGAAATGAACATTTTATTATCTTTTGTTTTTAAAAATACAGTGAATGGCCACGCTAAACTTACTCCGGTGATTTTCCTACGAGACGTACATAAGCATACAAATTTCATGACATCACCACCGTAAAAAAATCAGGCATGAATAACAGTTCATCAGAAATGGGAAAAGATAATAATTTCACACCAATTGTCTTTCATTTGATGCTATACAAGGGCCCGTCTAGAGCAGAGGTTATCGACAATACCCTTTGGTTGGAAAGACCTCAGTTCGATTCTGTATTGGATACAAAGAGCCTTTATAAGGGCTTTACATGGGCTAGTCGGTCTCATATACAGAAGCTCATAGCAGAGTTTAATATCTTGGAAGCTCGGGATTTTCATCCTCGAAACATGCAAGGCCAAAAGAATATAAGAAATGAACAGGCATAATATACTGATTTCATGCTTTAGTTGATTTGAGCATACAAACGATAGCAACTAAAATGAGGTATGCGTCTATCAAGTGGCATTTAGGCAAAAAAGAATTTGGCTGTTATGAGAAATTGGCAATGATAGAGAGAGAGAGAGAGAGAGAGAATTACCATGAAAACAACTGTCAAAGGAGACCAGCCATAGTGAAAATATGGTAATGGAAAGAGAAGTAATGTATGCGTAGTGCAGTTTAGACATAACCCACCGATATCCATGCTAATTGCATGAATTATGACTAAGGTAAACTGTAAAAAATAAACCATTACGAAGAGACCATTGCAGGTCAGTTATGCCAGCTCTCTAGATCTCTGCCGGTTAAGATTTCATATGAGACTTACATTAAACATACACATTTTATGACATCATCATTGTAAAGAAATCAGGCAGGAATATCAGTTCATCTTTAGTGGTTAAGGTCTCTCGATACTTAACCACAAAAGAAGACATCTGACTGAAGACAGTGTACTGATCAGTATGAATGGTTAAGTCATTTTGTGTGTGTGTGTGTGTGTGTGTGTGTGTGTGTTGAAAAGTTAAAATTGGAGAAGCTACATAAAGCAACGAATCTGATTTGTATAGTAGCGACAGTATTTCTGCAGGAAAAATAATGAACATTTCTATTGTAGACATTAAGACATTTTAGTGTGTTCCTTGATACTGACGGCCTGGTTGGCCGAGTGAAAGCTTACCTGCTCTTCAACCAACAGATGGCGGTTCGAATCCAACTGAGACATGGATATTTGTGAATATCTTTAAGCGAAAGATGAATTTCATACACCAGGGAACATTTGGTGCTATAAGTACATGGTTTGGGATTAATTAAACAGCACTGACTAGAAGAGACACAACAAATGAATTTTCCTGTTCGTATAACTTACAGATGTGGTTCGATATGTCGTTTCAGATCTTCTAAGGACTGCATTCTGTGAATGACATTTTCTACAGCAGAATGCAACAGACCTGCACTGATTTGACTCACATGCTGCGATATTCTGTCTTACAAGGTTGCTAAATTAAGAACATGTCCTAAATACACCACGCGTTTCGGATAGCCCACAACCAAAAGTCACAGGTTGAGATCAGGCGAACGTTGTGGCCATGCTGTGGGAAATGTACGACCAATCACTCCGTGTTCTGTGAAGTGTTTTCGTAACATTCGCTGTACTAGCAATTCAATGTAAGGTAGTGCTCCATCCTGCATGAATATGGTAGAGTCAAGGCATCATCGCTGCTTCAGTTGCGAAACAACAAAGTTGCGCAGCATCTCTCGATACCTAACAGCAGAGACGGTACAAGTCACTGGTCCTGTCGGGCGAAGTTCTTCGATAAAGTACGGACGGATAATAAACGATTAGTGTAAAGGGGTTTTGATGGAACACATGAGGGTTATTCGCAGCCCAAACGTGGCAAATGTGTGAGGTAACACTACTATTCAGATAAAAATATGCCTCGTCACTCCACAAGATCTTCCACGGCCATGCATCATCCACCTCCATTCGAGCTAAGAACGTCAGGGGGAACTGCAACCGAGTTTCCGCATCACAATGAAGTAAAGCTTAGACATGGTAGATCTTGCAGGGGAAAAACCTCAGCATTTGACTCAGGATTTTCCACACAGTTGAGCATGGCATGTCCAGTTGCCTGGATATTGCGTGAGCACTGCTGGACCCTTGTGCGTTATTTATTCCGTGTTCCACGACAGCAGTTGCAACTTCGTCAACTTGTCGAGGAATAATCCGTTTACACGCTCGTCCTGGTCTCACTGCTAAAGGTTTGCTATTTTCAAATCGTAAAATCATTTTTGTAAGATATGATATTGCTATTCAACCTTTTCTCCTATCCTTCAAACGCCAGAATTCTCGAAGCGTGGCATTAGCGTTACCGCGTTTTGATAGTAAAGCTTCACCAGCAACGCACATTCCGGTAAGGTGAGATCCATTACAATTTAGTTTTATCAGAATGACGAGAATCCATTTCGGTCTTCCTTATATCCACCAACTCGTCAGTAGAAACAATGAGATTATGCAAATCTCATGCGATTCAAGCACCAAATGTCCGCCTGTTGTTTTTTTCTGTAAATCAAAACCCATGTTCCAAGTGTAGTTACACCAAGTTCTGTTGAATTTGTCCAATACGTCATTAGCTACAAGCCTCTAATCACCTCCTCTTTAATTATGGCCGCCGTGTAATTCAAAAGAGTTTTATATTTGGTCTATAGAGCAAGAATTCGGTCTGAAGACCAAATATATGAAGCATTTTTGGTGGTCTAAGTCCACCGTAGTGCTAAAGGTGCGATAGATGGATGAATGTTAAATGTTAAATGGATGAATAACACCATTAAGCTTGAGCTGCAAAAAAAGAAACAACTGTGGAGGGAATTTAAAGAAAGGGGTGACCTGCAGGCACACGAACGGTATAAAGTGCAGGCCAGAAAGGTAACGAGTGTGGTAAAAAAAGCAAAAGCGGATTATGAAAGGAAACTAGCTTTGCAAGCAAAAGAGAATCCCAAACAGTTCTTTCAATATGCTGCAAGCAAGAAAAAAACTGTACACGGTAAAATGATTTTAAGGAATGACGATGGTAAGGAGATCACTGAATAAGTCGATATAGTGGAGTTACTGAGCGTGCACCTTGCAAAAGCATATCATCCAGGTGGTGACATTGAAGTGGAGGTGACTAGTCACCTCCACATTGAAGTGGAGGTGACTAGTCTATTACAGAACCTTAATGTGAACACATCTGTGGGATTGGATGGTATACCGGCACGGGTCTTGCGTGAAGCGGCTAAAGAATTATCAGTGCCCTTGACCATGTTGTTTAATCTGAGTCTCAGGTCTGGCTTAGTCCCGAAGGTGTGGAAAGAGGGGAAAATAGTTTCACTGCATTAAGGAGGATCCAAGACTACGGTTGCAAATTACCGACCGATCAGCATATCAGGAGTCGTTGTCAAGGTCTTAGAGAAAGTAGTCAAGGGAAAAATACAGGAATGGATTGATGAAAACGAGATACTGTACAGGGGACAGCATGGCTTTGTGAAGGGTAGATCATGCTTCAGTAACTTGCTCAAGTTTTATAACAAGGTGATGGCTGAACTGGATAAGGGAAATGGGTTTACAGTGATACTGCTGGACCTGGCAAAGGCGTTTGACAGGATACCACATGGAATACTAATCCGTAAACTACAACATATGGGAATGGATATAGGGTTGGTGAGGTGGATAGGTGGTTGGTTGATGGAGAGATATCAAAGAGTAGTTTATTCAGGACTAGAGTCCAAAAGACGGCCTGTGACTAGTGGTGTGCCGCAGGGTTCTGTTCTTGGACCACTGTGGTTTAATCTGTTCATTAACGATATAGGGAAGGATCTAAGTGGAACAATTCATTTGTTCGCTGATGATGCAAAGTTGGGTAGGGCAATAGTGAATGCAGAAGATGTCAAAGTCTTGCAGGATGACTTAGATAGATTGGAGTTCTGGGCTAAGGAGAATGGATGCCAATTTAATGTGACAAAATGTAAGGTTATGCATTTTGGGGTGAAAAGATTAGCAGCAGTATACCACATTGGTGGAACTGTACTCCAAGAGATTGATGAGGCCAGGGACTTGGGAGTGTTGGTGGATAGGGAGATGAAGTTTAGGGGGCACACTGCAAAAGTAGCTAAATCAGCTCATCAACTCACTTGGTTGTTGAAAAATACCTTGACGAGCAGAGACAAGCAAGTTGTACCTCTGTACCGAGCCTTGATAAGACCTCATCTCGACTACTGTGCCCAGATTTGGTCACCTCGGTTCCTTCTTGACGGGGAGGAGGTGGAAAGGATCCAGAGGCGAGTGACTAAGATGATAACAGGTCTATGGAATGAACCATATGAGAACAGGTTGAAGATTTGTGGGTTGCAGAAACTAGTTGATAGGCGGAGGAGGGGAGACATGATTGAGACATTCAAATTGCTAA
Organism: Typopeltis vanoorti; assembly: GCF_054136105.1. Classification (NCBI taxonomy): domain Eukaryota; kingdom Metazoa; phylum Arthropoda; class Arachnida; order Uropygi; family Thelyphonidae; genus Typopeltis; species Typopeltis vanoorti. The sequence goes on along the minus strand of NC_143550.1, from coordinate 109,819,320 downwards.
AGGAATTCTATAGGATTAATTCAGAGGATATTTTTGAGATCAGGACTGGTGGTGGGAGAACTAGGGGACACCTATGGAAGCTGGGCAAGAGTGTGGTTAGCAGGGGTGTTAGAGCTGGGTTCTTTACTTTTAGAGTGGTAAATGAGTGGAATAAGCTGCCAGAGTCTGTTGTGGGTGCTATGACGGTGAACGAGTTCAAGACAAGGTATGATAGATACTGTGAGAATGTAATCGCATAGTTGTGTGGACATGATGCTTAGGGCCCCCCTCGATGAGTCTAAGGACTCCTGGAGTCGCCCGAAATAATAATAATAATAATAATAATAATAGGTTAACAGCATTTTACGTTTAAAAAAATCAAAAGAAAACACCTAATTTTTCTCCTTTTTTTTTTTTTTGATAGCTTTCCTCATTTGATCGAAACGAATTTATTTGAAAATTATTGTTCATTAAGTATTCAAACTTGCGTCTCTAATAGCGGCTGATATTGGCAAAATTTACGAGTTTACATAAATGCTTCAGTCATTTGTCTAAACGCCGGATATGAATGAATCCAATTAAGCATCTTTATCAATGAACTAGAAAGAAATGTTCGTAATTACATTTCCTTATTAGATTCAGTGGAGATAATACTGAAGCGCCACCTTTGTGATTGAAAAGACAGATATTCTTATAGATACATTTCAGCACTTATAGACTGTATTCGTTCTGACCTTTGATTATGTAGGTTTCTCAGTTCAATGAAATCTTAAACATGTGAGACATAAGTTACGATATCCAATAAAGAAATTCAGTGGTTATTCAGTATATATATATATATATTGAGTTTTTTATCCCGCAAACAGACAAACAAACAATTAGAATGTAAGCAGTTAACAGACATAATACACAGTTCTCAAAGCCCGAGTTGAGTCGGCTGTAAATCCAAATATACGAAAACCAACCAAACCAATCCGTCTGTCCTTCTGATAATCTTAAGCGATGCCAAATAGCCTTCAGGAAACTGAAAATATATTTATGTATAAAAGGAAGCTAACTTAAATTTGGAAAATATAGCTTTAATTAGTAGAACATATAGAAGATTTAGTCGACCAACAGAACTATGCTGATGCCATTCTTGTTCTCTTTGAACAACAAATTTTCACGGTCCTATATTCACTTCACAACAGTAGAACGGTAATTTTACAAAGTAGAAATCTTTTGGGACAAAAGTTAATGGCGAATTTAATAACAGAACGCCATCTTTATTACTTTTTGGGCGCGCGAGGCGCTCGTGTACGTGTGTGGCCTACGATTTATGAGTCTCCTTAGTTATGTACGAGAAGGAGTGATAGGGTGTAGTCTATAAGCGCACCAACCCATACGAACTGCATGTAAGACAGCATGGTAATTGCTACTAATGTGGATTCCTTTCAGCACCTCCCTGATATTACCAGCAATATTTTATTCGTCCTTCATCCCTTCTTATATCAGACACTCGTGCGATAAAATCTTGAAAGATCGAGCAAATCTTAATGTTCTTTGAACTGTGCTACTGAATATGCTATTTGGTCTTGCTAATAACTTAGGGAACATCGAACCGTACAAAGTAATCCCTTACTTACTAGAATATATGTATAGCTATGAATAAATATTAACCGAACCCTTTCAAGAAATTCCATGAGAATATTTATTGGTTGCGGGTCATGTGAAATGATTCAAAAAAAAAAAAAAAAAAAATGAATTTCAATGCAAATTTCCAGTTATGATGGCCTATTTTTGCGCATGCGGTCTACCCTATAACAAATTCCTTTTCAGAGAAATTTTTTTTTCTTTTTTTTTTAACAGCACACTTTTTTTAGTTGTGTGTGTTCTTATTTATGAAGCAGCGGGGAAAACTTACATTTGGTCGTTAAAAATATCCAAGTGGATATTTGGTCCGGTCAGAAATGTCCATACATGCATTTGGTACACAGCCAAAATAGCCATTACATAAAACCAAGGATAGAAATGACAAATAACTAGAATACAAAAGATAACTACAGTTCGTACAAGATATTGAATATATAAGTAAATATAATATAACATATATTGTTTTCATATCTACTATGTTATGTAAGTGTTCAGTGGAAATAATAACACACAGTAGACATCAATATAGCATACGAGAATATAATTTCGATATACTCTTATTTATTTGGCTTGTAGTCCTCAGCAACTATGGCGGATTTGTTTTTAGTCTATAAGAAATGCCTCTTAAATAGATATCAGTGCGATTGTTGTCTTTGTATTCTTCATATTTATAAACATTTCTGCATGTGTAACTGATTTTGCATGTACCTTCGTGAAAGTGTGGAAATAATTGGAGTGTGACCACCGAAAAGTTGATTAATCACTTGTTCATTGTTTTGCTAATCATCTTTGTGTATACCAATGAATTTTCAAGCTGAAGGATGGTCGACTATCATCACTTTCCCAAATTTACTGTGCCAACTTTCAACTGAATTATTGATCAAAGGATTGTAAACATTAAAAGTATTCAATGGAAATCTGGGGTCGTCTGGCTTTTTCCTGCCTCTACCACGCCGCCTTCTAACGTTAACTCTCTCGACATAGTCCATCCGAATCTTTCTCTGCTTTCTCCACCATAATAAAACGTATCAATAGCATCCTTTATGGACACAAATGGAAGCTCAAACAGCATGGAAGCACTCTTCAGTATTGCTTTCTATGATAATGTACTCCCTTATCAGACCCCAAGTAGGAATTTTCTGTCAGAGAGAGTACAAAAAGTGAAGTAAACACCTTGTACACGAAAATTAGGAAAACGCTCTCGAACTACGTTCATACCTGTAAGTGTCGTACAATCGTTTTGTTGTGAGTGCATATACCGAAGGCACTGTATGGCCGACGACAATGAATCCCGGGTTCTCAGCCTGTGGGTCGCGACCACCAAGAGGAGGGGGGGGGTCGCAAAGTGTTTTCTGGGGGATTGCCGCGGTTAATTTTAGCTGTAAACATTTTTATGGGAAATTTCACCCACAAAGGTGTTTAACACATTTATTTCAATATGGCTGCACTGCAATATTCCACCAGTAGTTGCAACACTGATTTTTGCTAAATAAAGGGGAGTGACTTAAGGTCCACCTCGGCGGATACTTAAAAATGTCAAATAAAAACTCTGCAGTGTGGTAGAGGAATCAGAAGGTGAAATGAATGAGAATCTGAAGGAGGAGATTACTTGGCACCTTGAATCCCTCGAAAAAGAATTTCAGCGGTACTTCCCTGAGCTTATAGAAGAAGAAGAAGCTGCACTGGTGCGAAACCTATTCTCTGCTTCCCTGAATATAGCCAGCATTCCCGGTGAAGTATAGGATGAATTCTTGGATCTACGGAACGATTCCTCGGCACGTAATTTGTTTTATGAAAAATTGCTGACTCAGTTCTGGTGTGTTATATCAGTCATATCCAAATGTCACCATGCTTGCCTTGAGTTTTACTTTCATTTGCCTCTACATATCTCTGCAAGAGTAGATTTTCACCTCTTCTTCATATCAAAGCAAAACCAAGAAATAGATTGAATGTTACGGATGACACGAGGTTGGCTTTAACAAACACTCAGCTGCGAATTTTGAAGCTGGTTGCCCAGATGCAAGAGAACCATCGCATTAAATGTTAGGTTAATTAAATTTTAGATTAGAATTATATTCTGAAAAATCTATTTTAATGTGTTTTCTTTATCTTATTAAAAATGTCTTTTTGTGCAAATGTGGCGGTGGCTACTTGACTATTATAAAAAAGGGGAACACGACTCGAAAAAGATTGGGCAACACTGCTCGGTGATGTTTTGAATGCGTTATCTGTGAAGAGCGTAACTTTCTCTTAAATATCACCGTTAAGGTACCCAGTTCGTGATCATCACAGAAGCATTCTTCCAGATTAGGTATCGCTCTTTCAGCACTGTGAGAAAAAAAAAAAAAGCAGAAATACTGGATTGAAGTGTTTAAGACTGCACACTCATTTTTTTTATATTTTGTTTTGTGACTTCCAAGACTGTTTGAAATTGTAACTTTTAGAAGATTGAAATTAAGCAAAGTGTAATAGAGGGGATGTAGTTTGTCTGTAACACGATCCAGCATATATCAAATTATAAAATTATGGAAAAGAACGATAAAATAAGGTAAACCGTTAACTAGAAGAACTGTTATTAATACAATGTAAGCAAATAATCAGATAATATTACCAGCATTCAAATATCTTCAAAAACCAGTTTATTAATTAAATAAAATAAACCAACAATTCAATCTAAAGATTCCACAAAAGAAATAAAAAATCTAGCATTTAAAAGCAGAGAGAGAGAGAGAGATCATATTAGATACAAATACAAATCGCCTTAAAAGATAAATAACATTACAGGACAGTTGATAGAGTTTAATTATTTAGGTTGTATAATAACATATCTATAAGACAAAAATATAAATAAAAAATCAATAAATTTCAGAAAGTCTGTAGAACAATATAAATGATCGAACTAAAAAAAAAAATAAAAAAACTCGAGAAATCCAAGTTAAAATTTGTAAAGTAATCGCCACTTCTGCTCTAGTATGTGATTCAGAAATATGAACTGTTAAAAAAAAAAGAATGAAACACAAATTTTTAAGAATAATTAAAGGATGCACAAAATTAGACCATATATAAAAAACGAACTGATTAGGAAAGAGCTATGTCTCAACTTAAATCAAGAAATCAAAGAATAGAAAGAAATGGAAGGAGCATTTATATTGGATGGAAAGATATCGGCTACCAAAAGAAGTAGATAAATATAGACCAAAGGGAAAGAGGGAGGGAGAGAGAGAGATCAGTTTGAAAGATGATCGTGATGAGAAAAAGAAAACTAACTATAAACAAATATAAAGTTATTGCACTGTGCACTAAATGCTCGTATATCATATTGAACATATTTCATCTTAAATATTTTTATGTTTATAGATTGCTACTGTTTATATACTACTGTATTATTACTCTTATTACTACTGTTTATAGATTACTACTAATCGAAAGTAGTAATCAAGAACCTTCCTTTATTAAAAAGAAATGAAATCACTCCAAACATACAAGGGGGGGAAGAAGAGTTCTGATAAACACCTAGAACAAAAATGATATAGCAATTGATATAACCACAAGAAAGAACATATTTAAAAGCCCTTTAACCCGCATGCTTCATCAAATGGTAATAATGTGTTCTTTTTCTTTTAGGATATATAAGAAGACATGTCAATTCCTTCATGGTGATTATCACAACTTTTCTGCACACATTCTCGTATATCACAGTTCGATCATACAACAGTTAAATTTTATAGAAAACAGGATCATTCATTCAGAATAATTATATAAATTTATTGAATAGCAAAGGCAGATAGCAAAGTACAAGTTCATTAGATAACCCTTATGTTAGATTGGATACAAGATTCCTGTAAATATTATACAAAATGTAAATATTAAATAACTCCGCCATTGTCGGTCCCAAGCCCGGATGAGAAAGGAGGAGGGTTGTACTTGCGGCTAGCAACCATAATATGAAAAACATATTGCTACAGAAACTCAACCATTGTTGGAAAACTGACACAAAACCAAGAGGGAGAAGTACTGGGGAAAATGAAGCAAGCCAGTGAAATCCCCATTGGGGAAGTTGACAGGCGACAAACTTCAAGAAAAAACCCCTTTAGCCCAAAACTTTTAAGCAAAATTGGATGCGGGAATATTAGGACTTTGTACGAAAGTGGAAAAGCTAACTTACTAACCAGAGAAATGGACAAATACAAAATAGAAATACTAGGTCTAAACGAGACGAAATGGAATGGTAGCGGAGAAATCCAACTAATAACAAACAAATACATTTTATATATTCTGGAAACCAGAATGAAGATGACACACACACAGCAAAGGTGTAGCTTTCATGCTAACAACAGATGCCAGAAGAGCACTAATTGAATGGAAACCAGTTTCTGAAAGAATCATCAAAGCTAGATTTAAAATTAAATACAGAAATGTGACTATAATAAACATATATGGACCAACAAACAATGCAAAAACAGAAGAGAAAAAAAGACTTCTACGACATGCTGCAAAAAGAAGTAGATGAAGTAAAAAATAAAGATATGCTTTTAATTATAGGTGACATGAATGCAAAAGTAGGAGATAGTAACGTGGGATACGAACGAATAATGGTAAAAGAAGGTTTAGGAAACTGTAACGAAAATGGGAAAATCCTAAAAGACTTTTGCACTTTCAATGATATGATCATAGGAGGAACCTTATTTAAACATAAAGACATCCATAAACAGACTGGATATCAATAGATAAGAAATCCAAAAACCAAATAGACCATATGTTAATAAACAGACCTTGGAGAACCTCTTTGATGGATGTAAGAGTTTGAAGAGGCACAGATGCCTTTACAGACCACTTATTATTGATTACAAAAATAAAAATGAAACTACGAAAAATATTTAAAGGCAAGAACCAAAGAATTAAATACAATATATCCAAACTGAAAAACAAGGATACAAAAGAAAAATATAAAGTAATATTAAGGAATAAACATGGAAGCCTTGTAGAACAACATAAGGAAATAGACATTGAAGAGAACTGGGAAAAAATAAAGAATATATTTAATAGTACCGCGAAGAAATTCTGGGAAGGCAGAGTTGGAATCGCAAACAATGGATCCCTGAAGAAACCATGAAATTATGTGAAGAAAGGGAAGCTTTATGGAATACACTTCTGCAAAGTACAGAAGAAAATAAAAGAAATAGGATAAATGAAAGATACAGGCTTAAAAACGGACAGGTAAAAAAAAGTGCAAGGAAAGATAGAAGAGTTTTCCTGGAGGAAATGTGTAGAGGCTGAAGAAGCAGCAAGTAAATTTGACCCAAAGAGGTTGTTTGAGATAACAAGAAAGTTAGCTGGGAAGAGTTTTAAAAGAGAAGGACCTGTAAAAAATAAACAAAGAAAGTTACTCACAAGTGAAGCAGATATAGAAAAAAGATGGGTAGAACATTTCCAAGAAATTTTTAAATGGAGAAATAGAAAACCTAGAACAAGAAATACCAGAAATACCAGAAGAAGAAATACTTAAAATAAATACAGGAACTATAACTAAACTAGAAATAACTCAAGCAGTAAAGAAAACAAAAAACAATAAAGCAGCTGGGAGTGACAATATACAGGCTGAACTACTTAAAGCAGATATAAACACTACTGTTGAAATGCTATTTAATCAAATATGGGAAAAGGAGGAATGGCTAGAAGACTGGAATACAGGACTCCTGGTGAAACTGCCAAAAAAGGAGATATAACACTTTGTAAAAATTGGAGAGGGATTTCACTTCTAAATGTTGTAAGTAAAGTATTTAATAGAATTTTGCTAGAAAGAATGAAACAAGAAATTGAAACCAAACTGAGGAAAGAACAGGCTGGGTTCAGGCCAAACAGATCTTGTATTGATCAGATAATGACACTAAGAATAATTGTTAAACAGTCAATAGAGTGGCAGAGTAGCCTATATTTGGGATTCATCGACTTTGAACGTGCATTTGATAGCATAGATAGAAAGACTATATCGAAGTTAATGAAGCACTACTGGATTCCTCAGAAAATCATAAATATAACAAAGAAAACTCATGAAAAATCCAAAATCCAAATAATAAATAATGGCAAACTATCAGAACCATTTGCAACAAACACAGGAGTAAGACAAGAATGTACACTATCCCCGACCATCTTTCTGATTGTTATTGATTGGGTGATGAGGAAAACAACTGAAGAAAGAATTGGCATTCAATGGGGATGGTCAAATAAAATCAGTGACCTGGATTTTGCAGACGATATATGCCTTTTGGCACAAAAACATCAACACCTCCAAAAGAAAATAGATAATTTAAACCAGGAAGCAAATAAATGTGGATTGAAAATAAATCATAAAAAGACTAAAGTAATGAAGATAAACCCAAAACAAGAATTAGTCTTTGAAATACTAGGGAAAACACTGGAACAGTAGATAACTTTATCTACCTGGGATCAGTGATCAGCACACAAGGAGGAACCAAACAGGACATACAAAATAGAATCCAGAAAGCACAGATTGCATGATGATGAAGAAAATTTGGGGGTCCAAAGAAATAAAATTGAAAACGGCTCTTCAACACTAATGTTAAACCAGTTTTACTATACGGAGCTGAGACATGGTCACTAACAAAGGAAAACACAAATAAAATACAGGTCTACATAAACAAATGCTTGAGGAAGATACTAGGAATATACTGGTCAAATAAAATAACAAACATAAAACTTTGGGAGAGAACAGGTCAAACCAGCATCAGAAATGAAATCACTAAAAGAAAATGGAACTGGATAGGTCACACAATCAGGAACCCAGATAGAAATAGCAAAAATTGCACTAGAATGGAATCCCCAAAGGAAGAGGAAAAGAGGTAGACCCAGGATAACATGGAGAAGAGAACTAAAATCAGAGGCAAGACAGCCGGGACATTCCTGGAAAGAGATCAAAAAGGAAGCATTGAATAGAGTCAGATGGAAGTCAATGGTTGAGGCCCTATGCTCCGCAGGGAGCGAAGAGGATAGGTAAAGTAAGGTAAATATTAAATATCTTCTGCTTCTTCTTCCTTTCCAGGCTTATAGGCCAAATGGCCTGTTGTGGACTCAATTCCATCTTTTTAAGGGTCTTCCTCTGCATCGGGTATCTTTTGGATGATAACTTACAATTTGTTTAGGTATTCTACTTCATTCATTCTCAGTATGTGTTCTTTCCATTTTTCTCTATAGCAAGTAACTATTTCATTTAGGGAGGTTGTATAATTCCAAGTTTTTTTCTGATTTCGCTGCTTTTCATTTTATCCTGATATTAAATATCAGGTATCCTATATTTATTTTCTTCTGTAACGAAACTGACTGTATATTGCATTTTCCTCCTGTGTTTGTATATTATGATGGCAAAAGTAACTTTATGGCTTATGCCATCATCTGAATGCGTTCTTAGATCATACAGATGATTTATTATTATTTTTCTTTCGCTTTAATTGAAATAAATTGATTAAAATTTTCTGAATCACGTTGAAGCACTTGATTTATGCTTCATCACAGCAATCGAGTCAGGTGTGGTTATTTTGATAATAAGATTATTTCAGGTTCAACACTACTGCATTTAAAACTATGGTGGAGGAATACGAAAGTTAACTGCGTGTGTGTTCCACTGCTGGATTGTCTATTTTTCGCAGAATATCCGAGAGAAAATCCTTGCCTATGTCTGAGACTGATTAACTCAACTTAAAAAAAAAAAAAAAATAGAAGTTCTTTACGTCATAAAGTGGATTCAAACCTAGGTTTCGTTTTCAACCAGATTGCGCGCGTCGTTCTTCCGATCTGCGCCACTGATGTGATTTATATAAAACGATCCCTTTAGTTGCAGCGATTCTTCCAAAGTTGTTTATTTTGGATTTACGACAAAAGCAACTCAAACTGTTAATTGGGTATGTTCGAATGGATGGTTTGCCCGTTTAGCGAAATGGGAAACTGTTTCCGAGAACGAAAACAAACCCTGATACTTCTATCTTAAGGAAGTAGCAGGGGTTTTGATCAAATGTTTTTCCAACTAAAGGGCATCGTCAAAACCGATTGAGCTACGGAGGTCTCTTAGATTGGCACATTTTTGCTAGTGTTAGTGTTGTAGTGCAGAAGCCACTTTTAAGCCATTTTTGATTAACTGTATCTCGCAAGCACAGGAATTATTCTTTATTCTGTATTCATGACATCGGAAAAGAAATTTGTGATTCATTGAATTTTTCGTCAAACAGAAGCAAATAAAAGAACAGAAATTATCAAAACAACATCTTGGTTGGTCTTAACTGTTGTTTCTCGAAATGCTTCTTTGAGTTTCATGCGTTTCTATGATGGTCTTATCAAGTTTGCAGCAGAACTTGTTGCACACATTTTATTCCTTCAAAAGCATCACAATGCAAATGAGGAAAAAATAGGTTACACATTTGGTCAGCTGACTAACGACTGAATTAATTGGCACTCTCTTTTCTGATAGGTGACATTAAAAGATGTTTCTGAATATCTTATGGTTTGTACGTTTTAATAAATATGTTTATCCTCTGCTCACCTGTAACTTATCCATATTACATTTAAACAAACTGTCTTTTTAATTACTTTTATTTGACGATATAAAAAATAATTGTCGAAATTTATAGCTCTGTCTGTTTCTCTCCTTCTGTCCTTTTGACAGAGAGAAAGAGATGTAATTATTTAATATATTTAGTTAGTTTCGAAACCACACACACACACACACACACACACACACACACACACACACACACACACACACACACACACACACACACACACATTCCATTTGACTTGCCACTGTTAATTACAGAGATCAATTTTTTTCCCACTATAAATTATTTTGCCTTGCCCGCAGTTTTTAGTTGTGGCATTCTATCGATCAACAGAGACAGATGTCTTAGCTCCTAAAACGCACCTGCCAGAAATGTCTTAATATTTCCACCAATGGATTTATTTCACTTGCAATATTGCCTACGAGTGGTATGCAGTCTCGATGGCCCCGCCTTAAGTAGTTCCTTCGTGGTTGTCACAAAAAAATATATCCTCGGGACCTTCCGAACCGCTGTTCTAGTTACGGCAACCTTCACTGCGACAACCTCTAGGAACTATTGCAAATACCGCAATAATTGACTATGTAATAATAGAAGGGCTGGTTGATTATTGTCTTTTCCCATTACGTCTCAATATGTGACATTTATTCAGTGTTAATTCAAGAGTAGAGCGATCGTATGCCCCTTACAGAAATCCAAACCACGCACGCATACAAATCCGAATTATCATTTAATAATAAATAAATAAATTACCGTGTGTGTGTGTGTGTGTGGTAACTACATATAACTAAAACAACTAAGAATTGCGCGTGTGTTCCATGGAGAATTCTCAATGCCATGCAGAGTTAAAAAAAAAAAAAAAAAGATTCAGAGAATAAAGAAAAGCCTGTCATTACCGTATGTCACCTGAGTAGATTGAATATGACGTATTGCGAATTCAGTAAGAAAAAAAAAAACTCTTCCGAATCCTCATGTTTTAAAATTGGTTGTTACTGGAGTGTTCGGTGTTAAAATCAACTTTATAAGAATTAAGATCCAAGCATTGACATTAAAAAAAAATCAGCTACTGGGTTGTATATCAGTTCTTGATATACAGCCCACCTGTGCATATTTTAGTGCTATTTATTTTATTAATTGAATTTATTTTACAATGTTCTACATATACTTATTTAAAGCAAATGCGTTTTAGAAAACTGCCAATCGACGCAAAGTTCTGTTATAACAGCAATAATATTGCCTATTCGTCTAGAATTAAAATCAAACACTGAATGCACTTAACAAAATGGTTCATCTCATATCCCATGTTGAGTAACGTAGTCATTTTAAACTTAACTCCTAATACCAAAAATAATAACATAAATCACAACAATTGTGTCACGCGACTGGAACTTGCACAATGCACATTATCTGAACATTGCTCTTCCCGGCAATGGAAGAAATATAAGTATTCAGATCATGGAACATCTAGAAGAGTTGAATTTAGATGGACACCAGTGTTTTCCTAATAATCGCATTTGATCACTATTTCAGCAATAAATATATATTCCAATTCTAATATTTATTGCTGAAATACTGTTCAAATGCGATTATTAGGATAATATACTGGTATCCAAAAGCATTTCTCCAAAAGCATTTTTACTTGTATATGAAATTCACAAATTTTCATGACTATAGCCAAATGTGGACATAAATTTATTGCGAGCATACTAATAAATTATATTACCCAAAAATGTATTATAAATTTCATACAAATTAAATTTCCATATTTTTTAGGAAAAGTTACGAATTTCCTGAGGACGTAGTTAAGGAATTAATGTACAGTACTTAGAAAAAAGCTATGCGGAGAGACATTTCAGTATGGAATATGTCCACCCCGAACAGCGATTCAGCTCTCACAACGTTGTACCATGCTTAGAACCAAGTGATTCAGGAGTTCTTGAGGCAAACTGGCTTACTCTTCCTTCAGAGAAAGGATGAGGCCTTGTTTGTTTTCTGCAGAGGAGTTTCGAGTAGCAATTTTATCCTGTTGAATACTACCATGTGACCCCTTCGCGCGATTCGAAAAGTGTATACCTGTTTTCTACTCAAACTCATAAATGGCCACAAGCTGATTCGTCTGAATTTGTGGTTGTAATCTTCAGAAATAGTGTTCATCTTTTGATTTTGGATCAGTGTATAACAGTGATGGCGAACCTATGACACGCGTGTCAGCACTGACACACTTGAGGGTTTCAGGTGGCACATCTTGGATGTTGAAAAATATTGGTATTCTGATGAAAAAACTGCGATAAATCGTGTAAGATCGCTCTCAGTTAAAGCGATCAACTGAATAACAATATAGTTATATTGCTTCCGCCTTCCCTTGCTGTTTTGTCAGATTTGAAGTGAACATGTGTTATCCACATTTCAACCAATGGCTTGTTCTTTATTGATTTTTATTATTGAAGGTTTCTCCCCTTCAACCGGTATAGCTCGGTATAGCTTCAAAAGTGCTAAGTGATACTTGGACAAAGTGTGTTGTGAGTTAACCCCAGTATTTATATATTTTTTCGGAAACGTTTTTTTAATAATGGAAAAGTGTCTTGGAACTAGGACTTTGAAAAAGAAGAGCAAATGAAACAGGTAATGCTAACCCTAATTGTGATGCACGTGTTGTAACGGGTGATTAAATCTGATACTATTAAAGTAGAAGAAACAAGCAGTTCAAAGAAAAAATACAGTAGGAAATATAACAGTTAATATTTGGAATTCGGGTTTACTTGGCGTGGAGATGAAAGTGAACAGAAACCTCTGTGTTATGAAGTGTTGTCGAATGCATGAAACCTGCGAAACTCCGACGACATTTGGAAACTAAACATTGTGATGTGAAAAATAAGCCAATTGACTTTTTTCAGCGACGCTTAGGGACATTAAATCATGGGAAAGATGTAATTTCGGCCATGGGTTCCATTAATAGCAAGGCGCTGGAAGCATCCTATCTCTTAAGTTTGTCCATAGCAAAAACAGGGAAACTTCATTCTATCGGGGAAAATTTACTACTTCCAGCTATAAAAGATGTGGTAAAAACGATGTTTTTGGCAACAAGTTACTAAAAGATCTTGATTTGATTTCTCTTTCAAATGACACTATCGGTCGCAGAATTAATGATATGGCAGGTGACGTAGAATTTAGTTAATCGAAAGAGGTAAGAAGAGCTCTTATTATACTTTACAAATAGACGAGACTACTGATGTTACAAATGATGCGCAGTTAATATGCTGCGTAAGATTTGCTCATGATAACAACATTCATGATATTCTGTTTTGTAGAACTTTGCCATCCCGAACAATTGGAGAAGAAATGTTTCACACTCTCAATAAGTACATAATACACAAAGGGATCCAGTGGGGAAAATGTATAGGCTTCTGTTTGGATGGAGCTCGCGCTCTTACAGGCAGGCATAGTGGGGTTGTTTCTAAGGTCAAAGAAGTAGCTCCGGATATGAATTGAGTCATTGTTTCATACACAGGGAAGCATTAGCCTCCAAAGGAATGCCATCAGAATTTAAAACTGTGCTATACAACTGTAAAGCTAGTTAATATTATTAAAGCTCGACCGTTAAATAACAGGCTATTTTCAGTACTCTGCGATGAAATGGGCAGTGAATATATACAACTTTTGCTTCGTTCTGAAATTCGCTGGCTTTCCAGGGGCAAAATATTAACAAGGTTATTTCAATTAAGGGACGGAGTTTTATTGCTTGTAAATGAACGTACTTCTAACTTTGCATCACTCCTTGTTGATGAAGCATGGTTATCAACACTATCCTATCTTTCAGACATTTTTTTGAAATTAAATGAACTAAATCGCTTCCTTGAGGGAAATTCTTTAACTGTTCTTGATGCCTACGACAAAATAAAGGCATTCGAGAAAAAACTGGTTTTATGGATTAATTATATAAAAGACAGACAGTTTGCATCCTTTCCAACATTGGAATCCTCTTTAGTGGAAAATGATATTTTTGTTGATTCTGAGTTTCTGGAAATGGTTTGTGATCACCTCAAAAATCTGAAACGGAATTTTGAAATATATTTTCCGAATAACTTTTATAAGAAATTTCTGTGGGTTCGCGATTCATTTCAGGCTTGCAGTCACGAGAACGACCTTTCGTTATCGAAAAAAGAACAGTTAATTGAGCTTTCAAGTGACAGTGGACTTAAAATGCAATTCCGCGATCTTGGTTTGGCTCAATTTTGGATTTCGCCTTCAGAAGTGAATTTCCCGAATTATCTGAAGAAGCATTGAAAATCGTCATGCAGTTCTCTACAACCTGTCTTTGTGAGAAAGGATTTTCATCGCTCCTTCAAATAAAAACAAAATACAGAAATCGTCTTAGTGTGTGCCGATCTTCGACTGAAGTTGACCAATATTAAGCCAGATATCCAGCAACTCTGCAAGGGCCAAGAAGCTCAAACATCTCATTAAAAATAAGTAGTAACATGATTATATCATATTATTTATTCGTTTAATAAAAATTAAAACTTTGTTCAATGATGATACATTTTTAATCTTTTATTTCCAAAATTGTTTCCATATGTATTCAAAACATACTTTTAGATTGATTATGTTATAAATGGCACAGTTTTTCTGAAATGTTGGTAAATCCTACATAGGTTTTTAAAAAAATTACAGAGTCAAAACGACGCATAGGGAAATAAATGAAAAATTTAAGTCAAACTTTAATTCTAACATTCTAAAATGTTATTTTTCTCGCTTTTCTGTTCCCAAAATCGTCGATGACATTGTCGAAGTCTATTTTTCATCACTCAGTTGCTGTTTTATAGACAGTAAGGTAAGATTTCTTAAACGCCAAAAAAGTACCTTCCCAGGCGAATTCCCCCCTCCAGCTACGCCTCTGTAACGTAGTGGTCCGTAGAATTGTTTTAGGCATTTTACCGGTCCTTGGACTTAGAAAGGTTGAGAAACGTTGATCTAGAAGATAAAATGAAATAAATAATGCAGTCAGTCCTCAGGTTGAAAGGACAAGGCTTTAAACGCTGACATTCGCGTTATTCGCATATCATCATAATTAATTTCCTGTTTTACTTAAATTGAAAAAACGAAAATTAAGTTATTATTTTACTACATTTACAACAAGTACAATATTTCGGACGATAGTCCGAAAATGTAAAACCTCTTACTCCTCGAAATCCCTTTTATTATCCCTTGGGAGCATAACTTATTATTTCAATCGAATGATGGCGTCTCATCGTCTTAGCCGATAACAAACAAAACTTTTATTAAACAGTGAGATAATTTGTATTCAGTAGAAAGCCGTACTGCATCAAAACACGACAATTTTTTTTTTTTTCGCTATTGGTTCATTACCACAAATAAAGAAGTTTCATAGTTCAATCGATGGATTACATCCTTGTGTTGCAGATATTTAAGAAATTTTATTTGGAAGAGCTTTACGAGAATCTGCACCACTGTTTACATAGAAAATATTATTTTTTCGATATGCATGATATACTGAAATCAGTTGGTAATGAAATAAAAAAATGCAAATCGCGCAAACGCAGTTTCGAGAATGCTTCCAGATCACGCGCTCCACCATCGGAATTCGTGATCTCTAAGTATCCTCCACTATTTAGACATGATTCCTTCGTGAACAAGATCACGAAACATGTTGATAATGTAGCTGACCTCTTCGCAGCAAGCAGTAGTGAAAGTGTAAAAAATGAGTCGTTAGTTGACACCTCTAAGGTGAAAAAATTATCACGTTGTAATGTGAATTGGTATTAATAAAGTACCCTGGGGACATCCTTGAATGTCACATTTTTAAGGCTTATCTTTCTAATCATTTTAAATGTCATAGTTTCGAACATCTCCTCCCACTTGTCCCATTAATGAAATTTTTATGAAGATCTATCGTTAATATTTTCAAATAATTTTATTTTTAATTTCTGTAACTTCAGTAATTATTGCAAACAATAACATCTTCATCACCATTTATTGAAATCAGAAGATAAATCAATAACTGGATTTTGTTCGTATTCAGCAACTGTTTGAATAAACCAAAACGTCTTCTTAAGATTTTAATAATATGTTAAAGTTACAGCTTTGTGCTTCATGTAAAACTGTGTCATATTGTTAAGTTCCAGTGGCTGTAACTCAAATGTTAAATCGACCCTGAGCATGGATAAGTACATGCAAATCAATACTAGTTAGGATTAGAAACATCGCCTCCCTTCAACATGCCACATAAATGCTCCCAACTGCAATGCTGATGAATGAATAGTGGAGAGCGAATGCCAACAGATTTCCAAAAAGTTAGAGTTAAAACCATTCGGCTTGTTTCCAAGCATTAGAGGAGGTTTGTTTTTTTTAAGTTACAGATATAAACAAATGTTTCGAATAAAACATTGGATGCTTCGGTCTTAATTCCGAACAACAACAACAACAACAACGATATCTATCTTCAAAAGTAAGTTTCACCATTTTGAAAGTTTTTCCTCAGTCATCACCATCTCTTTTGCATTTATTCTTCTTGAAAAGAACAACTTCTGTGCTCTGGATACTAGATATTTTATGATGCCATATTTTTGAATATCTCTAGTATCCAGAGCAAGATTTGTTCTTTTGAAGAATCTCTAAAACAAGAATTGGAAATTATCAAAGAAACAGCTTTTCTAAATGGATATAATCCAATAACAACCCCCCAAAAATAATTAATACTCTCCTACAAATGAATCCAGACAAGAAGTCCACAGGACTCCTGTATCATATATTAAACGCATCTCTGAACGTGTGGCAAGAATTGCGAGAAAATATCAACTCATCGCTACTTACAAACCCATCAACCAAATTCACAACTTCCTACCTGGCCTTCTCTTTTAGTCGTTTCCGACCGTAGGTGACTTTGTAGGCATTGCCCACAAAGTATTCCTGGTGGGCTATTCACAGGGTAGTTCACCATTGCTTTCCTCAACCCCCTAATTTTATCCGGACTAGGGACCGGCATATTGCCTTGGACGTATTCCTGACTGTAATCCGTGTGTGTGTGTGTGTGTGTGTGTGTGTGTGTGTGTGTGTGTGTGTGTGTGTGTGTGTGCTCACGGGATCGGTTTGCCTGTTCTGAGGGACGAAAAACCCGAGTTTCCAGGCGAAACCCCCCAACTCCGTATGAGACCGGCTAACTCACCTTTAGTCGAAAAAAACCACATAAAGGTTCCTCACGTCACTGACGGGGATCAAAACCAGGTCTTTCCGACCAAAGGGCTTCGTCTATACCGACTGAGCTACGAGAGCTCTCACAACTTGCTACCCCTCTTCAAAAGATAAACTCTCATCAATGACCCCTACTTGACGTTACGAAGTATTATGTTCGTGTAAATTGCCTTATTACGGACAAACAGGAGGATATGTAAATAGACGTATCTCTGAACATCAAGACCACATCCGCCTTATCAAATCCGGCCTTGCACAACATGGAATTGAAAATGCAAATCCAATGGCAAAACGCTAAGCTGCTACATAGATTCATATATAAAAATGAATGTTTAAGTGCTGAAACCTTACTTCTTAGACCTAATCTTAATTTGGAGTGGCTGTCTCACTATTCCAAAAGTTTGGGAAATTATTATCCTCGATTGTATTAAATAATTATCTGCTATATTTTAATTTAATTTAATTCATTTTAATTTCAGTTCAGTAGTTTTAATCGATGAACAACACGCGATTGTTCACGTAGAGGATTCCAATTTATTTAATACAATCCGATTGTATTAAATAATTATCTGCTATATTTTAATTTAATTTAATTCATTTTAATTTCAGTTCAGTAGTTTTAATCGATGAACAACACGCGATTGTTCACGTAGAGGATTCCAATTTAAGAATGCTCACTACTGTGTTTTGAATCCAATTCCTTTTGTTGTTCGATAGTTATAATGATGATGTCTTATGATATATAAGACGAAATATTTACAAAATAAAAACGTCATTTACTGTGACATACATGTTATACTATAGTTATGGATATCCCACAGGTTTTACTATATAAAAAAGGAGAATGGCATGCATTTTCGTTCTTGAGACATAACCTTCCTTATATTATCCTGAAGGACTTATATTATTCTGAATCTCAAAAATTATATTTTTGAGATCTTTCATAGATGACAAATAAAGAAGATATGGAATAAAGAAGAGAAGCAACGAATTTTCTGTGATTACAGATAGATATTTTCGATCAGATTTGACAGAAATGAAGCAGTAAATGTTGTCATCTTTATCATCACACTTTGCTGATTATTCATTCTGGAGGTATTTGTTGTATGTAGCTATTTGGTGTGGGACCGACCACAATACTATAATACTATCACTGGTTAGACTGAATTATAACTGGATCTCAACGGAATTACAACTGGATTTATCAGTTTTTGCCCTGATTGTTAAACACTCACTGACGTTATAAACTTCAACTCTTTTACCATCACTTTCGCAAGGCAGTTTAAGACACATTGCTTTAACATTGCTCTTGGTCAATTACATTGTTCTAGAAAGGTCTTTTTTTTTTTTTTTATTAAAGCATGGCAAGAATAATCTACGCAGAAAGGTGAAGAAAAAGTTATTCATCCCTAAAGAACTGAGTGCATTTTTTTTTTTTTTTTTTTTTTTTAACGAGTGTCACGTACGTACTAAAACTGCAGTACAGTGTCGGTGGCTAAGGGCCGGATAATCGAGGACCTGAAATCAAATGACACCCAGTAACGAAAATTATCTACCATAATTCGAAAATATCAATGACTTCGCTCCTGAGAAATTGCCAAAAGTGAAAAAAAAAATAATGTTTAAGCTAATTTCTTGTGTAAACTGTTAATATGATTAATCTCAACTTTTCAGTGTCGCTTGTGTATACAGTAGAAATCTCTTAGCTTTCTTTCAGGTTTTTCCTTAGAACACTTCGATTTGTTCACATATTCTGGAATAATAATGCCCCATTCTTTTGTAATATCCTCATTTTCCACATAATTCTATCACCGAAAGCCACTGAATTTTGTAAGAATATTTCCTATCTATGGTCTCCCTTCTTCAATGAACTAGTTTGTTTGTAACCCAACACTCAGATCCACATTTCGTTGAACCTGGTAACAATGCGATCGCGAAATTCCTCTTCAACACCTAACGCGCATGCTCAACTGAGATCCTACCATCAAAGAGAACGAAGAATCAAAGAGTCTGTCAATGTATGAGTGCCGATGGTATTGGCTTATTTCCTTTCTCGCTTTTCAGTGAGAAATCGTGGAGAGATCACGTGACACGCAAAGAGAAATGCGAAGCGGGGGGGAATGGGAGGCGTGTCCCTTATTCGAGGGTCAGTGAGGGTAACCAGAATATTCTTAGGTGCGCACGCGACCCGGTAGTATCTCCAATAGTGACAACATCGACGCTCTCAAGGTCTTCGCAGCTGGAAAAAAAGTCAAGTGACACGGTCGTCGGTAGTGCGTACAGTGAGGGTTGTCAAAAGTTTGAAGACACGATGAATACGTTGGGAGGTGAAAGTTTGGCCGCTCAACGCAGGAAGGTAAGCATTACTAGCGTGAGTTCAACTATAACGTTAAGCTTATTTCATTGTTCCAGAGAGGAAAGTCTGGACACTTAGTATTATTTGTTGCTTAATTTAATAAAATTTTATTTCGTAGAAATCTGGATTCTTGTTATTTTTATCAAATGTCTAGTTGCACCATGAAGAGAGTTTGTAGCTCAGTCACTAGAACGACTGGACATGTGCCATGTGCGATTGGAAACACCTGGTTCGAATCCCATCAAGGAAGTTATTTGAGAAATATTTAAAAAGACGTTTCAGCTGAAGTACTTACTGATCTCATAACCCTTCTAGAGAGAACACACACCACTTCGGACCTACATTAAGTGGTGCGATGGTCTCACACACGAGCGATGAAATTCATCTCTCACCTAAAGACATTCACAAATATCCCGTCTTGGAATTCGACGAATTGTTGGCTCCAAAACGGATACGCCTAACCACTCAGCCAACCAAGACAATAATACGAAAAGATACGCGTGTTAGTTTATATTATTATGAGAAGTACGCTGAAATACAATTCATGACATTAAAGTGTCCCTGTTGTAAACTAGATCAATATAACTACTGAAAATTAGTGGTTTTTTTTTTTTCTGCCTAAACTAAAGAATGTCTTCTTTATGGATGACAATCAGAAGACAATATTTGAATGATAATCTAATACTTTCAAACTAACTGTTGGCAAGGTAAATTGATATGGCTGTTTTGAACTTTTCCATTCTTCCTTTACGCGTGCTTTTTCTGATTTATAACAATCAGTTTGTGTTTTTCATTTTTTTTCGATGCAATAAACTTTATGTTTCTCTCTACGCCACACACACACACACACACACACACACACACACACACACACACACACACACACACACACACACACACACACACACACACACACAACAGAGAGAGAGAGAGAGAGAGAGAGAGAATTTGCCTTTACTGCAATTTTGATTTGACAACCAGTTTCCTATGAACTATTCTAATATATCATATGAAAATCTCTTAGCAAGTCTAAGATTCTGGTTATATAGTTAGCTGAAAGTATTCCGTTTCATAACATAACAATAGCGTTAAGCCCTGAAGATAGAAAGGAGAAAAAGTTATTGTTCTTAAAATAAAAAAAAAATTTAAATAAAAAAAAAAAAAGAAAGAATAAAAAAAAAAACAACTGTGAATGCAAATTTCCCATTTCTGGGGGAAGGTAATTTTGTGTCACGTAACAAAGATAGCAGGTATGAAAGAAGAAAAAATGTTCACTGATTGTTGCACAGGTTTAACATATTTTTAAGAGAGTGCTAATTTACACTGGCAGATTCGGGCGAACAATGTCCTTGGATACAGAGGAGCACAAATCAAGTCCCTTCCTTCCTTAGCAACTCATTCCACATTCGGCCACAGAGAGATAGAATGGGTTATGAGAGAGAAATGAAGAGAGAGAGAGAGAGAGAGAGAGAGAGAGAGAGGTCATTAATCAATCTGTTAGATTAATTTTGCAAAACGTTTGCATGGATGCAAAGAGGCAAAAGTGGAAATTACAATATTCCAATCACATATTTCATTTTTCAGGGAGCGAACTAATAAAAACGCGCAATATGTACACCTAATTCTATTTTGATTTCAACCTTAATTTTTCTGCAAAATTTGGCAAAAGGATATTAATAATTACAAATTAATAATTCTCTACTGGCTGTGCAGAATTTAACGAATATGGTATTTAGGATATCTATTAAAATTTATCTTCCAATGTGACAGCTCAGTTTCTTCTGTTCTGAGACTTTGGAGTATGAGAAATTCAGCCTGGGTGGACAACTGCTGCCTACTTTAGTTTACGGGCTATCACAAACAGTCTCCCGGACTTCCATTTAATTTGCTCAGGCTCCTGGGTTCACCATGTGGAAGGGAAACTGTAAAGACGAGGATAGGTGACCTCGAGGATCATATGTTACACATCCTTTCCGTTTGAACCCCTTTTAAAATTTTGAAACACGCATATTAATAAATGTAACCATTGGAACAAGAAGTACATGGAAGAGAACAAGGCGAATAAGAAACTGCGATGAGAATACTGCAGCAATAACGAAAGACAAAGCGTATTCCATTTCTCGTCCTTCCATGAGGGGTTGGGTCTTCCGATTAAATACTTTAGGCAATTTAATGCAGCTGGCTTGCAATTCATATTTTTCATCCTGTAAGGCAAGTATTTCTACTTGTAGATCAATGTTTTTAAGGGAAGATCGGTTTGATTTTTGGGGAAGGGAAGGAAAATCCAGAGATTCAGGAGAAAAAAAATCGTCTACTTCTTTATGCGATCGGCTAACTCACCATTTGATTGAAAAGTCCTGATGAATCATCTCGGAAACGGGATTCGAACCCAGGTCTTTTACTGAGCTACGGCGGCTCAGAAGTATATGAACAATGGATAAATTAAAAAATCACCATAAGCAAAAATCAACAAATAAACACTAAAAAGCAATAGAAAAAACATGCGGGATAAAGAATAGAGAGAAACATGGGTTCACTTCATAGCGAAATAGGAAAGAAATCTTCGAAGAAACATAAATAGGGGCAAAAGGAAAAAAATCTTGAAAATTGAAATAATTAAAAGAAAAACCTGGCTTGACTTGTTCCAGTATATTTATGGCAAGATATTAATGAAAATAAAAATGATATAATCCAAACTATTGAACTATACAAATAAGGAAATAACATTACCAAAAATCAACAAGTAATGCATCAAAGTAAATCAGGGAAATTCTCTGGAGAAGATTGAATAAATATAGATCTTATTAAATACGTGCATTCTGTTCATTAAATGAATGTTAATATTGTCTTTTTACAAAAAGTTGGAATAAAGTTATTATCATTCCAGTAAAAACTACAGAGGAATAAGTCTCTCAAATACTAGTTATAAGTTATATGCACAAATATTAACTTCAGAACTGAAATCAGTGTAGAAAACAAAATGGCTTCCGAAAAAAGACGATCGTGTATTGGCCAAACTTTTACATTAAAACTCATAATGGAAAATCATTCAACAGACACACACACACACACACACACACACACACACACACACACACACTGCATCGTGCATTATCGGAAAGCTTTTGACAAAGACGTACTACAAACTATGGATCATACTCAAGGAGTTAAACATTTCAAAACGCTTGCTCTCGAAGATAACTAGCATGTATCAAAACAATCACATAGTTGTAAAGCTGCATAGTGGAAAACCAATAAACAGAAGAGTCTGCCATGATTACTGATGTCACCACTCTTGTTATCTACATAGATGAAATAGTAAAGAAATAAAAGAAAATATAAAGTCAGCGTTAAATTGGATTTTGGAAGTACACGTCATACTCTATCATTTGCAGATGATCAGATAATCATAAGTAAGAAGTGAAGATGAGCTCTGAAGATCAGTGTATTTTCTTAAACACAATGGTATTTAAGAGATCATACAAATTAAAAACAAACAAAAATCGATAGGAAGTGGAATAGTTAAATCCTACGTAGGACGCAGTATGAAACAAACAAAAAAGCACAGACAGACCTAAGGAACTAAAAATAGAGTCTCAGTTATAGATAAAAGATACAAAAACAAAAAGAAACGGATTAAACATATTCCAAGAATGGACAATTTCAGACAATTTCAAAAATATATTCTAATACCATCCGGTTGGAGGACTATCAAAGACAAGATGAAATCCATTAGGTCAAGTAGCCGGAACAGGTCACTTGAAGCGGTGAAAGGACGATCATGATATTGAAATTTATCGAATAACTTCATAGTTTAATAAAACTGCATTATAACTTTTGTCACACTTATGGAATTTTTACAAAAGTATCATCATTCAATAGGGCACTTTGAATAGTATTATTTTGTTGCAGATATCGTGATAACTTTTTTAAGAATTCTAAACAATTTCAACCTACATTGTACGTGTATAAACAGTTATACGAAACACTGTTCTTAACGCACAAATTGAAGATTGGTATGTAATTACGTTTTAAAAGAGTCGCATGTTCAAGACCCTCCCCCCGCACCCCCAACTCTAATTTAATTTACGAAATGACAATTTTTTTTTTTGCTATATGAGATGATGATGACAATGATAATTCCACGGCTTGACAAAATTGAATAAGATTTAGCATTTATAATCACTTAATGTCGACTCGGTTCGTTTTAATAATAAAAGGACTAGAATTATTATTTTTTTTTTATGTAAGAGGTATCAAGGTATACTCTATGGAAGCGTGCTTTTATGCGTTTGGTTTTAAGTCAGTATTAGCTTGAATTAAATGGAGTATCAGGTGACAAAATTATTATTATTTTTTTAATCAATGGCATTAGATCCAGATGGTATTATTCATGTTCGAGATATCCGCGTAATGTTGCAAGTTCGCTTCAGTTTTAGAAATGTAAAAATTGTCATTTCTTTGTTAACAAATGAACGAAAAAAAGAAATGCAAATTTTCAATTCTGCTTAGGAACAACCCGCCACGGTGTATTGCTATTGCGGATGAAGAACTTTGGGTAATGAGGTCAATGCATTATGTAACCAGGTGGAGTCGTTGCTCAGTTAGTAACGATGCTGCCCTTCGCTCGCAAAGACCTGTGGTCGAATCCTATTTTAGGAAGCGATTTAAGTGGTGTTTTTTTGTTTTTTTTTCCCCCATCTCTTCAGATGAAAGTGAGTTTTGGACGTTTCATAGGTAGGTTGCAAGCTTTTCCACTCACCAGTCAAAAGAATCCACGCAAATTAACAGACGTAACCCGCTGATGTCATAGTCTTAGTAAAAAGTGTTAATAATTAGGGTTTCGTTATTCTGATAACGACCTGGGTGGTTAGAGACAACATACCAAGTATGTACAGGCCTGTGAGTCCAACATCAGATGTATCTCTTTCTCTCTCTCTCTCTCTCTCTCTCTCTCTCTCTCTCTCTCTCTCTCTCTCTCTCTCTCTCTCATACTGAGAGACTGAATAACTCACGTTTAGTTCCAAAGCTGTTATAAGGTCCTTTAAGTTGAAGACGGGATTGGGATCCAAAACTTTCCAACCAAAGGACAAATGTCACGTATTTCCCACAAAATGAACTAAAGACAATCAGCGCGATGACAGTTGTCGTGATATTTACACCTGCATAATCAGCAAGGCCATAAATTCTGATACTGATTTCAAAGGCAGTGAAGGCCTGCTGTTTTTCCATTATCGTGTTGAGGTGCACACACTGATTCTTATTCTATTTTTCTCCCTTCACACAGTGCAATAACCAGGGATGTTTGCACTCTGAGAAAAATGCTAATTATATATCTCTTGAATTTTTGCGCCTGAGAAGAATTATTCATTTGAAATTAAGAATTTTTTTTTAATTTTTAAAATTTTTATTTGGAGGTCATTTTTTCTTCAAAAATAACACATCACTTAATAATTAAAAATATATGAATACGCAAAATAACAAAAAATCTTTTGCTACATCTTTATATAAATTCTTAGCCTGTAAGAATTTATATAAAGAGGATACAACGAGATTTCTGGTTGTATCCTTTATTAGATGTACCATTGTTACGGCATTCGTATATAATTTTATGTTTCCAGATTTTTCTACAATTCACTTGTTTTGTGTTACTGGTGAATATGTTCCAATAGTTGTTATGGTTACAAAATTTCGAACATGTGAATGCATTCATCGTTTGATTTTTTTTACAGACGTCCAAGCCTCTGATGGAAAAGAGACGTAGAGCAAGGATCAATAAATGTCTGTCGGAGCTGAAACGAATTCTCTTGTGTGGTGAAACATCCAGTCAAGGACAGGTGAGTCCGTTTGCGAAATGTTTTTGATAGTAATATTTTAAAATTAATCTTAAAAATTTTATAATTATTGTTATTCACTTGACAAATTGTTGAAAAAAATTCGCTCAGTTATATATATGATGGATGTAGTCTTTTATTGAATACCCAATGCTACAATACGAGAAAATAATCCAGATGGTCTTAGAAAGACTTCCAGAATAAAGAAGTTGCTGCATTATTTAAGATAATGCACATTTTTATACTTATAACGATAATTGTTCTAATTTTTGGGAGGATTCTATAGTCCGGTGACACGTGGAAACAGCATTCTCATAAATAGATGAGATTTAATTTAAAACAGCATCAAAATCAATTCAGAATTTATGAATGAACCTTCAAGTAATTTTAAAAAGAAACGCATAAAGAAAAATAAATTTTATAACAGTCTGAGTAAGAATAAGTTAAGTTAATTCACTGCATATAAATAAATGCATAACACTGCGATGTATCTTAAATATCTTTCAGAATGATATATATATTAAAAAAGGGCAGGGTTAAGATGGTTACCCACTTCATGCGATTTTTCTGCTTCTTTTAGAAGTTTGCGCATGTGCATAGTAGTATGCATTGTTCAGTGTAAACCCATTCATCAGATGGCAGAATCGATGTGTATTTAATAAATATATTTTAACTGTTTTTAAATATCAAGTATAAATCTTCATGATTTTTTTTCTTTTTTTCAGGGTACTACCAAGAACTCTAAATTAGAGAAAGCTGACATACTAGAAATGACAGTACAATACGTCCGTCATCTCAATGATCACGGAAATAGATCAGGTACAGTTTCTAATCATGTATTTACGCTAAAGTAATCGTTTCTCCTCTTGCTATAATTAAACGTTAAAGCATACATTTCCTGAATGGGTAAATACATCATCCATCCTACCGAAAATTTTAGACATCTCCATCTGATTATAGGAAAAGTGATGTTACTACGCATATGTAGGGTGAGTACATAGCTTTTGAATCAAAAGGGTTTCAGAAGAGGAATGATAGTTGGAGGACATCCAATGTCTGCACATGCTATTACATAACCATTAAGCATTCTTCAGTTCCACAGTTGACAAGTGCTTATCACTTAACTAAACATGCCAAGAAGGTCTAACATACTGATTAACTCATCTCGTCATGAGACTCTAAAGAATCCTTGCTTGGGAAGGGATTAACAAAAGAGTAATGTCTATAAGTGTTTCCAGTGCACTCAAAGAGTTAGAGAACTGCATATCATGTATTTCACCGAAGTTTGTAGCAGACCACAAGATTTTAGTAATAACAAAGAATGCAAATCATCGATCGGCATTTACTAAGCAATGGAAATTCATCACACACACGCTTGTCCAGTGTGATAGATATGTTTGGGTATAAAATGCCTGAAGAGTACTTTTAACCTGAGTCTGACCTTCTTACCAGAGTTATCAAAGACGAAGTAGCAGTGTAATAATGTGAAGAATTACTTTTAGTGGTGCAGACTTAGTCAACTGGTAGTACATGTTCTTATGACTTGGTACTTTTTAATGTTCTGGACTATTGTGCAATCCTACATTGTGGAAATTTATGGTAAGAACCCCTTGCAGTTATCAGTACCACTCCATGTTACAAAGTAATGATTGCAAACAAGTGATCCGAATAGAACAACATGGGAAGTATGCAGTGGCTAGTACCGAGCTGCAACCCGAACCTAAGAAATGAAGAGTAGAATTAGGGTACTGCCAAGACCCTCCTCTTTGTTGGTAGACCTCATTAATTCATTTATAAGAAGGAGAGGGGCACAATACCATCAACTTTCTATAAGAAATTAATAGAAAGTCTTCCGCTTGAAGTAATTTTTACAGCGATTTTTAATGTCTGTCAATGAAGATACTTTGTATGTACGTTTCCAATTACTTTTGATAGGATAATATATCTCCACTAGGATATTCGTTAATCAATATAAAATTTAATTTATCATATTAGTGTCGAAACAGATGACTTTCCTTATATTAAAAAAAGAAAAAAGATCGAAAAATGACCACATTTTAAAAAAAATTGGGATACCGTTTCTATCAAAGAAATTGCATCCCAATCTTACGATTCAAAAGTTCATAATAAGCATCACTAAGGCTCGTCAGTATTAGATCAATATTTCATTGATAAGATTTTTCAGACGTTAGGAAAATAACAAAAACATTTTTTTTCTCCAAGTTTCATCCTTCGAGATCTGAAAATGGCACACGCGCTATTTGCATAGGTGTGCGGTGTACTACGCTATACCAAAGGGAAAAATAATCTCATGAAAACGAAGATCATTTTTAAGCAAGAACGTGATGCATAATGATTCAGGATCCCTCAAAGAATGCGAGTGGGAGGAAGAAATAATCTTCAAATATTTCAATTATGGACAATTTTCTGACAATTTCTTAGTTTTGACAATTTATTTCGCTTTTGATTTTATATTTAAAATAAATAAATAATAATATATATATATATATAACTATATAACTTGCTCTCTCTCTCTCTCTCTCTCTCTCTCTCTCTGCTTGTTTTCGTTTCTAGCATAATCAACTTTCCTTAAAACTCATAATTTTTTTCTCTCCCGCAGCCACCCCAACCGACAATTCCCGATTTCACGAAGGTTATGAACGCTGTTTGGGTGAAGTTACGAGATTCGTGACGTCTTCCAGTTCCGGCTTTCCTCCTGACACCCGTTCCTACCTCTTGTCATATTTGCGTCGTCGTCTGTTAACCCTCCGAATCTCAGAGGATCCAGCAGTACATTACCCATCGGATGAAGACTCATCAACCAGTCGCGACGGCACTTTAAGCAGTGACCCGGGATCGCCGATGTCCGATCGGGCAACTCCGGAACTGTCTTCGTCTCCCGATGCAGCGATGACTACAGAACCAGTTGCGCGCACTCTCCTATTGCAGACACTGGATGTTGCTAGCGGCACAAGTGTTGGAACATCACCGTTAGTTGTGGCAGCTTGCGGTCCGTGGATGTGCTGGAGTAACGGAAGAACACGCGTTAGATATTCTTCCGGGAGAAAATTATATCAAGCTCAAGATGCAATTCAGAATAGAAATTCGTTTTCTAAACACCAGGTGGAAGCACCTGCGGTCATGAGAAACGAAAATGCGATTAATGAACTAATAGGTACCGAGAAAATGTGGAGACCGTGGTGACAACAAGCAACGATAATGCTAAAAGATAATTTACGTTATGTAAAACCGAAAGTACGCGATGATCATTTCACTGTTTCTATGGCCACGAATATCGAAAGTTTATAATTCCAGTTTTCCCTGGAGGTCACACACGAAAAAAAAAAAAAAAAGATAAATATTTAGTAAGGACTGTTTTCTTCTTGATTCCAGAGCTGTTAAAAAATTACACACATACTGTTAATAAATAAAGTATTTGTTTTAGATGTGAAGATGTTTTCTGATTTTTTGAATTACATTTAAAACACGGTAGATAAATATCACTTAGACAAACAACTGCGTAACCAGATCAGAAAAAGCAGCATATGAAAACGTACCTGCAAATGCCAAAAATCTAACAAATATTTAATTAATATAAACTCAAGGCATTTCGGAATTCAAATTTCTTATGCTGACAGTAGAATAGTTTTACTACTTCCATACGACTTCTCTTATTATTAGTTATCGCTGGGACTTCCGTCATCTATGATTGCCATTATGGATAATAATGATCTTTCACACCACCAGGCACGATCATGAAGTAATTACCATTACTAGTATTTGTTGTAGTATCTGTGTAGTATTTTTTTACAATACATTAAAGATTGCCTCTGCTATCAGTTTGACAATTTGTGATCATGAAAACTGCAGTAAATAACAAATCAATAGATAACGAAGTCAGTTTCGTGAGGAGAATCAATGTGAAATGCGAGGTCTCATGTATTTGGTTCCATTGCTGGGTTCGAATCCTCAAAGACGCTATGGGCTTTTCATTGGTTAGCCGGTCTCATAAGTAAGTGACAATTCTTAATGTATTGTCACAGATATTGTTCAAAATAATAACTCGTAATATACTGCAGCAGCCTCAAATAGTTTCTATGCGGATCCTAATAACATTGTCAATAAATATTTAAAACCTTGCATTGATTTTTTTTTCTATATTAAAAGTAATGTTAAAACTAGCAATGGCAGGAGGAATACTTTATCCTAATAGTTCATAATTAGTTTACATCTCTACTGAAAATTATACTTAAATAGACATAATCATCATTTTAGATGGCATCTTCCTATTGAAGGTTCGCAATGGATCCATCCATAATACAATACTGTACAGGGGCCCCAAGACCAAGTGCAGGGGAAAAGTTCCCTATATATATTTTGAATGTAGATCCGTGTGTGTGTGTTGACGGGACCGGATTACCTGTTCTGAGGGACGAATCCGAGTTTCCGGGTGAAAAAATCCTCTACCTTCTTATGAGACCGACTAATTCACCTTTAGTCGAAAGAGAGCAGATACAAAATCCTCACGTCATAGACAGGATTCGAGCCCAGATCTTTCCGACCAAAGGGATTCGTCTATAACCACTGAGCTACGGAGGATCTATAAATAGACATCTTTGAAACAACTATTTTATATGCAAATTAAATTAGCCACTCAGATTGCACTACATACACTTATATACTCAGGAGCCAAAACATTATAACCACCTACTTACTCGTAGTAGCTTGCTTAGCCTTCTTTGGCTGAGATTACTGATTGCACCCGTCATAGGATTGATTCAACGGAAAGTGTCATCAGGTATTCTGGACCAATTAAAGAAAATAGTGACCGTGCGAGGGACTGACGTCGATTGGTGGACCACAAATGCTCTGTGAGATTCAAATCGGGCAAATTAGGCGCCAGTAGAGTACTCGGAATGCTTGGATATGCTTTGTGACACGGGGCCCTTGTCTTGCTGGAAGAATCCAAGATCCATTGGACCACATTGTCACCATGTAGCACAATACAGGGTCTGAAACGATCCCCAGGAAAGAATTAGCGGTAAAGATATGTTCAGCGTATATGACAGAACCCCGTGATGTCCAAGAAAACAATTTCCTTACCAGATAATATCAACAGCAGCCTGTTTTCGGGTCAACTGTGCAGTCTGGTTGGGTAGAAACAGGCTGGGTGGTCATTGGTTCAAGAGTGTAAATCGCTATGACTTAGTCTCATATACAAAGTTTAGTTTTATGTTTTATATATAAAACAATGTATCCTTTTGTTTATGGAAACATAATGAAAAAATTGTTTTCTATATATTACTTTATAATTTTTATTTTCAAAATAACAATAATAAACAAATAACTGTGTTACCACTTTCTACCTAAATTACTAGATTCCAGCACTTGTAGATTATTTCATTGAATAGCATACTAAAGTTCCAAGAAAGTAATATTCTTTGCTTTACCCATATTATAAATGAGAAACGTGGGTGAAAGGAATCAAACTGAATAATGATAACATTATTTTAAATTGGTTACTTTAATAGCATTTCATATCTTCAATGGTTCTCCTTTTTAAAATGAGCTTAAAAGTTCTCATTTGACTGGTTAAAGTCAAAATCGTTGTGATATCAAAAATATCTCGCGTGTGAATTGATATTAGTATTTATAATATTTTCTTGTTACATTAGGATGATAAGATCGCTTTTTCAAAATTTCGGCGGTTCAGATATAGTTTGGATAGCCAAAATTAACTCTCCGTGTACCATATTTTTTTAAATAACACAATGGCACAAAGCTTGCAACATCTCGTATTGCAGCAGTAAATGTGAAAATGGCATACGTAAAAGGAGATGCGAAATGTGAATTAATAATAAAAAGCCAAACGGCTATTTTTTCTGGCGAAGTTAATTAAATTAAGGGGATAAAAATCCCTTATTACATCTCCTAGGAGCTGTGTTTTACATTATGAGAAAATATCAAGGATAGTGAGGGAGCTTTCCCCGCCTTTGCTTCGAGTTGCCTTGGTGTTGTACTACCAGGTGTTCATTTACGCTTGGATTCGCCGATAGTTCTTCGGCATGAAACTCTTAGATCGTAGTTTTCGATCTCAGAGTTTCGCATATTGGCTGTAAAATAATAAGGGATTTTTATCCCTTTAATTTAGTGAATTAATAATGGTAGAGCATTTTTTTCATAAACTATTACAGTGTTATACAAAGATTCATTTGCTGTTTAAACATACAATAATAAACGTTAATTAAATCACTTATTTTTCCAAAAATATTTATTAATATTAAATTGTAAATTTAATATGTTTACTAACTATTTTAAACTTTTTAATTATTTTGAAAGGAAAACGTTTTTATTCTAAAATATTTAAATACACCTTATATTTTTTTGAATCATAATTTTACAAATAAGATGAAGAAGGAGGTTATCTTTGATTTTACTGGAATACAAACTGGTAGATAGGTAATAAGCTGAAGATCAATAATACAGAGGAGTTGAAAAAGTCCTTGACTTGATATTGATATATATATTTCAATATAAAATTAAAAAGTTACTATGCTTGAGGAGAAAAGTATGGCTTACGTCAGTCGGTAGACAAATAAAATTTTTATTCCATTCATGTTCAGTAAGCCTGAATTTCATTCACAGTTTGTTACACAAATCATATCCAATTGAACCGACATTTCCTGCTATAAATAAGCCAGCAAGTTTCAAGAGTGTAATATCGTCCCTCTTGTCTTCAGATTTTCAAGTCCCTTGAAGATCTGAAGACTGTCAGCCCTTGCAATATAGCACGGCAAGGAAGGCAACGAGAAACCACCTTCCTCATAGTCACTTCCCTAGTATGGTCGCAATGCTGCCCCTACCATCCTTTAGGATGAAAGGAGATCATTCCATTCCAGACCGTGTGCATGTGTTCACGAGGCCAGTTTTCTGGGGGACCAAAAACCCGAGTTTCCGGGTGAAAAATCCCCCCCCCCCACCTGCGTATGAGACCGGCTAACTCACCTTCGTCGAAAGAGACCTGATAAAGGTTCCTCACGTCACTGACGGGAATCGAACCAAGGTCTTTGCGATCAAAGAGCTTCGTCTATACTGACTGAGCTACGAAGGCTCTGACGCCAATGTATTTTGTGTATTAATTGTGTTCATTGTTCTTGCCGGTTTGCCTATTCTGAGGATGTGTTTGTCAGTATAGAAAAGAAACGAGTAAAGAAATTATCATGTGCAGTCATAAAAAAGTATATGTTTTAAAATGGTATTCTTATATTATATGGTGTAAATGGGACATTGTATAGAATAAACACTATAATGTCAGCAGTTACAAATGAAGGAGTAACAGAAAGATAGTTTGATGTTCAATCCGATGTAAGGCAGAGATGTACATTATCTCCACTGCTATTCATCATCTATATGGATCGCATTATAAAGGAAAGTGTCATTAAACCTGATACGAAAACTGGAATATTCAAATTGGTTCTTTATTTTATTGAGATGGTGTTATACTTATAAATAAATCCAATACAACTCAGCAGGATTCTTTAACTAAATCAAATAAATAACTTCTGTAACAAACTTGCAGGAAAATAGACAATGAGAAGACCGAAATTACGGAAATAAGCAGGAATGTAGAAAACTTCAACTGCATCTCAATAAAGAGCCTTTAAGTAAAGATAGGAGACCACAGGTATGATAGTTCTGAGAAAAATTAGAGGAGTGAACAGATGGCTTCAATGACAGAATCATGTTAAAAATGAAGACATTAGAAAAGAACTTGACATTGCTAGCATTCAGGAATGGGAGCAAATTAAGATGGTATGGTCTTAGACTGAGATGGTATAGTCACTCAAACAGAATGGGACAGACGAAACAGATGTCTGATTCCAGGATGGCATGACCCAGTTGAAGACCAAGAACCAAGTAGATTGAGGCAGGTATAAGTGCTTTACAAAACCGAAATATAAGATCTGACGGAGTCCTTAGATTTTGAGAAACGTCGCTGTTAGGAAGTTAGCAATAATATACACTTTTCATGTAGTACTATGATGATATGATCCTGTACACCTCTTGGGGGTACATGTTAAGAATTTGATGATTTCTAAACCTCAAACTGAGGATATTAATGATAATATCACATCGCGAAACATTTTGCCAACAAAAACGCGCCAGTCGAAATGAAAATTTGAATGAATGGATGGATTTTGTGTGTGTGTGTGTGTCCCAAATAATTCCCATGTTCATTAAATTCTATTCAGTATCATAGTTGAGTTATTGCAGTATGTAATTTGGACACGTGTTGTCCCTTTTATGCTCTGCAAATAGTCCGATAGAAGCTACAATTGGAATGATTTGATGAAAGTTTGTAAGATATACCACATTTTAGTAAAATTCATCGTCTGCATTTCTACAATGGCCCATACGGACGGAGAAACAGACTGAGTTTAACTGTACTATTTAAGGAAGTAAAATCTATAGACGATCCTAAAGTCGGAAGTGTAGTTAGTAATAAGAGGAACAACTATTGCTTCATTATCCTTTCTTAGATAGGGGACTGTTAGATATGGTGGAGAAGATGCGCAGAAGTCGCTGATTGATATCTCGAATGAATGGATAGTCTTATGATGAAATAATTCACTTTTGTAGGTTACAAACCTGGGGGGGGGGAAGAGAATGAGAAGACACCTGATTGAAGATGAGAGTGAAGTTAAGGCTCAAATAATTTGGATTCGAAGAATTAAAAGAATATATTGCAAAGAATGAGAAAGTATTGCAGCAACAGCAGATAACAACAATTTCAAGGAAGTTGTAGATAACAGTACTTATACTAAATTATTGTCTCTAACCGGAAGTCATTAATTTAGCACAACTTAGTATTACCCGCATTGTTTATACTTAGAATACTTTTATGGGAGTAGTTGTTTGCTGTGTACCATCAAAAGTATTTTGCTCCTGAAGATTTTGTTGTGTTGATGCTGTGTAGGTTTTGAATTCTTGTATTAATTGCATGGTATTAAAATTACACTTATCTGCACGCGATGAGATTGAAGGATAGGCATGGGGACTGTTGTATTAGATAATGGATTCACAGTCTATTACAAAAGACAGTGACCTCCTTAGTTTCATAACGTTACTAATTCCTTCGGATTAAAATCTTAATCCGAATTTAGAACAAAATTATTTAAAATTTTGGAAATTAAAAGTCCCCATTGGGGCAGTCTACAACGGTGACTATCGTATGTTGAAAGAAAGAGAGAGAGAGAGAGAGAGAGAGAGAGAGAGAAGGAAAAGAAAGATTAAATCCACCATTACTGTAGTCAAAGAGTGTCAGCCTTCCAAGTATTTAAAGTCTGAAAGATGATCTGGAGCTTACGAAATAAAAACCTATGGCATGAGTCATTTTGGTACTTAACAACCTTAAAACACACACACACACAAACACACACACACACATATATTTGTCCAAGAGAGTACAATAAACCCTCGATTTAACGGACTTCGAATTTAACGGACAAAATTTCCGGTCCGTATGTCACATGTGAAAATTAACACCCTGTTAATTTTAAAATGCTTTTAACCAAGATTTGCTTATAATTAAATTAACAGGTTATTTTTGGTTATTAATTTCCTGTTATTTTTAACAAATTTTGCTGAATAAGCCAGCAAAGGTTGGTCGATTGGTAGAGCCTTTGCTAATAATGGCTCGCAAAAAAATTAAGCAAGTTTGAGCGCGGTTAGTAGTTGGAAGAGGTCAATCGTTCAATGCTGTTGGAACGCTCTCCCTCGATGAGTCTTTGGACTCCCTGGAGGTGTCACATAATAATAATAATATGTTGGAAAAACACTAGTAATTTAGTGACTCATTTATGTCGATTAATATAATAAAACATGTTCGGCGAATGATTAGGAGGTGATCACACCAATCGCACTGTAATTGGGTCTTTTGTCGCGTGGCGTGACTTTCTGCGGCAGTTTTATTACACACATTTTTTAGGGAGTTAATTATAAAAAAAAAAACAGCAGAATTCAAAAGTTCAAAAAAAAAAACTTGATGTTTTTTTCAAAGTAGGATTACCTAAACCTCAACATCGAACATTAACTTCACATTAACTTATTTAAAAGTGTGTGTAAAACAATTTTTTGTTATTACAGCGCTAATATTAATAAAATTGCAGTATAATGTTACAGATATTTTTATTTTAAAAAATTCGCGATTTAACGAACTTTCGATTTAACGGACACCCCCTTAGCCCCTATTAGTCCGTTAAATCGAGGGTTTACTGTATTTGCTTTCTGTTAAGGATTGCGTAAGCTTAACAACTGTTTATATTTTGCTTCTCATTGAAACAATACCCTTCCTTATTGAAGTACTAACACATAAACAAAACAAAACAACAATAAAAAATATCGGCGGATTTGGTGACCATGTAATACCAAGACAATTGATGAACATTCCTCATCACTGGTAAAAATTAAAAATACTGAAGCCAAATATTGTTTGTCTATTTGGCGTATTTTTTTAAAAATTTATATGAATAGTATAAATAAAACAGATATTTATGGCATTTAAAATCCCCAGAACTCGACTGTGATCTCCCAACGCTAAAGAACCACGTATTTTTGCTGAAGCATACATTTTGTTTTGAAAGTGACTCTGCTGACATATAAATGTTTTGGCTGTGTAATAGTTGGAGGCATCCTAGTTTTTTTTTTTTTTCCCGTTAATAGCGTAGAAAAATCTAACCACTATGTTTATTTATTGTTGTATGTAAGAAAACTCACCGATCAATGAGGCATTCAATCGTTGAACATTGACGTGCTCTGTATATTTTCAATAGTTTCGTTGTAAGCAGATTGATGCTGATCATGTGACCTTCACATTGTGACAACCTCTATTTTCAGGTGTTTGATCAAGGCACGTGAAGGTGTTAAGAATCATGTTTACCAGTCATGCAGAAGGCACAAACATCAGGTCGACCGGCTGCACCGATTCATCTGAGGACAGCCGCAAAATTTGCAGCCAAATATTTGGCGACCTCCAACGGGGAGTGACCTAGAGTGGGGGAGGGGGGAAGGAAGACTCCCTTTAGAGCCATTTGTCTGGTGGCAAAGAAAGCTTTGTAGCTACAGAGGCGTGCAAAAGATCGTTATGAATCATACAATGCAAGCTATCGCACCCCACCGTTACCTTTCACCTCCTGCGCGTGAGCCACTTTCGCTTGAATACACCTGTATGGGCGTTCAGACACTACATGTTCACCATGACAACGATGCAGTGTTCCCCCCCCCCCCCAGATCTTTTCTACTGTTGTTCAGATATACAACTGACAGCGAGAACGCTTGTCCTTCTCTCCGATCTTCACCCCCCCCCTCATTCACCACAATGATAGCACAGAGGGTGGGAGAGAGTAGAGAGCCTAGAGAAGAATTCAAAATGAATTGTCACTGAATGACCTGTGTTTGAACTTTTTACGGATCGCCGGTACTTAAAGACACTTTAACTGGTGATATCGTATCCGTCAAGACACGTCAACAAACGTTTCAAATAGAAAATAGGGTAAAATGGCCTTGGGTTTATTCACGACGTTGGAAGATTAACTATTGTTTGTGCTCCTTGGTTAGCATCAAAATAGCTTGCGATTAATTCAGTTATTTACAAGCTAACCTGTCGGACTCCCTCTAGCGTCTGTTGGCAGAATAACAACCCGCAACTCGGCTGCTATAATAATTATATCAATCCATAAAACTTTAATTAAGGGGGGGGGGGTTAAAATATGTAGCGTGATGATTAAATTATTTTTAAAAAGAACAGTAAAATATCCATTACTACCAAGTAGGCAAACCGGTTTTTCCGCTTTTAAAGAAATCAAAAGTGATCATACGGAAGTTGCGCAACTTTCAGCACGGTTTGCATTAGAATTTCTCTACTGAAAAATCAAGATCACCAACAAGGCTCTATGCGATTTTTAAGGTTGGCGGAACATTTAATAAAAATCATAATAACTGGCCAATATACGGACTTTTTGGTGGATCCTATCGGTCTTTCAAGTAGTTCGAGCTCACCTCGAAAGCGAGATCACTTTTGACTTCTTTAGACGCTTCTTAGGACAAAGATCCAGTTTGCATTAACTACCTAAGTTGATCTTTCATTGCTTATCAAAAAACTATTATAACTTTTGTTATAAACAAAATTATAACACGGATTAGTTTCCACTGACAATAAGAGAAGAAATATTTGCTTTTCAAAACTCATTGACTCAGACATTCACGGATGTTTCTTTTAGACTGCTTATAAACCAAATATACTGACTTTAAATGGAACAATATTTTTCTTAAACGTTTCGATCCCACGAGTTATGACTTTCATCAGATAAAGAAGTAGAAATGATTAAAAAAAAAAAACTCTTTTACGATGCAGTTTAGCATCTCTCTGTTTTAGCAAACGTTAACTATCTTCCTCTCGTCGATATGTTGATGATGGTGTATACTTTTCTAATGAGTAAGCAGTCATTAGTTTGTCATCGTGCAACCCTGTTGTCAACAGTGTCAAAAATTAGATAGGTGATCCATCTGCTATTATCACAATCAGTTGATAGGGTGTAGGGGTTTCCGTAGGTGCTATTTTTTTCTGTGATATCACTATTTTTTTCACAGACATTGCAAAAGAGTGTTACCAGTGATTTTATCAGACTCCAGACTTCGTTAATTTTCTTGTCATAATACTGTATCAATAACGACGAAAGATCTCTATCATGCGGCGACATTCCCGGGGGTTATCTGTTATCCCGTATACAACCTTGTTAGCCATAAACAAAGGACCGATCCTTCTTTTCGCAATGCGATACTATCTCCTGCATGCAGTCCACGGCAGCCTAGAGAAAGAAGGCGTAGAGTAGCTAAGATTATCCCCATAGGTTAAATTCTTATCACTCTCATTTCAGTCTTGTCTCCCCGTGCAAGTGTGATGTTGCTAATCCTTAGACTGATAGCAGGGGGGGCGCACACTTATTAATATTCACTACGAGTCTACTTATCAGGAGGGGGTAAAGGGGATTTTTTATTACACGGATTAGATTCACATAAATCTACAAATTTACGTTATTTTTAACATCTACAATTAAGACATCGTTTTCAGTTGGAGGGGATACTCTTGATGCGAGTGTAAATCAAGCTGTGTAAACGTCGTGGATGGATCAGATGGCATTTTATAGCAACACTCATAGCTGCAAAAAGATGCCCCTCCCCCCAATTACTTTTGATTTATTAAAAAACTACCTTAAACTCCCTCCTTATAGTTAAATATATAAGGGACAAAATAATCCCCCCATCTTGTCCGATCCCTTAATTTGAAGGAGGTACGCCTTATATTGGCTCACTGACAGATGTTGAGATATGTTAATTGCCAATAATTTTTAGTTAATATTCACATCCGCCTCTTTTTATAGCTTCGTATACCCAACTGATGAAAATAAATGCCCCAACTGAGCAGGAAACTAGTAGATGGTTACGATGAGTTCCTCCCCCCCCCCTCTCCTCCCGTCTATCGGAACACCAGGTGTATCCCGAAAACATGGGAGGGAGTATACTTTACTATTAGGGTACTAAAAGTCGGAAAGTTTTTACAATAGTTTTAATTGATGTAGTATTAGTGTCAACCCCGGTAGCCATAGAATGAAAATATCTTCATCTCCTAACATGTTAAAACATACCTTTTACGTTCCCATTATACTGTAGTATCGATCTATCTCATCTTATCTTATCAGTTAAACATGGTTTTATTTTATTTATTTTTTTTATACGATGCAACACTAGCGCCGTATATCGGGAAATATTTTTTATTATTTTCTTCTTTGATGCATTTCACCACTTACACATCAAGGTAAGGGTATTGAGGAGATCAGTTACTTGTTCATAGAAATGTTTTGCTCTTTCACAACCCACCCATCCTTCTTTCCATTCATCTGAAGGTGAGCTCGGACACGTGCAACTTCCGCGATAAGTTGTAAAACTATCCTGGACTGTTTGTTTCCGCGTGTGATTTATTTGCAAGCTGCAGTGTCGGACTTCCCAGGGTGTTTGTCTCCACCCACTACTTGTGTTGCTCAGCACGCGGTAGCTTTCTGTGCCACTTAGCATGGGAAGTGGCAAACTTGTGAACTCTTTTGTTCTTCGATCCCCAACGTGGTTCTCAGCGCTCCATTCAGAAGAAGACAACATTACTTTTATTATTATCCTCTTCAATGAAAGAATAAAACGATCCCCAAAAGCTCAGATTGAGGAATTACGTGAATGGGAGCTCAGGGAAGATCACTTGGGATCTTTCCTGAGCTCCCATTCAAGTAATTCCTCAATACAAAAACCTTGACAAGTTGTAAAATTGGCAGTTTTTTTTTTTTTTTTTTTGTTACTGATTCATAATGGGTTGTCGTTTAGTGCTAAACAGATAAAATATATACGGGAATTCTCTCCTCATCACATGAGAACATTTTCCAAAGGAAATTGAAGAATGGATTCATTTTTAGTGTTTTCGGCAGTAAAAAAAACTACGATGTCATGAATGTTTGCCGAAAATAAGTTCATTTAGAAATAATAAAATTCTGCTTTTCTATTCTATTCCCTCAGCCATACGGCTGGTGGGTGTAGCTATATGCTACCATACTAGGGAAATGATTATGAGCAAGGTGATTCCCATCTTTCCATGCCGTACTATATTTATGACTGTAGCCGTGGGTGTTCAATGGACCGGTTTGCCTGTTTTGAAGGATGAAAAACCCGAGTTACCGGGAGAAAAAACCTCCACCTCCGTATGAGACCGGTTAACTCACCTTTAGTCGAAAGACACCAGATAAAAGTTCCTCGCGTCAGTGACGGGAGGAACCAGGTCTTTCCGACCAAAGGGCTTCGTCTATACTGACTGAGCTCTGGAGGCTTCAAAATTCTGTTAATCTGAAGTAATTATGGATCCACCCATATTTTATAACCCAAATATAGAAGGAAACTTAAAAGTTTCGAAATTTACCAGTCCTTATGAGAATATGCCCTTTGGCATCGGAGATGCCTTGGTTTTCACTACTTAAAAGACAAGAACTCTAACACAGGACTCGTATGTTCGCCTAGGCCGTTGAAATCCAATTTAAGCACTAATAAAAAAAGTGAACCAACACAAACAAGGGCTCCTGGATATAGTTCGTGTCTTTTAAGTAGTGCAAACCAAGACAATTGCGATGAAAGCCGAAGATGATATTCTCATAAGCTTTTTTGAATATTATTCAATTAATATAAAAATAAATAAATTACATTATATATCATTCATTATCTCTCTCTCTTTCTCTCTATTTTAATATAGTTATGATTTCATTTCATACAAATGATATATCGTAAAAAAGAAAGCGAAAAAGAAAAACAATTCTCTAGTCTTTTAAGATTCTCTTACAGATCCACA
This sequence comes from Typopeltis vanoorti, assembly GCF_054136105.1. Lineage (NCBI taxonomy): Eukaryota > Metazoa > Arthropoda > Arachnida > Uropygi > Thelyphonidae > Typopeltis > Typopeltis vanoorti. Next base: position 109,778,310 of record NC_143550.1, on the reverse strand, counting down.
CAAATATTACATCTCCGGTGCTTGTTGTTTATCCTCATAAACCAACAAGTTAGTCTATACGAAGACTCACTTAGAAGGAGGAGATGTAAGCTTGGAACAGGGTTGGGATGATATATGGTGAACTTGAATGATAAGCTGAAATAGCCCGTTACGACAAACTTGTAACGTTGATTACAGGTTTGTCGATACACAATGAAATTATAGAGAGACCCTGTTATCAATCTTGTCTCGCCACAAACAGTAGCATCGATGGGAAAGTACGATAGTAAATATTCCTTCAGGGAAGAAAGCGTGGTTTTTGATTTGCATTTCTGATTGTTACTTATAAGATCTGTCTCATGTCTTCGTAGAAGGCTACCGTGAGATAAAAATCTTCAGAAAAACCAACGCGAATATGCAGTATCACCAACGGCATTTAGTTCCTTTCGCCCGTTAAAAATTCACGGAAATTTGCGATATCTGATTGATCTTGCAAGAGAGAGAGATTTTTAACTCCACAGTAGGCGTCTTGTGGTCTCGCTTTTGTTATTAATAAGTGTATATTTAGCCAAGCAAAATATTCGAAGCAGTAATACAAGGAGTTATGATGATGCTCTGATAAGGGAAAGACGAAGCTACATGTTCAATATAATTAAAAAATCTTCCTTATATAACCTACTTTCAACTAAAATTGCATATTTTAAAAATTTTGTAAATACAGTATATACATACACGCAAAATTCTTCTGTAAAACTTATGATTTATATATTCAGGTTATCTTAAATCCTTAAAAGGGCGAAGCAAGAATGCTTTTCACATTCCCCGTTATCCGTAGAGAACAATGTAAGGATTGGGTGTTATTGAGCTATTAGCTCTGATCATGGCAGGAGGGTAACAGTAATAGCCGAGCCTCAGTTAGAACTTCATTGGTTACAGCATTGCCATCCATTACCCTTCCGAGGTATCCATTTTAGTCGCTTCGTACGACATGCATGAGCTACATTGGGGCTATTCTTATCCCGGCCACCACACGTGAGTCAGGTAATCTTATAAAAACTTATAAGGATTATTCAGAGCAAGAATGCTTTTCATCTCCCCGTTCTGTAGAGGACAGTGTAGGAATAAGGTGTTATTGAGCTATTAAAGCTCTGATCGTGGCAGGAGGGTAACAGCAATAGCCGAGCCTCAGTTAGAACTTCATTGGCTACAGCATTGCCATCCGAGTCAGGTAATTTTATAGTCCTTATAAGGACTGGCTTAAAGGGGAGAAGCAAGAATGCTTTTCATATTCCCCGTTATCTGTAGAGGACAGTGTAGGGATAAGGTGTTATTGAGCAATTAAAGCTCTGATCATGGCAGGAGGATAACAGCAATAGCCGAGCCTCATTTAGAATTTCATTGGCTACAGCATTGCCATCCATTACCCTCCAAGGGTATTAGATTGGATGAATCAATCACCGACTATGTAAGTAAAGGTGAAATCTCAAAAATACGGACGATCTCTAGGCCACTCCATAGTGGGCGAAAGACCGTCCTAATCTCAGCGTTGGTTCCACTCAGTGACGGGCTCCCCGACCACTGAGCAGAACCGCTCAAATTCCGAGGAAAATAATTCACCGACAAAGCCCCTCAGCGGGCCGTGCCGGAGAACACCTTCCTCAGAGACTCAAAGTGCTCCCTTAAGGCAAAAACCTTAAGAGAGCAAACTCAAAAACTCATCGCCCAAGGGGGTAAGAGCAACAGCCGAACCTCAGTTAAACTTCATTGGTACAGCTTTGCGTTGCTATCCATTACCCCCAAGGGCATTAATGAACCAATCGACTATGTAAGTAAAGGTTCAATCTCAAAAATATCGGACGATCTCTAGGCCACTCATTCGTGGGCGAAAGACCGTCCAAATCTCAGCGTTGGTTCTACTCAGTGAAACTCGATTACCTAGTGGAACCGCTCAAATTCCGAGGGAAATAATTCACCGACAAAGCCCCTCAGCGGGCCGTGCCGGAGAACACCTTCCCCGGAGACTCAAATTGCTCCCTTAAGGCAAACACCTTAAGAGAGCGAACTCAAAAACTCGTCGCCCAAGGGGGTAAGAGCAACAGCCGAACCTCAGTTAAACTTCATTGGTACAGCTTTGCGTTGCTATCCATCACCCCCAAGGGCATTAATGAACCAATCGACTATGTAAGTAAAGGTTCAATCTCAAAAATATGGACGATCTCTAGGCCACTCATTCGTGGGCGAAAGACCGTCCAAATCTCAGCGTTGGTTCTACTCAGTGAAACTCGATTACCGAGCAGAACCGCTCAAATTCCGAGGAAAATAATTCACCGACAAAGCCCCTCAGCGGGCCGTGCCGGAGAACACCTTCCCCGGAGACTCAAAGTGCTCCCTTAAGGCAAAAACCTTAAGAGAGCGAACTCAAAAACTCATCGCCCAAGTGGGTATGAGCAACAGCCGAACCTCAGTTAAACTTCATTGGTACAGCTTTGCGTTGCTATCCATCACCCCCAAGGGCATTAATGAACCAATCGACTATGTAAGTAAAGGTTCAATCTCAAAAATATGGACGATCTCTAGGCCACTCATTCGTGGGCGAAAGACCGTCCAAATCTCAGCGTTGGTTCTACTCAGTGAAACTCGATTACCTAGTGGAACCGCTCAAATTCCGAGGGAAATAATTCACCGACAAAGCCCCTCAGCGGGCCGTGCCGGAGAACACCTTCCCCGGAGACTCAAATTGCTCCCTTAAGGCAAACACCTTAAGAGAGCGAACTCAAAAACTCGTCGCCCAAGGGGGTAAGAGCAACAGCCGAACCTCAGTTAAACTTCATTGGTACAGCTTTGCGTTGCTATCCATCACCCCCGAGAGCATTAATGAACCAATCGACTATGTAAGTAAAGGTTCAATCTCAAAAATATCGGACGATCTCTAGGCCACTCATTCGTGGGCGAAAGACCGTCCAAATCTCAGCGTTGGTTCTACTCAGTGAAACTCGATTACCGAGCAGAACCGCTCAAATTCCGAGGAAAATAATTCACCGACAAAGTCCCTCAGCGGGCCGTGCCGGAGAACACCCTTCCCGGAGACTCAAAGTGCTCCCTTAAGGCAAAAACCCCAAGAGAGCGAACTCAAAAACTCGTCGCCCAAGGGGATAAGAGCAACAGCCGAACCTCAGTTAAACTTCATTGGTACAGCTTCGCGTTGCTATCCATCACCCCCAAGGGCATTAATGAACCAATCGACTATGTAAGTAAAGGTTCGATCTCAAAAATATCGGACGATCTCTAGGCCACTCATTCGTGGGCGAAAGACCGTCCAAATCTCAGCGTTGGTTCTACTCAGTGAAACTCGATTACCGAGCAGAACCGCTCAAATTCCGAGGAAAATAATTCACCGACAAAGCCCCTCAACGGGCCGTGCCGGAGAACACCCTCCCCGGAGACTCAAAGTGCTCCCTTAAGGCAAAAACCCCAAGAGAGCGAACTCAAAAACTCGTCGCCCAAGGGGATAAGAGCAACAGCCGAACCTCAGTTAAACTTCATTGGTACAGCTTTGCGTTGCTATCCATCACCCCCAAGGGCATTAATGAACCAATAGACCGCATCTCACGGTCGATTGTTCATCTCATCACTTTCCCTCATACTTGCCATAGGTATGCATAATTTCTTTATACGTAAAATAAAAAGGTGTGTATGATTAAATTTCTATTAAATTAAATTTAAAAAGAGGTAAAGAAAGAGTTCTTCAATGTTTTTTAAATTTATTAGACGTTTATTTTTTTTATATTTTTTTTTTATAATTAAGATATAAAAATTTTTCTTTTCTTTTGCAACTTTCTTCCATAGCGAACATTCGGTTAAGTAACTTTCCAGCAATTCGTCTTTACTTATTCCAGGCAATCATTTAAAAGCTCATCGCAGAGAATACAAAATATGGTGGCATTTATTAATCATAAACTTCTAATTCAAGTAAATGTTATTATTATTATTGTTGTTGTTGTTCTCGAAATTGTAGGTGAAGTTTGTAGAAGTGATCATGTACAGTATGCAGATTTCACTTTGATATATCGAAATATACGTTTTGAAATATACACGAAGTTTTAATTATTCTGGAGTCTGCATTCTCCTCGTTTAAAGTATGGAGTGAATTTTAGTAGTCGAAATAGACTATTTCTCGCCGTCACGTGAGAAATGTGCCTTGTTATCTTTTATCGAACTCCTAAAGAGCGAGGGAAAAAAAACTTTTGACAGCGACCTCTCGTGGATGATTTATGATCGGTTTCTTTTGGGATAATAAAAATCTTGTTGAAGTATTTGCGTAGTTGGCATTGTTCAAGACTCTCCCAAATGACCTTTTCTTGCTTCATGTGACACAATCATGCCGGAAACGGGAGTTTCCCTGAGAGAACGCCGATGAGTGTTACTGTGGTGTGCCACCGACACCCGATAACAGAACTGGCACACAAAGCGAGTCGATGTTGACTTCGGACATTGCACGTGCGAACCAACTTCCGAGCTTTGGCAGTAGTAGATCTGTCATTAGCGTCACGCGAGTGTTGTCCACGCAGGTCACTGGAAGATGGATCGTGCCGAACGTCCGCCAGTTTTCTCACTTTACCGGACGTGCCGACAACGCACCGCGGCATTCGATTTTGCGCTCATTCGCCACACCAAGTGACGATGTTAAACAGTTTTGGAAGTCGACCTTAAGGCGATTCCCGTGGCCTTACGACTTCCATGTGTGGGAAGTGTAGGTCATGCTAACAAAGAACCCTTTTTGCAAGCCGTGTAGCTTAAAATGTATTCAGAGCACGCACGTTAGGATATCACTGCAGTAACCCACAGCTTTCTGCAAATCTGTAACAGCATTGGTAGTTGGGCTGTCAATTTCCAACAATGAAATCTTGCGTGAATTACATTCTCACCCATAGATAACAGCAAGCTGTATTTGTTTGTTTATTTATTTTACTCCTCTTCAGAATGCACTTTGATTCGTTGAATGCAACAGAGAATTAAAAGGGAACACTTAGCAGCTTTCCCTTATGGAAAACTGTTTCTTGAGGGCAGAAACCATTCGACCTCATCAACTTTTAGTTACAGTATTTAATGTCATTTACAAACAGTGCTCAATATGAAAATTCTCCATGTTTGTGATATTTTCTTAATCTCAACCGTAATAGAGAAAGTAGAGAAAATTTCAGATTCATTATATAATAATAATAATAATAATAATAATAATAATAATAATAATAATAATAATAATAATAATAATAGTCTCGATGAGCTTAATGTTGTGTTGTTGTTAACTAACACCTGTCGTATTTCGTCACAGGAGGGAAGAAAAATGTTTAAAACTATTAAAAATAGTATTTGAGAATACTTTAGTTGTAATAGTACAGGAAGGGCTGCTTGATTCCCGTTTGTTGTTGATTTTATACGGATTTTCCTTCTGAAAAGTCGGATGTTTCACCTTGAAAAATAGGCAAACAGGCAGGAGAACATGCACAACTAACAAATAATACAGTTGCCTCGTAGGCTTAGTTGTTTCTGCTATATTTCAAACCAACCCAACCAATCGAATTCCGTGAGATGTATCGATCTTATATATTTTGGCTAGCGTTTGGTGCGCAACAGACAAAGAAAATCTGAAACGCTAAACTTTCTCCCTAAAGGCACTCATAAACGACAGAGTGGCTTACATTCAGGAAGTATTCGTGTGATTCAAATATTTCGATGTTATATTACTGCTAACAGTTACTGATTGTTCTTAGCTTTTTATGGTAATCCCAAACGTGAATTATCGCGAAATCTCTGATGAACTAATACCATGAATGGATGAATAGAGAGTTGAAACATAAGACGAAATTATTAGGCTAAGAAGAAGAAGAAGAAAAATAGCAGGACGGAAAAAGAATCGCTTTCAAACTGACTTCGATGAGTTTAAAAAACAATGTGGGATTGCATTCACTGGGTGGAATTAATACACGTGGAAAAGAGCGATCAAAATGACCAACTATCCATAGTAACTCTAAGGGGCATGTGTAATAACAGACGCCACGAAAAATGTGTTTTGTTCTTAAAATAAAGTTGCTATTTCATGTCCACTATTTATTACTGCTTTTAATAAACATTAAAATAAAATTTAACGACAGAGTTCCCTCACAATCTTAAACATTCAGTTTCATAAAAATCGTGTATCTCTTCTCGAGTTCTTTATGAAGTCGGACAGATGAACGTTCATGATGAACTGATACTGTTTGCTTGCAAATACGCTCAAAAAGCAAAAATTTTTCATTCTGAACATTTATTTAAAAAAAAAATCGCTTAACAATGGAAGAAAATAACATTTTAACGCCTTCTAATTGCACGCATCCTTCTCTTTCCTCATCCCTCCCATCCAGAAGCCTCTTCTAAATCGAACTATTGTTAGAATGCAACTCAAATCTGAAAAAAAAAAAATCCTGTTAGAACAGTGAAAGTAACAACAACGTACTAGTTGTCATGGAAACACGGTTCACAGATTTCGCGTGAGAAAATGTCATGGTTAGCACCAACAGTTTGATGACCTCATAAGGACTAGTACTTCACGCAATATGCAACGAGAAACAGACCACTCTCCACCAGAAGTATGTCTTTCATAACATCTCCCGAACAGCATTTATTCCCCCCTCCTCAGCCTGAAGTAAAATGACAACTTTGGAGGGGGGTAGTTTTCACGCTTCTGAAACATATTTATCGGAGATGACCGTAAAAAGCTTGAATAAGAGATGTGACGACATCGCCACCATTAATGACCTCCTGGGACAACATCTTTACGGAGAGTGATCCGTATCGCATAAAGCCCGAGACTCGGCAAAACTACGGAACTAAACTGATAGTCACGGAATGGTAGTATCGGAGAACCGGCCATAACTTCCCTCGGATCTCCCTGTGGAGTTACGACCACAGCGGACACAGAAGTGGTCCCTCACAATAAGATGCGGAAGCCTCAAAGAGCAGGCGCAATAGAAGAGATAATTCGACACGCGTCTCACTACTGGAACCATTTCGACATTGTCCTAAATAGGTGGGGAGAGGGATGTTGCAGGTGAGGGGTGCTTTCCCACGAAGAGGGCTGTGCATTCATGTTACTTTCCCTTGTTAAGTTCAGTATTTCTCAAAAATGAAAGACTTGACTCATTTCTTTATTGTACTCTTCGGAAACCAGGCAAATTCCGTGCTTTGCTTTCTGTAGAACCCCCCCCCCTGAATACATTATATTTTCCTCCCCCCTCTTCCTCCCCCGATGCTGCTACATCCGTTGACGGTGAGAATTTTCAGAAATCAACAGTTAATTAACAAATATCCCTCGGATAACAAGAAGGAAGAGTGCACTCCATAAATGAAATAAAGAAATACCGAAGCTACCGTTTACTGCATGGAGTTTTGCAGTTATTCAAGTTTTATTTTTTTTTAATCTAAGATTTTAAGTAAGTACCGATGTCACAATGACAATCTTCAATCGTATTTGAAAATAGCTATACCCTTTAAATGGATCTTGATGTGTCCATGATCCATTTAGAGGATTTCCAAGATTCGTTTAGAGTCAAATAGATTTATCCATAACTAACAATTGAAAACTGCAGCTCAAAACTCCAAAAAACGCCCTTTCGGGCCTCTATTGGGATCAGAACAGGACTCGTACTGCATGGAGTCTAACCATTGCACTTTCTTTTTCTCAAATGATGGTGTCACTTTGTAGTTTGGCATGGTGATATTCAACAGCGTCTTTTCCATAGAAATTCCACACTGATTTGTCGAAAATGTCGATAAACGCCATTTCCTTTTTCTGGACACATTAAAGAAAGGAATCAAAACAGGAAAACATAGTCCTACACCATTAGCGTCTGGTTTACGGCATGATCGCGTTCCTACTACGTGGTTTTTGTAGTTTCTGCATTAAAAGTTTCAATTCAAATAGTTGGAACCAATTCTGATCTCTCCGCTAAATTTCATTCGTCTCATTAAACTTTTTTTTATTATTATTTTGAAAGCTCCAATTTCAAATTTTTGTCTCTACTTGTATATGCATTCAAATAACTAAAAATGTATTTGAATATACAAAAAAAATGCTTCACGTGTTTGTAATTTATTATAAAACAAATGTTAAAAATTCAATACCTTTATAATTATTCGGGTTTGAATGAAATATTATTATAACTTCTCCCAAATTACCTCTTCTTGAGTTGGTGGGGAGGGGGAAAAATACTCCAGTGTTACTATAATTTTATAAGTGTTACTTATTTTATAAAAGTTAGTGTTACTACATTTTAAAAGAAATACGCGGGCACTGAAAGTTTGGAAAACACTAGTGTGGTGTTACGTTTAATAAAATACATATTTATAATATTGTCCATAATCATATATATTATAATAGTGTTACAATATATATATAATATTTCTTTGTATATACATATTTCTTGAATATGTAGTTCAACAATTTTTGAATTTTAAATATAATTATTCCAAGATATATAATTCTTGTTTATCTCTTTAGCTAAGTTCAAATTCTGAAATATACTATTTATTATTTATTTTAAAAAAATAAAAAAGTTTCGTCGTATTCTTATACACCGTTTTCTTTTTACTATGATTTTTATATATATAATTCTGTTATAAGTATCAAATCTTTGGATTTTTCCGTTATCAACGGAAAAATTTTGTCTGTTTAAGTAATTTGTGTTTATCCATTCTCTGATTTGCATTTCATTTTTATCTCGATTTTTTACTAATAATTTCTTTTACAAGTGCACCTCCGTTTCGAAGATGCCATTTAGTTTCAAACACCTAGATTAGAATCCTGTCCAGGACGAGAAGAACCTTTATCAGGTTTTTTCATCTATAGATTAGTTAGCCAGTCTCATACGGAGATAAGAGCTTTTTCTGCTGGAAACACGAGTTTCTCATCCCACGAACTGGTCCGAAGAACATAGTTATTATACCGATATAAGGCAAGGTTAAAATAAGGATTAGCCACAGTCGGATCTGGTTTCAAAAGCCAACATGATAGCATACATACATACAGCATGCATTTACGCATAAGCGTGAAACAGAAGGGAAGTTGTACAAACAGAAGAATGTCTTTACTCAGAACATGCACAAAATTTGTGCACTCATAGATTATTTCTACGAGTGAGAGAGAGAGAGAGAGATACAGGCGATAAAAAAAAAAAATTCACATTCGCCATAATTATCTACAAGTCTTAGTATGAGTGATAAAATGGAAGAATGATGAGACCGATAGTTCCAATACACGTGATGTAATCTACAAATCGTATATATGAAACATTTTACAGCGGTAATTGTATATATACATAATAAAGAAAATAAGTTACTTCTAACTATACACTAATTATTGGTGAAGGCGGAATTCCACTCTTTGCGTTCAGCTTTCAGGGTACGAGGACTGAACGTGTAGAGAACCACTTTCATCTTGTAATCCTAAACACTAATTGATATATTATTGTCTGAAATAACGTGAGTTCAGCGGTCTATTTCTCTGAGTCGTAGTATTAAAAACGAGAATGGAGGAGATTTTTTTTTTTTTAAAAACTTATCTGTGTCAGATATCGAGCCAAATGAAAAAAAAAGGCCTGAAAAGCTCCTCTGATTAGCGACTAGAAGAATGACAGTTATAGATTCTCTTATGGATTGTGTTACCTTCATAACAAATAAAAATGATTATCAGTGTCCCAAATGTCGTAAAGAATGTCCGTAGAAAAATTAAAAAAAAATAGAATTAATAATTTTATAATAACAGACACCATCGCATATCAATTGATAAAGAAAAGACCTCGTTCAAATTAAAAACGTATAGTTAAATAGAAAAAAGTATAAATTGCATTTTAATAAGTTTAATAAGATCTTCCTGTTGTAACAAAATCGCCTAACCGATGTTACGAAAAGTAGCATCATGACAGCTGCTCTCAATCTATAGAAACATTAATGTCACAAAAAAAGCACGAAATAATATAAAAATAACAATTACAAAAGAACTACATGACGTTACGAAGTTAGATGTCAAAGAGAAAACCTTACTACATAGCCAACAGTTTAATATCGTTGATTTCATAATTTTTATTTTGTTTTCATTCCCATTTACTTTTTTCGCCTAATCGCGAAGCACTCACTAATATCGCTTCCTATGATATCCATCATGTGAAATTTCGAGATACAAAACATAAGTCGATATTAATGCCTTCTAAGTGCATCAGCGATTATTAAATTAAACTGACTGTGATATAAATGATGTTTCATTTTATGAATATGTTCTCTGAAAATATTGATAATGAAATAAATGAAAATAAACAATCAGCACTCAATGAAAGTAAATTGACAATTGACATTAATGTCTTTAGGAGTGAAGCAATATGCTTTTCATATTCCCCGCTATCTGTTATGGCTACAGTAAGGGTAGAATTTTATGAGCAGTTTGCTCGCCATGGATGAGCATGAAGATTATGTATCGCTACAGGAAGTTAAAATGGCTTTTGGTCTTTTATGTTTGAATATTGCCACGTAGGCTACAGCTTGCTGAATTAGTTCGTTGGGGTGTATGGAACGTTTTTAGGAAAAACTTTGTTGCTAAAGATTGTAAGAAAGAGAAGATATAAGGAATATTTGTATTTCGATGAAGTTGGTTGTTTCTGACGAACCATGAGGCGTTCAGAATCATTCGCAAGCACTTGTTTTGTACACGTTGCAGCTTGATGATATTTGTAGTGCACGTATGTCTCCAAGCTGGAGAAGCGTAAGTGACTATGGGACGAATCATCAGCTGGTAAAAGCAATTTGATTCTGATGTTAAGCTTGCTATTCCTGTTAATTAAGAGGTAGATCTGGGCGATGGCTTTAGATGCCTTTGCACACGTAGCCTTAATGTGTTGGTTAAAAGTCAATTTTTTGTCGAGCACGACACCAAGGTATTTTTTTTTCTGTCTGCCAGGGAATTTTGGTATTAAATAACAAGACGTCTCCTGCTGGAGATATTGACCTTTTCGTGAAGAGAATGGCTAAGCTTTTTGGGGGGATTTACTTGCAGTATCCATTTGGAGAACCATCTCTCTAACTTTAGAAGGTTTTCTTGAAGCTTTCTGGTAATGAAGTGTGGTCGGAGAGATCTGGCTAATAATGCTGTATCATCCGTATATAGGGCCATGATGGATGACATTGGGTTGTGCGAGATATTTGACATGTATATACAGAACAGAATGGAGTCAGTAGGGATCCCTGCGGTACTCCGGCCAAGATATATAGCGCTGAGATGAGGTATACCATTGATCTTGACTTGCATGGCTCTGTTCTGTAGATATGATCTAACTAAATGTGCCATTTTCAGTGAGATAACCAGCTGAGCGAAGTGCCATATTTTCTCAAATGCTTTGGATAGATCAAGAAAAACAGCTTCCGTGTATTGACGCCAGTTGTAGCTGGTGGTAATATATTCAACAATTCCGTGGATTTGCTGGGTAGTACTATGGTGTTGTCGAAAACCGAACTGTTCTTTAGGAAGGATGTTTAGTTCATTTACTGAGTCTTGAAGTCGTGAGAGGATGACCTTCTCTGCAATCTTACCCAAGTTGACGATGAGGCTGATAGTACGATAACTGTGGGGAAGGTGGGGGTCCTTGCCTGGCTTATGAATTGGGATTACATCAGCTTGTTTTGAGGTGGAAGGAAAATAGTGAAATCTTAAGATTACATTTATTATTATGGCCAGGTACACTACAGCTTTTCGGGGCAGCATCTTGATCACCCTATTTATGATGCTGTATGGCCCAGGAGCTTTTTTGTTCTTTAAATTTTTAATAATATCATATATTTCAGCAGGTGATGTGAGTACAATATGGTCAGCAGTATCAGGGAGTTTTAATAAGTGTCTGACCTCTCTGTGGATTTTATACAAGTGATCGAAGTCTAAGTTTTTATATGGAGGTTTGCTGCTCTTCTAAATTTTTTGCTATGGCTTCTGCCTTGTCTACGTTTGTGTGAACAAGGCCCTGGTCAGAAAGCATAGGGGGAAGGGATCTGCCTTTGTTTCTGATATTTCTCAGTATTCCCCAGATAGAGTGATCAGTAGGTGAGATAGAGGCTAACGTTTCTTCCCATACTTGGTCTCTGTGAGCTTTGAGTACATCTCTCACTGCCCCATTTAGTCTATTAAGAACTGTTTTGTCTTGTGGCGCGCGAGTGTTGAGAAATCTTTTCCTAGCTCTGTTTTTTTCTCTGATCAAGTTCATAATGTCTTCTGGCAAACGACCAGGCTTGGGGACAGATTTTAGGAGGTGGCTACCGTTATAGCAGAGTTAATTTGTTGAGTGAGGTTTGTAACTGCGGATTGTACATCTTCTTTTGTACATATGTGAGGAAGAAGTCCAATGCAATCCCTAAGTACGTTTGTCAATCTTTCCCACCATATACATGAGTGAGAGGGAGGAGACAAGTCTTCTTGTTTACCCAGCTGTAGTAGAATTGGGTTGTGATCAGATGAAAACTTGTTCAATGATTTTAGGCTGTACTGAAGTTTAATATCTTGCAGGATAGCTATATCCAGGATGTCAGCAATGCCAAACGTAGTAAGATGAGTTGGTTCGGTGGGGCCTGCCACAACAGCATAGTTTGATCTTATGTAGGTGGAAAGGATGCAGCCATTCTTGGTGGTGGTTCTACAATTCCAGGCAAGATGCTTAGAGTTTAAATCCCCGGAAATAATGATGGACTCTCTGATGCCTAAGATGGCAGTTAGATCAGAGTGCAGTAGAGTTTTTAAATGTGGGTTGTAAGCTGAGTAGATTTTCTGTCTGCAGCCGAGCTGGTGAATATTTCCACGCCTGTGATCTCAAGGTTAGTGGTTGGAGGGTTGTTTACAGAATGGTGTTTGATGTAATTTTTAATGAAGATGGAAGTGCCGCCGGCTCTGTAGTTTAACCTGTTGTTTCTATATAGGAGATAACCCCTTATTTTAGGGTTGTCTGAGGGTCTTAGATGTGTCTCGCTAATTAGTATAACATCTGGTTGATATCTATAGATGAAATCTTGGAGCTCCAGAATTTTGTTTTTGAGGCAATTTGCATTCCGTACAACGATCTGAAGTTTGTTTCTATTCATCTATAAGTGCTATGAGGATGGCCTGTGTTTCGCGTAGGAATCTTTTAGTGGAGGTTTCTGAAGAGTTTGACAGGCTGAAGTCTTGTAGCATGTTTGCTAGAGAGGCCAAAATTGTCGGATCTGTACATTCTGCTGACCTTAACAGGAGGCAGATCCTGTAAGTTAAGATCAGCAGCTATTTCTTCTGTATCGATGTCTTCGCAGACGCCACGGAGGACCACTTTTATTTTTTTTCGAACTGAGCGAGAAGGTATGATACTGAATACCTCTGTCGTCCATTTCTTTAGTCAACCTTCTGTAAATTGTCACCGTTCGTTGCAGGTTGTATCTTTACACCCTTCATCCACATTTCTGGCCTTTATATAACCAATGCGTAAACTGGACATTGTAGATCTTAGTGCTGCCCATCTGTGTTTTTCTCTTAGTATGATCGGAGGCACCTTTCCTTTGGGAGAAGCAGTGGAGTCCGAAACTTGAACGTCTTGTTCCATTTCGTTGTCTTTGAGTGGTTCTACTGTTGTTCTGCGTTTCTTGCGCGCGGACCTCTTCAACATCTTAGGGAGTGGAGATCGCCGATTCTAACTGATCCTCCATTTTCTCGGCGTTGACATCTGTGATACTTGCGGGGGAAAACGTATCATAAAGTTTCACCTTTCCCGGCCAATTGTTAAGTAGCTCTCCTAGTCTAATGAATGCACGATATACTTCCTCAAATATCGTCTCGATTAACTGTTTTACCATGTCTATCAATACGAAGTGTCTGAAGCTGAAAAAAAAAAAAAAAAAACGCTTACCGTGAATTTGTAGCCTGGTCAGCACTTCTGCAAAACTCTGAATTTTTTGGGTAAGTGCACTGATATAAAATGGCGAAATTTTCAGAACTCATCTGCAACAAGTATCACTTACGAAATCATTCGGCAAAATCCACTCCTCCCTTCGTCAATCAGAATTTCAAAATGCATTCAATTCAACTCAATTCATTCAACTGACCCGAAAAGCACAAATGAACGTTTGCTACAGTTAAATTTCGTTCACGAAATTCACGAAATTACAATCACAGACCGGAGTAATAATATCTAATATACAAATATTTATTTGGTGTATTTACTTTCTTTTCAGATAATTGGAAAATTTTTAAAAAAACTCATTATTCAACATTTTATAGCAAGATTTTAAGATTTAATAAAATAATTTATAGATTAACTCTTTCTGCCCTAGCGATTCCAATTGGAATCACTAACTGTCTTGGCTTTCGTAGCCCATATTACGTGGAATAATTCCAATTGATATCGTACGTTGTAGTTCCATTTCTTTAATATAATAACAGATATGTATTATACGTATAAATCTTACCAATATCGGTTTTTATGAATTAGTAGAATAATATACATATATTGGATTATAGAATATAAGCTCAGAAGTTGAATATTTGCAACCAGAATATAATGATTCCATATGGAATCAGTTGGTCAGAATTCCTATCTTGAAATGTATTTTTCATCAAAATATTCGACACTCTTGCTTTTTTAGACCTAAAGACAAAATAAATAGAAAGAAATTTTTTTTTCACTTGGAAAAAAATGCAGGTCAGAAAGCGTTAATAAAGGAATTGCTTCAGATAAGGTTCCATGCCCATGGAATAATGAAATAATGGATGTTTGTAATTGTCTATCGAAATACTAATGGTAGTGATCGGCGGTAGATGGCGTTGGTGTAGTTGTGGTCAGGTGGTGGATTGTGAGTGGTGGAGACCGAGTTGTAGAGTAGGTGCCCTCCCTCGATGAGTTTTTGGACTCCCTGGAGGTGACAAACAATAATAATAATAATAATAATAATAATAATAATAATAATAATAATAATAACGAGCAAGAAATACAATGTTGATTTCGTTACTGAAAGAAATTGCTATCTCATGAACTTCGCTAAAACAGAAAGCTTTTTCTCCTAATTTCTTACCATCTTACCATCTATACATTGCAGAGTTATCTGATTGCTCATGTTTTTTTTTTTTTTTTTAAACTGCGAATTCAGCGTAAACGTATTTTGTTACACTCAATTCTGAAAGCCTCAAATTTTATGTTTCATGACTCAAATGGAAGTGTTCAAATTTTCTTCAAAATTTAATCCACACGTAGGTTTTCTTTATTGGCTAAAATAAGAATATTTTACAAACAAACAAAAAAAAATCGATAAGTAAAACTGCACATTTAATATCTTGTATAATTGTGATTTTAATTTTATTTTTTAGTTTTTGTTAAAGTTAAATTTATTAATTTAATAAATTTAATTTTAAGTTAAAATTAAAAATTAATTAAATTAACCCAGCAATGACTAGAGCTTTTTAGCTCAATAACACTCCATCCACACAGATTTACTTCATTCAGATGACGGGATAAAGAGTCAAGGACTCAGTCCATCGCCCAGTTCTTTTGAGTTGTATTATTAGTGAGAGTGATAAGGAGTTTTGAGTAGTAATGATTACAGTGTGAGATTCAATTACCAGTAATTACAGTTACTAGTTTTGAGTGAAGTGAGGAGAAGGAGACAGTAGTTTTAGTGACGGATTATTTTGAAAGTATTGGAGCCTTGTTACGAAAAGGACTACAGGAGCGTTTCTGAGTACCAGAACTCAGAAAAACCTAATAAGGTAAGTAACAGCCAATTCTCTTCTATATATATAACTAAGCAATACCAAGATCATGGAAAAGTCCCTAACGTTCGAAGAAGTTTACAGAGAGTTCCTAAGATTAGAAAAACTCTTAAACAATAATTGGCCAGGGAAAGTAAAACTGTACGATACATCCCTCATCCCCCCCGCCCGCAACAGTCACAGACGACATCATGGACGACCAAAACAACGAAGACGACACACACACACCCTCAACAAGACTTAGCACTCTTGCCACAATCAGAAGAACAAGGAACGCCTACCAAACAGCAGAATCGCACACAGACTTCCAGAAAGTACAAAAGAAAAGAAAAATATCTAACACGACAGAAATGTCCAAAACAAGAGAAACAGACAACGGAACAAAGGAAAGAATACCCCCAGTCATCCTAAGGGCCAAGGAACACTGGACATCGATCGCCACCGCTCTGAAAACAACAGGAATCACTTTCACAAAAGCAACAAATAAGGAAGAAGGAATACTCATTCAACCTAAGACATCGACAGACTACAGAAACATAACAAAATTCTTGGATAACAACAACCTACCGTATCACACATTCCAACTCAACAGCGACAAACATCAGAAAGTAGTACTAAGAGGAATCACAAAAACAATATCAACAGAAGAAGTCACTACAGACCTACATAACAAAGGATTTAATCCCATTAAGGTGAGCCGAATGCACAGAGCAGACAAGACTCCCTACCCCTTGATCCTAGTCGAAATCTCAAAAGATCAGAAAGATATATACGACCTCCAAACCATCTGCGACCTAATTATAAAAGTAGAATCTCTGAGACGCAAATCCACAACAACACAATGTCACAGATGTCAGAAGTTCGGTCATGCACAGCGATGCTGCAAAGCAGAATTCCGATGTGTGAAATGTGGAGGAAAACACGCCACACTAGAATGCAAGAAACCACACACCCAGCCAGCGAAATGTGCTAATTGCGGGGGCCCATACCCCCGCCAACTAGAGAGGGTGTACAGCACATCCCCAAAACTAGAAGATACAACCCCAAAGCAGCAAGCCCATACAAGAAAGCAGACCCACCCAACAAATCACAGCCTCCACAACAAACGGAAGAACATATGCAGAAGTTGCAAGACCAACCCAACAACAAGACTCCAAACACAAAACAAACCATCCACAGCAAACCAGCAAGACCAATCTCCTCAACATAACAAGCTGCATAGGAAAGATGCTTGCAGAACTCCGACAAACTGACCCAACACAAGAGGCCAAGGACATCATTCTAAAACACACACAGATTTTATTCTCTGCAATCCTTAATGGATAAAAGCAAAATAAAACCCAACTCTATACAGATCATCAGCTGGAATGCTAACGGACTACCCAACAAAGAAATAGAATTACAGGAATTCGCGGCAGAAACCCAAGCAAACATCATCTTAGTAAATGAAATATACCTGCGTCCATCTGACAAGACAAGAATCAACAACTACACCAGTACCGCACAGACAGAACCTATACAAGAGGTGGAGGAGGAACTGCTATCTTCATTAAAAGAAGTATAAAACATAACGCAATCGCCACACCTCAAACAGAACACATGGAAACAACAGAAACTGAAATACACATGGGAAACACAAGCAGTATCATGGTATTTGCAGCATACATCTCCCCAAATAAAAAAACTCCTAGAATCAGATCTGGACGAAATACTAAATGCAGGCAAAGCAGTAATCATAGCCCGAGATTTTAATGCCAAACATTCATCCTGGAATAGCAGAAACTTAAATATCAACGGAAGAACACTCAACTCTTATACTACTTCACGAAACATAGCAGTAACACTACCCACAGAACCCACACACTACGGAGCAACCGGACGCCCTGATGTACTTTGATATAGCTATATTAAAAAACATAGCGCACAGCTATCAAATACATGCAGTCAACGAATCAAGTTCTGATCACTACCCCATCATATTGCAACTAGGCACCACACAAGATTTAACGGAAAATACCTCCACCTTTATAAACTGGAAACAATTTCCCTCAGCCTTCCAGGAAATTCTTGGCCCAGTACCACATATAATATCCACTGATATTATATGTGGTACTGGGGTTTCAAAGGTTTTTACTGCTTTTTCTGAAGACAGAAAAAGCAGTAAAAACCTTTGAAAAGCAGGTACTAACAGCAGTATCACATGCAACCAAATGCGCACCACCAAATAAACTCCGAGAGGACATAAAATGTCTTATCCAAGAGAAAAACAGGTTAAGAAGAAAATATCACAGAACATTGGATCCCACAGATAAGCAGGCAGTCAACAGAGCTACAAACCAGGTTCGGTATGCCCTAAAGGATCACCGTAACGAACTCAGAAATAACAAAATATACCAATTAAACACAGAGGATCAATCATTGTGGAGAATGATGAGATCACTTCGTTCAAAACGTAACACGCTTCCCCCAATCCAAGGAGAATATGGAATCGCCTACAGTGATGAGGAAAAGGTAGAGGCATTTGCAGACAGCTTAGAAAGACAATGCAGTCCCAATTATGCCAATGTAGATTTAAGATTCATAAGAAAATCCACACCCAAGTGCGTAAAATAACTCAAAACGCTTCACTTCAATCCAACAACAAATCCGTGTCACCAACAGAAATATATGACATCATAAGAAAACTAAACGACAAAAAGGCTCCGGGTTCAGATGGTATAAGGAACAAGGTGCTCAAGTTACTCCCGCGTAAAGGGGTTATACATCTGGTAGCCATCACCAATGCCATCCTTCAGCTAAATTATTTCCCAGAGCGATGGAAGCTTGCAGATGTCTTCCTAATTCCAAAACCTGGGAAAAATGCACAATTCCCACAGAACTATCAGCCTATCAGCCTTCCATCATGTGTAGACAAGATAGCCGAACGCGCTATACTAACACGGATTCAAGAAGCAACAGATAACAACCATGTCATACAAGACAAGCAATTCGGATTCAGAAAATAGCAGTCTACGACCCTCCAAATTTACGGAATCATTGAATACGTCACCCAAAGGTATGAATGGCACCAGGGCCGACGGAAGCGGGCATGCAGAGCATGCGGGCGCCGCCACTTGGGCACGGTTCATAAGTTTATTTTTAAGAAACAAAATTTTTATCATAAAAACAAAAAATTCTTAGAATGATCAATATTAAAATAAATAAGCTCAGATACACCGAATCAAAATTTAAAAAATTGTATATTGCCGCCTCTTTGATCAGCCGGATGTTTACAATTTTGCAGCTAGAGCAGGCTAAATGCTTGCCTGCACAATGTTATGTCTGCTGCAGTCTATCTAAAGTGAAACGGTGAACGGTTTTTATGCGCAGAAGCGAATTTTCGTACAAAACATTTGTTGCTAGTTAACCAGTCATATGGTACGCATCTCAGTAGGCTACTGACAGTAGCGCAGTGCGGACTATTATTTCGTCTCTGTGTCGTGTTGTGTAATAATTTCTTGTGGGTATAAAATAGAAATGGAATTAAACATTAAAAAAAAGTTATCCGGTGCACAAAATCGTAAGCGTCATGCTGCGAAAGAAGCAGATATTAAGAAACAAACCGGGGCTCTTAATAAATTTGTTAAAATATTAAAATATTCTGATGCAGATTGTAACCAACTCAATACATCAGAAATCAGAGTTGAAGAACCGTGCACATCATCCAGCTTGCATTTTTGAAAACATGATGGGACGTTGAGCTAAAGTACTATTGCAACTATTGAACAAGATAACAAGACGCTGGATTTCAGTGAAAAACAGTTAGGAGAAGATTTGGTTGTAGTTGACCAGGAAACTGACACACTGTTAGTCTCTGTAAATTTAGAAGATCCAGGTGAATGGGGAAATATTGATGAAAAATTACGAGTTCTTTTAATTGAAATGGGGCCTGTTCAGAAGAAAAATAGAATATATTCCAGTGATACATATTGTCGTAAATTTGCGACACGTATTATAATAGAAAAATGGAAAACGGGTAGTTCGTGCCAAGAACATGGCTCATTTATTCCGAAACTTTAAATTCTGTTTTTTGCTTTTGTTGCAAACTTTTCGCACCTTCTGAATCGAGTAGTCGTGTAGAAGGTTATAATGACTGGAGAAATATAAGTACAACTTTGCATAGACATGAGACTAGTTTAACTCACATGAAAAATTTCTTAAAATGGAAGGAACTTGATAAAAATTTAAAAAACAAAACTATTATTGATTGCCAGACTCAAAGCATGTATGAAATGGAAAAGAAACATTGGACCAGTGTTTTAGAAACTCTTGTTTCTAAAGTGTTTTAGAAAAATTCCTTGGTAGCCAAAATTTAGCTGTTCGCGGATCATCTGATAAATTATATGAAAAGAATAACGGCAATTTTTTAAAATTAGTCGAACTGTTTGCGAAGTTTGATCCCGTTATGAAAAATCATGTTGAAAGGGCACTACAACGAAACAATAGAGTACACTATTTGAGTAAAGACACTCAAAATGAAATATTGGAAACTTTAAGTAACGCAATCAGGGATACAATTTTATTATCAATTCGAAAATTGATAATAAAATATTTAAATTATGGAAAATTTAAATATTTTTCCATAATTTTAGACCGCACACCTGATGCAAGTAAAACAGAACAAATGACCATTATTATTTGCTTTGTTTCCTGTGACAATGGAATTGTCACGATCAGGAAAAACTTTTTAGGTTATTGCAGATATATCAGATTCCACAGGACGTGGTTTATGTGCAACAATAATGGAACAACTGGAAAAATGGAACATTTCAATTGAAGACATGCTAGGTCAAGGGTATGAGAATGGGGAAAATATGAAAAGGAAAAAATATGGGCTCCAAAATTTGCTTTTGAACAAAACTCCTCAAGCTTTTTACGTGCCATGTGCTGCTCATACTCTAAATTTAATCATTAACGATGCAGTCAAAGTGAATGTAGATACAATTAGTTTCTTTGCAATTATTCAAGAAATATACAATTTCTTTTCATTCTCTTAGAAACGTTGGGCAATCCTTTTGAAGTTCGTAAAAAAACTAACATTGTAACTGCCATCAGAAACGCGATGGGAAAGTAAAATTAATGCAATCCGCCCTCTGCGATATCAGTTAGGAGAAATTTACGATGCACTTTTTGAAATTATAAATAATGAAAATTTTAATAAAGAAACTCAGCATGAAGCACAAACATTATGTGCTAAAATAAAGGACTACAAATTTATTTGCTCTCTTATAACTTGGCATGATTTCCTTAACAGAATAAACCCTGTGAGTAAATGCTTCAAGACAAAAATATAAACATTACACTTGCTTTAGAATATATTGAGAACTTAAAAATATTCTTACAAGAATATCGATCAGATAAAAATTTTAAAGAAGTTCTAAAAATGGCCAAAGAACTGAGTGAAGAGGGGTGGATGGAGAACAAGAATTTAAAACTGGTACTGAAGTTCGACGACGAAGGAAGACACGACTATTTGACTACGAGCATCATGACGAAACGCCACAATTGCCAGAAGATAAATTTAGAGTGAATGTGTTTTATACACTTCTAGACGTTGCAATGTATTCGTTAATAGAACGTTTTGAACAATTAAAACATATTATGATAATTTCAATTTATTGTATAGATTACTACAAATTAATAACGAAGATTTACAAAAAATTGTGACGATTTAGAGATTCTCTTGAAAGACGGCGACAATAAAGACATAAATGCAATAGGATATTTTTCGGAAGGATAATTCAAATATTCAAAACCCTTTCGATATTCTTAATTTTATTGTATCCAATACTTTATCTTTCCCTAACTTTTCAATTGCTTTAAGAATACTATTATCCTTACCTGTTAGTGTAGCGAGCGGTGAACGTTCCTTTTCCAAGTTGAAATTGATTAAAACTACTTAAGAACAAGTATGTCACAAAAAAGGCTTGTTAGTTTGGCGTTAATAGCTATTGAAAATGATATATGTGCGGAATTAGACGTGAAGACCATTATTTCTAATTTTGTGAATATGAAATCAAAAACCCTAAAATTTTGATTAAAAAAATTTCAAGTATATTTATGTAACTTAATTTATTTTCTGTTATTCTGTAAAGATGTTATTTTTTGAATACTTATATTAAATGTTCTAATTATTTCTGAATTATTTTCTTATTTTCTCATGCTATCCCGAGTTTCTTTTATTTTCCTAAAAGATAGTTCCACTTATAAAAATTATTAAAACATTTTTACAAGTTACTGTAAAAATACAAGTTAAGTAATTTGCAAAATGCAAGAATTTTTTAAACTTTAGTTCAAATAAACTTAAATTAAAATTCATTTTAATTTTGTTAGCGTTTCGGTTGGTGAGAAGGCTATAATCCCTGTATTATTATATTCAACGATTAAAGTGAAGTGGCTTTATTAAAATTTGCTTTAACTTTTGAGAATTTTTTGAATATTCGAGCTTTTAAGGATTATCCTGCCTAGTCAACACCCCGGTTCGTTACATTTAGCGAACCAACGTGTGGCTGTTCTGTCAAAATTTATTTAAGAAATTTCAAATAATTTAAATTTTTATTATCGTAAAAGAACCACACACGCCCGGATCATTACAGGGCCGCTTAGATAGAAATTTCATGCGGGCGGCAAAAACCCTAGCGCTGGTTCTGAATGGCACTAACATTCTGGCGCAGTCTTCTTGGACATAACACAAGCATTTGATAGAATTTGGCATCATGGTCTAATTTTTAAATTACACCAAGCAGGAATCCCAATACCACTAGTTCTACTTATCAAATCATATATCAGTAATAGAAAATTTAAAACAAAACTGAATGGAATCAGATCCACAGAAAGGAGAGTCCCTTGTGGGACTACTGCCATGGCGTCCATGGCGGATCTCCCCAAGTTGTCCCCCCATCCATCACCGCGCTCTCTATTCCGACGACATAATTATCATAGCCAGATCCCTCCGTCCACATCTGGCCACAAACAAGCTACAGAGAGCAGTCAACGAATTAGAGGACTGGTACACAAATGGCGCATTATCATTAATCCAGGAAAAAGCTCTGCAGTACTTTTCACCAGACGTAAAGCAGAACCGAACACAAGCATACAAATGTTTGGAAAAATCATCCCTTGGCACAACTCTACCAAATATCTAGGAGTTCATCTTGACAAACACCTAAATTTCAAGACACACATAAATAGTATCTCCACCAAAGCAAGTCAGACAATAGCACAGCTATATCCACTTTTGAATACGAAGAGTTTCCTAAACATAAATAACAAAATTCTCCTCTATAAATCAGTAATAAGACCACAACTCACTTACGCATCACCAACCTGGGGACACACAGCTAAAAGCAACATCAACAGATTGGCATTTAATGCTCCTTGGTTCATGAGAAACCTCCAGTTACATCAGGAAGCCAAACTTCCAGATATCAAGATCTATATGACAGGCATTGCAGAAAAATTCTTCACAGACACAGATAATCACCCAAATCAGCTAATTCAACAGGCAGCAGACTACAAACCCTCAGATCATTTCAAACATAAAAAACCAAAATCCTCCATCGCAAGATAAAGCTAATACAGCTTACAATGCTCACAATGAGCGGGTAATTTACCCAAAATAATCCTCTCATACACAAGCTAAAATCAGATGAAGGGATAAAGAGTCAAGGACTCGGTCCATCTCCCAAAGAAGTTCCAAGTTCCATCTAAGCATGTGGATTCTGAAAAGTTTAGCGGTTTGATGGCGGACGAAGTGAATTCGGATTTTGATTGTTGATAGAAATGTGATTTAAGGATTTTTTTCACTAGTTAATTTACAAGTAAGTAGTTTTGCTACTATAAATAAACGATTTATTTTTCAAAGAGGTCTTTCTTATACATCGAAGAATCAGCTACGCAGAGTTTACCCAGGTAAGTCAACCGAATTTACAAGGGCGATACGCTAGGTCTACTGCCGCTAGTATCGCCATTGTTTCCTATACTGTACTTGGTAAGCAACTGTCTATCTATTATTGTGATAAGGGAAAGGCATGTCCTGCACACACAAAACAAAGTTTGGGGCTAACCATGGAGGCACCATATGAAGAACTAAATTTTAAAGAACTTCTGGCTATCTTCAAGCATGTAGGCAATCAACTGCACACCAAATGGCCAGGAAAAGTCGTGATTCATCAAATAAAAGAGATTGATACAGATGACCCTCAACTCTCAGAACTATTCCCAGCATCCCTCAAGACAACACCAGCGAAATAGAAACAACAGCTGATGATAATTCCCTCGCAGATCACAGTGATTACCAGGAGGTTCGTGCTCGCAAAAATCGCAAAACTGCAGCCTCTGAATCACCCAAAGCGAATTGAATGGAAGAATACGGTCCTGTCCTGGACTCTCCTACCCCCTCAAGGGAAAAGATACCTTCGATTATTCTGCGAGAAAAGAAAAAATGGATGTCCCCATGGACTATGATGTCTAATTTACAAATTTCATGCAGTCAAGCGAAGAATGTCACAGATGGTATTAAAATCCAACCTAGGTCAGTGATGGATTATCGAAGGTTAACTGGTGAATTAAATGCCAAAGATATATAGTACCACACCTTTTCACTAGGATCAGAGAAAAACCTATAGGTAGTGATTAGAGGTGTCTCGAAAGACGTATCCACAGAAGAAGTGGCTGCGAATCTACACCAGCAAGACCTACCACCCGTTAAGGTCTGCAGAATGACCAAAAAAGACAAGACTCCAATGCCACTGGTTTTAGTAGAAATCAGTCAAGCTTATAAGCACATATATGACCTGACATCCATCTGTGGACTGAAAATTACTATAGAACCATTAAGAAAAAGGGCTTCAACAGGGCAGTGCCATAGATGTCAAAGGTTTGGCCACACCCGGAAAATATGCAAGGCCTCAAGATAAACGAATCTTGAATAGATTTAACTCTGCAGTAAGAGATGCCCTCACAATGCATAGAAGTCAACTTTGGGAGGAAAAATTGACTTCTATCTCTCCTGATAACCACTCCATATGGAATCCAATCAGAAAGATTAAGAACAAAAACAAACCTCTTCCGCCTCTTCAAACAGATGTTGGCCTCATCCATACCGATGCAGATAAAGCAGAGGCAATAGCAAGAAATCTAGAGAGTCAATGCAAACCCTTTTATGACCACCTCAACTTCAATCACATATACAAGATCCACCGTCATGTCAGATCTACTTAAATCTTCTATCATATACTCGAGTCAAATTGTATCCACATCACTTGCAGAAATATACGACATCATCAAGAAGTTAAAGAACAAAAAGGCTCCTGGACCTGACTGAATCACCAACAAGGTGATAAAACTACTACCTCGCACAGCTATTGTGCATCTGACTAACATAGTAAACTCCATCTTTCGCTACAAATATTTCCCCTACCACTGGAAGTTAGCAGATATAATCCCAATACATAAACCTGGAAAAGACCCGAAATTACCTCAAAGTTGTAGACCAATTAGTCTCATCCCAAACCTGGGCAAAATTGCAAAGAAAGTTATTCTCACAAGACTCCAAGAATTAGTGCACAGGCTAAACATTATTCCTGAGGAGCAGTTTGGGTTCCGCCAATCTCACAGTACCACACAACAGATATATAGATTGGTGGAATATGTTACCACAGGATTTAATTGGCGTCACTGCACTGGGCTGTTTTCTTGGACATAGCCAGTACATTTGACAAGGTTTGGCATTATGGCTTACTACACAAAATTATATCGTTTGGTACACCATTGGGAATGGTTCAACTGATTAGGTCATACCTCTACAATAGGCGCATGCGAGTCAAGTTGAATGGCGCACTCTCAGTACAAAAGTACATCCTGGTTGGAGTCCCACAAGGATCTGTACTGGCATCAACTCGTTTTTCCATATATATGTGTGATATCCCGCACAACCCACTGTCATCTATCAAGGTCTTATATGCAGATGATACTGCGATACCGGCCAGATATTTAAAACCGCATCTAGCAATAAGAAACCAGGAAAATCTGCTGCTAATCGAACAGTATTTCACCCAACGGCGACTCCAAGTAAATCCTCAAAAGAGCGTAGCAGTGCTATTCGCCAAAAGACAAATGCTTCCTACTGGAGACATCCTCCTATTTAACACAAAAATCCCATGGTTTACTGAGATCAAATATCTTGGCGTTTTGATGGACAAAAAACTGACTTTCAGCAGCCATGTCAAGACTATCTGTCTAAAGACATCAAAAATCATTGCCGAGCTAATTTACTGTTCCTTTAATTAATAGGAACAGTAAATTGAGCACTGGAATCAAGTTACTCATATATAAAATGATGATTCGTCCTCTACTCACTTATGCTTCTCCGGCCTGGAGAAATACTGTCAATACCAATATACTCAAACTACAACGTGTGCAAAATAAATGTCTCAGAATGATCTGCAACGCACCATGGTTAGTACGTACTGTGCAACTTCACCGGGACACAAATGTCCCCTATATCTATACCTTCATGCAGACTACAGCAACTAAGTTCTTCTCAAAAGCATTTGTGCATCCTAATAAACGAATTCAACTTGCATCAAATTACGACGCAACAGACTACTTTAAGCATAAAAGACCAAAAGCTATCTTAAACTGCAACCCCAATGATTAATCCTCAGGTCCACTCAGGGCGAGCAACAGGCTCATAAATCTTTTCCCACTCGCAGTTTTCCTCATCAGATAGCGGGGAATATGAAAAGCATCTGCTTCACCCTTTAGGTCAGTAATGTCAAATGTCAAATCACCTAAGTATGTCTATTCATCCAACCATTTTCCTTTCAGCTCACATTATTTACTTGACGATTTAAGTGTAAAATTTTTTTTTAGATTGTCTTAGTTTTTCCTTACGTATGCTTGCATAAATTTTACCATTAACAGGGAGGAACACTGAATACAGAAAGTCATCAAGTCTCAGTATTTACCTCTTTTTAGTGGTAATACTTTTGTATCTAATACAAAGTACACTAATACTTTTGTATCACGAATACTGTGAAGAGATCACTATCAGTAATAAAAGAGTCTACGAAACTTTCCTATTCCTTATATCTTCTTTCAGTCTAAATGAATGCACCTCTTTATGTTGGTACATGGTATTAAATGATGACTATTCCGTGTTCTGAACAGCAATCTAATAGACACTTTATTATTAGTTTTTTTTTCATTTTAAAATTACAAATTAATATTAATTAATAATACTTATTCTTCCTTAATGGCATTTATAATATTTTATCCGTCTAATAATCATACACTACAGTCTGAATTTAGAAAACGAAATAAAAGTGCGCAAAAAAGAATTGTACAGTGCCTCCATCTACCGGGCATCTGTCAAGCTGATTCACAAGGCGTTTAGAAAATAAGGATTATCTTAGTCACAATAATCTATCAAATTTATTTAATATTTTAGTTTCTTAAAAGGAAATATTGTTTATATTATGATAGAGGAACCTATTTAATTTTTCTTGTAATTTAAGATAATTTGTCATTTATTTATCATAGTAAACGCCGTTAACAAATGATGTATAATGTTATTTAATTTTTTTTTTTTTTTTAATTGAGCAGTTGTGTTACGAGGACCAATCATACTTATTTATGATAATCCCATACATGAGAGATTGAGTAACTTATGGTACGTTAGCATTGTGGATATGTGAGAAGCAACTTGTTCACATTAGGTTTGAAGAGGTGTCAATTGTATTCCTTTGAGAAACAAAATAAAAGACTGTTCCAGGAGAAGAGGAGAAATTTGTTCTGTGGAATTAGAGTTGAACTGTGAAGAGGTGTTGAGTAGTTGCTGCACGCGTTTCAATGAATTTAACCGAGACTTCCATGGTCAATGCTCATCTGAACTTGCATCAATACTTCCTCTAGTCTTTGCAGAGAATGTTAGAAGTTTATTCCCGCTTGGTTAGATTATAATAAATTTAGTTTAATCCTTTATCCAAGTGGAAGCGAACAAAGTTTGCGCCTGAAATATCTTCAGTCATGAAAATTGCTTACACTTGGATAAAGGATTAAACTAAATTTATTATAGTCTAACCAAGTGGGGAAAAAACTTCCAACATCTTTCTCTAAATCCAGAGTAATTTAATTATAAGGTGAGATGCCTTTTGGTAACTCGTATCGGTAAATATGACTTCTCCATTGCCTCCACCTTAGTATCACCACATCTGGATCTGGCTCCCACTGACAAGACCTCAATAAAGGTCGAAACCGGTCTGGTAGCGGCCGTTCCCTTAATGCATAGCATTATACATGCCGCAAGGAGATGTGCTTTGCATTATAGGAGATACTAAGACAAGGAGTGATGAAAGCTTGGTCCACCTTTACCACGAGTTGCCTCAGTCCTGAAGATACTTCAGGCGCAAACTTGGTTTGCTTGCACTTTTTATAAAGGATTAAACTAAATTTATTATTTGTAGAGAAGGAATCAGCAGAAAGTGAATGCCTGTTTTGGAGGGGGTGGAGTGAATTGGTAAGAGATGGGTCATTGGATAGGCAAAATGATGAGATCGTACTTAATAGATCCATCTTGTATCAGACCATCTCGAAAGTGCTGGGGGATATCAAGAGTGGCCACCTGAGACATCAAATTTTTCCATGGTATCTGTACAGAGATGGAGTTGTATAGGTAAGTAGATCCCTTGTTGATCAATGATATATTCAACATTCTGGACTGCTTTCTAACTTTATTTAAACCGAAAGAAACACATTATGTAGTTTTTCTGATACCATTATTAGACAAATATAATTGTTATTTTTTTCAGTAATTCATTGATATTTTTAAAGTTTTGTATTGTTTGATTGCTACGCAAATTCATCCTGATGATTCTCATAAAACAAAAAGACAGCCAAACACAAGTTTAATTTCAAACAAATTTTGCGAGATTGTTCACGATGTTGGAAAAAATTACGTAAAATTATATATTAAAAGTATCTTAAAACTAATTGGATATTATATAGGAGTGGAACATCCCTTGTTGACATTAACCTATAGCTAAGGATATAGAGAGTTTGCAAGGTGAGAGTTTGAGAAAAAGAAAATGATAAATGTTATTATGAACGAGTGGGTAGGAGCACATAAACTGCAAGCTAGGAAATAAAACAGGGAACAACAAAACTATGTGCAAGATCCAGTGTGCATCGAAACCTAACAAAGACACAAGTAAGAGAAGAACAAAAATCTCCGAGGGACTCAAAAAAGCATGGAATGAGCACAAAAATCGTAGATACGCCACGGAGATTGATTGCAGAAGAGTGAAGAATCGTATAGGAGAATTGCAGAAGAGTGGAGAATGGTATAGCAGATGATGTTTATTTTTTTTACAACTTGGGCTCTAGAATTGAGTACGATAACCTGAACTCAATGATTCCAACAATTCTGGGGATCCTATAATCATTTGAGTTATATTTTCATCGCATATCTTTGGTCGATTCATTCCATAATTCAAACACAAACATTAGTTACGCAGCTGCAGTTTCCCTTGATAACAGTTACATAAGTGGAGTGTAGTGGTGTGCTGCCATCTGTTAGCCATTGCCTGAATTTGTATTATTATTTGAAATTAATCTATAACACAGGTTTCCAAAGTTTCCAAATAGCAGTCCGCATGAATAACTTGTCTTCCTTCTCTAAGGAATAATTATAAAAATTGTAAATAATTATAAAAAAAATTTATAATTAAAAGTTAGGATAAAATTTATAAATAAAACTGCTTAATATGAAATTTGCTTTATTTAATTATAAAACGAATTTATAATTAAAATTAATAATTAAATTACAAGGGGATTCATAGACGACTAAGAAAACGTTCCATAAATATGTGATAGATATGAAAAAAGCTCCCTACCAAGCAAGATGTTTTTGTTCCTTATGCCTTGAAGCATTCTCTCGAAATATTCACGAAGTTTTTCTTTATTTTTAAAATGATTGGTACGAAGTATTTGATGTAAATGAATTAGATGTATTTGAAGTTGGCAGTCTGAATCATAACACCACACACACACACACACACACACACACACACACACACACACACACACACACACACACACACACACACACACACACACACACACACACACACACACACACACACACACACACACACACACACACACACACAGGTACTGAGTTCATTCCAAATTATCCATCAGCAAACTCGTTATATCTAGCAGTATATACACAACAGTCAAAATACACTGCTGGGGAAAGAAGTGACACCATACAGTGAGGAACAGACAGCCATGATACCCACATTAATAAGGTGTTGGATCTCCTTTCGCTGCAATAACTGCAGAAATCCTAAGGGTTCCACAAGCATACGATAGCAAT
Organism: Typopeltis vanoorti; assembly: GCF_054136105.1. Lineage (NCBI taxonomy): Eukaryota > Metazoa > Arthropoda > Arachnida > Uropygi > Thelyphonidae > Typopeltis > Typopeltis vanoorti. Next base: position 109,748,116 of record NC_143550.1, on the reverse strand, counting down.
CAATGCGAATTTTGGATCACTCTTCCTGTAGGCATGTAGTGAGCTCCTGTGGGGGGGGGGGGATGTTCCTTGACCTCACCCGAAGCTCCAATTCATCCAACAGATGTTCAATAGGATTGATATCAGGGCTCTGTGGAGGAAAGTCAAGCGTGTTAAGGTTCATACATTCATTTCCACAAACCACGCAGTTACAGCACTTACCTTACGATGCAGTGCATTGTCTAGCTGAAAGAGACGATGGTCAGTTCCGTAGAAACGCCACAAAGTGGGAAGCATTGCATCGTCCAGAGTGTTCAGATACTTCTTGGAGTGCAATGTTCATGGCACTACAAAGGCTCGAGGCCAAATCAGGAAAAACCGGACCATATGATCACACCGCCACCTCGGAATTTCGTAGTTAGAGTTACGAGCTATAGTAAGAGACGTTCACTAGATATCCACCACATCCACCCCCGTCCATCTGCTCGGTAAAGGGTGTAGCGTAATTCGCTACACAACTTTTACAGCTGCTACTCCATAGCAGCTGTAAAAGTTTCCTCGTCTCACTGTACACGCTCTTTGCACCACTGAAGTCTAAGTTGTTGGTTTGGGTAATGCTGGGCTTGCATATTGCGATCCTACCATGGAAACCCATGTTGTGAGCCTCGGTTCTGAATGTTTTTGTGCAGATTCGTGTTGGACGCATTGAACTTATCGGCCCACGAATAGCGGCTTTTATATATTATCTTTCATAGTCCTCTAAGGTCACATTTGGTGGGTGTGGTGGGCCGTCCGATGTGGGTAGCACTTGCAGTTGACTCCCTGCGCTTCCATCTCAGTATATCACTGATTTTGACCTGGGGTGGGCCAATTTGTCATCAATTTGCCGAACAGATAGGACTGAAACATGGCATCCAATCACAACGCCTCTTTCATACTTCGTCAGTTCTCTTCTCGCAGCCATTTCCAATCAGGTACAGTTGCGCTGACTTGGAAGCATCATATTCTTCCAAATTTATACCCGATACAAAAACGTGACTCGATACATTACACAATGCACCTTGCCCATGGAAGTATCCGTCGACTTCTTTCCAAGCAGTACATATTGGTTTACACCGTGAAAACAAATGCCAGCTAACCGCATGGAACGGCCGATTATGAAATATTAAGAACGATCCCATAATAACCGGATCATCATAATGTATAAATAATATTTGACTGATCTGTTTACATACCATTTTTTTATTTTAATACAATTAGAATGAAAATTAATATATTAATCCACCTGCATTAATAATACTAATGTACTATTAGTTTCCAAGCATTCTTGGATGGGATTCACATCAAAATGTAAATTTTCAATAAAATGTTAATTCATTTTCTCGTTAAAGAAACACTAAAAGTACGTGAAATTCGGCATATGACGTCACTTTGCTATATATTTTGAAACTTCTCGCATGTATGAGTAATATAAAAAATTCCCTTATATATAGTTTTTCTAATTACAACTACTTTATGAGTTAGTTTTTTGCTTTGTGATCCTCAATATTTTAATATAAAAAGTCCAAATGTGCAATTATTGCGTTTGCTATGCAAGTTGTGCTCCGTGCTGAAACCAAATGAACAGTCACTTATTGTACGACAAGCGATCCTTTGAAATATTTCACTTTATAATGCATTTCAAATTTGATCTTACATAAAGAAACAAAATATTTTTACTGTTGTAAAAAATATAAATAAATTCTCTAAACGCCTTTTATTCCCCAAAGGGCCTACGTAAAAGCAGATTAGATCTAAGTAACTGATTTTTAGAAATCGGAAAGCAACCGGTCGCATCCTTCTTTACTGATAATTGAGTTCGTGGCTACCAAAGAATTTGAATACACTCAGGAGTGACAATTGATGTCATCTCCTATTCCTTAATCCTAAATAGTATTATTGTCTAAAATAGTGTCTGGAAAAGGAAAGAGAACTATTCCCAAAACGATATTCAAGTACTCAGCAAATTATATGTAAATTGCAATTTATAAAACATACTCGGAGATATTGCTGAGGATCCGAGTGTCAATTTCATTTGCGGGCATTTCATTTTTTTTCTTTTTGTTTGTTTATTGTAAAGTAAGAGAAAATAATTCTTTGTATTGTAGGATTTTGAGCACAACACTGGAGATTTTCCAAAGTACCAAAAATTTAGACGAAATAATTTTTAAAATCATTTAAACATTAACTATGTTTTATTCTCCTCTAAGAGAGCATCTAACAAAGATGCAAGATACACTGTTAGAGGAGAATAAAACTCTGTAAACATAATCTGATATTTTCATAGTAGAGCTCTATTCTCGCTTGATAACATATGCCATACTTGCATTTATCTTGCACTTTCCTAAAGTGAAAAATAAATAAAATATTCCAACAACAAATTCTGTCAACAGTTGCGTTGTTATTGTGCTTGTGACCCACTTAATTTTTTTTTTTTCTTTTAAGTGTGTTTGCTTATTCTCTCGCGCCTATCTTTGTGAGAAGAAAACTGTCGTGCGCAGATCCGAGCTGAATTCGATTGAAGAAGATTTAAAAAATATCGATTTTTTTTAAACTGATTATACGAGCAGATTAAAGCTAAGCTGATTCTAAAATTATCTTTAATACTTTCTAAAATAATCACAATAAAAAGTGCATGCAGTGGTAAATGTTCGTATTCCTGTGTGTTCTTTTAAAGAAAACCCTCAAAACAGGTTTTAAACTATTGGACAACTATTTTATTTCTGAGGTTTTCTATTTTTAATACCCTATAACTCAACATTTTTAGGTTATTGATATCATATGATTCAATATGGAAGTCCATTTTGTACCTCCATATTGAAGCATTTCTGTTTGCAGTAACTGCTCTACATAATTCAGAAAGCATGATGAGAAGGTCAAATTCCGAATAATTGGAGAAGAGCTCTCATAGTTCCGATTTATATTGAAAAAAGGAAATAAAACGGAATGTACTTGAAAAATTACAGAGGAATTTTGGTACTGAGTGTTTAAGATAAGATTTATGCAAGCATACTTGAGAAGAGTAGCTAAAAAAAAAAATATGAGAGAAACTTGGAGAAGAACAAACTTAGTTTAAGCCAAATAGCAGTCGCCAGGATCACATTTTCACTTTAAGACACACAGTTGAGAAATCATGGGAATATAACGAGGATCTGCATTTAAATTTTGTAGATCTGGAAAAATCATACAACAAGGTGCCGGAAGAAAATGCTTTTCAAAACGCTACAGAGTTATATGGAGTAAATGGAACATTATAGAGACAATGCATAGTCTTTATTTAAGTTGTAAATCAGCAATTAGAATTGAACGAAATAAAGGAAGATGCTTTGATGTTAAATCAAGCGAGAGGCAGTGGTGCACATTATCTCCACTGCTATTCATCAGTACTATGAATTACAAAGGAAAGTAGCATCAGACCTTATATAAAAATAAATTGGAAATATTCAACTCCGCTGTTTACTTTTCGCAGGTGATGTTGTGCTCCTAAATAGACCCAGTGGAAGTCTGCAGGATTCCCTAATTAAAATGAATTAAATTAAACCTAATTAAACGCTGCAATAAATCAGGTATAAAAATTAGTAAAAAAAAAACGCTATGAAAATAGGAAAGAATATTGCAAAAATTAACACTGAAGAATTTATATAAATTTATATGGAATAAGAGAGAAATGAGTCAGATACGAAACTAGTTGTATATACAAAACAGTGTTCAAACAAGTTTTTACTTATGGGTTTAACATTTGGGTTAGAAGTGAAACAGTCATCAAGAACTGGAGACGCCACATATGAAAATTCTGAAAGGAATTAGCGGAGTGAACATGTGAGAGAATTATATTTAAATAAAGATATTAGAAAGAACTCTACATTGTTAGCGCTCAAGAATATGAGCAAACTAACTAAGACGGTGTGGTGACTTAAACAGAATGGGAGTAGAAAATATGATACAAGGATGGGAGGGAAAAGAGCCAGAAGGAGACCAAGATCTAGATGAATTGATGCAGTTAGAGGGACCTTAGACGAATGAAATATAAGAATCACGAATTATTATAATTAAAGTAAAAAAATTTTTAAAGTCAAGTACAATTTTTGCTTTAAAAATCATCTCATCTAACGTTGTATTTATTTAATTGTGGATTGAACAGTTGATCCAAAACTGTTCGCTATAAAATCATGGATTGTACTCACCAATACTGAGTATCTGAAAAAAAAGAGTTCAATGTGCTTGCCGCCTTAACACATCGTTCAGGTTATGAAAGATTTTGTCAAGGGTAAGTAAAGAATGACGAAGGCAACAATTAGATCAAAACTAATATTTTGTGAGTGTAGGTAGATGCGGAAATTAAAGAAGAAATTTTTGTAGTACTACAAATTATGAAGATTGAGCAACTTTGATGCAATTTTGCTTGAAAACAAACAAAAAATAGATTGTATCCAAGGTATTTAAGAAGATCAAATTATTCTTACCTACAATCAATTATTCTTGATAACTTCTTAATATTTTATAAAAATAAATACAAAGTGGCCGCGATTCTAACTGAGATCCTTTCGACCAAAAGGCACCATCGATAGTAACTGAGCTACGGCGCGTCTCGCTCTAAGAGGCCCTTATGAAGGTTCTTCGAGTCTGAAGATGGGTCAGCTAGTTTCATACTAAGAAGAAAGGTTCTCACCCCCGCATAACAAGCCCAGAGGAATACATGCAATAAGCAGACATACACTGTCTAACTCAACCTTTGTTGATTCAACTGTTTTCAGTACTTGGCTCACTTGCACATTACGTTTTATTTTATCTATTTTTTATTAGACACCGCCAGGGAGCCCAAAGACACTCATCGAGAGAGGACATCTTCTCTACAGCTCTGTCTCCGCCACTCAATCCGCCAGCTGACCGCAACTACACCAACGCCATCTACCGCCGACCACCACCGCTGCTATTTCCAAAGACAATCACAAACATCCATCCACACGGCGGGATTCGAGCCCGCGGCCTTTTGGTTGGAGAGCGGATACGCTAACCACTCGCCCAGCCAGGCTGGCAATTTATTATTTTATTTATTATTTTTATTATTATTTATTGTCTTTTGGAGACTGGATTTAAAGCTTCAGTTTGGGAAACTGCGTTTTGCTGAAATTTCTGACTAATTGCAGCATCGGATCGATAATATTCAACGTGCATCCGAAGCTGCAGTAGGTCGAATTTTCGTCCTGATGTTCTTGAATATTAGAGGTGTCAGTGACTTGCTACCATATTTGGCTTAAAAATCACAGCCATTACTCTTCATGAACAGATCCCATCTTTGGGAGCTATCTATGCCTGCCGAATATTGTGGCTATAAAACCCGTGAGTGATAAACTGTGCTTCATAAAATTATTATTACCCTCATTACCAGAAATTATAACAATCTAACGCAATATTTCATACTAATTTCTTCAAGTTGTTTTTTCAAGTTTCTGTTATTTCTGAGCCTTTGATTTGCTGCTCTTCATAAACATGTTTTGCTAACTTCATCCGTCATTCTTTTACACATTTTTAAATATTTATAATGTCGAGTTCTTTCCTGATATCTTAATTTTTTTAATACGTTCTGCCATTGATCTCATCTGTTCATTTCCGCAGTTTTCTTGAAAGTTTTCATCATCAAATTAAAGTAGCATATCATAACAAAATTATTAGTCCTTTAATTAAAAACAACACGTGTTGAAAAAACACTAATTACCGATTTCGAAATCAGTGTAATTATACGATCCCTTCTGTGTGGCAGAAATATGTAATCAGTGCAATGCAGATGAAGGTGCAGAGGAACAGACGCCATCTAAGATTGATTTAAACATGAGAGGTTTTACTTGTCAAAGGTATGTTATGATATCACATCTTCTTCGAAACTGAAACGGAAGGAACGCAAGTACGATCCTTCTTACATAGTATTTGGATTCATGCATAAAACCTGACTGCCCACATGTGTTGTTTGTTCAGAGGTTTCTTTAATCGTGTTAGGGTTCCATGAACCATACAACTAGCAATGGATTTCTTTTTGGCATTATCGGGTTATTTGAAGTGCTGATATAAAAATGGTCGTCTGTCTCATGGCTCGGGTAAATGATCTCAATATACCATAATTTTTCTTCATTATTTAATTCTGCCAAAAACCTGTTATAATTAGGAACATATTTATTATGATAAATAAGAATGATAATCTGTGATATACTTAGAGGTCCTTAAGTTCCGCCCTACCAAGTGTCCTTGCTTAACTATAATAATAGGATAAGTTGGTTAGCTAATAGATACAGATATTTTTATGTAAATTACGCGTTCTCCTGTCTGGTTGCGGGATAAAAAAAAACGAACGAATTTTTCATTTATTTGAAAACCCTTTATAAAAGTTGTTTGCTTTCTAGACGGGAATCGAATCGACATCTTTCCAACCATCATGGCTACCGACTGAACTGACTTCCAGTAAACGGAGCGGTGGACACTGCACAATTAAAATCATTTATTACCTTAAGACATTCAAAAAGGTCCACGCGGTGAGAGTGGAACCCACTTATTATAGGTTGAAAAGTGGAGAAGCTATTCCCTCTCCAACCGACTGGCGATATTGTTTAGCTCTTTTGTTTATTCCTGGGGTTCTTTTTGTTCTTCTTTATCATAGCATTCGTAGGAATCACCAACAAGGGACGACAAACTAACATTGACAACAACACCTAAGAAAAAAACAAAGGTCGAAATGACAGTCTTAACTAGTATTAATTGTCTGCGTATATGATGTAATTACATAATTCCTACATTTTTGATGACAACTCCACTCACTCCTATATCACATCAACATCGTTCATTCGTCTCAGGGATGGATGATCTGGAATCGACGCTTGAAAGATCAAGCATACTACTTTTCTTTCTGAGATTTTTCCTACTTTACATGATGACAATACCGAGTTTCAGAGATAAAAGAAAACTTCTGTCTCCTTATGCAACAGTTGATTTATCGCTTGAAAAAATAGTTTGTTCGTCGTAAAGAGATTTTAACTCGTGTGTTTTCCTACCAAAGTGTGATTATGTCGTGTCGTTTCATCGGATGCCTTTCGCAGTCAGTCCGTAAACTCAGAGTAATGAAGACCAAATTCTCATTAAATTTGCTAAGTCCTCAAAACTTTTCTAACCAAAATTCATCAGGAGACAGGGGCAGATATGCTTCCAATAACAGAAAGAATAGTGGGTTGTCACTATTTCGATGTATCGTAGGAGAGTTTCGATTAGTTTCTGCCAGATGTAATACTAAGCAGGTCGAAATTACTTCTGAAAGAACTACTCATGATAAAGCAAGGAATGTCATGAAGAGTGTCCACTTTCGTGTTTCACGATGAACGAGTAACAAGCTATAGATCCTCCAATTCATAGAAACTCGCGCTATGATTTGTTCACAAACTTTCATTAAAAATCAATGTGATAGTCTGCAACTGAGTGTCGTTGAGAACAGGGAAGAAAGAGGGAACGATGAGAAAGAGCGAAGGTTAAAAATGGCGAGATTAACTGAATATGAGGAAAATAGTTGAAGAGATAGAATAGAAGAAAACGAAAGAAAAAGGAAGAATAAATGTGTATAAACAATACGAATAAAAGGACAGGAAAGGAGGATCTGGTACCTAATAAGAAAGTATTTGCTTCCACACAATTGTCTTCTGAGTGGAGTCGCAGATTTCACCGCGTTTTTCTCCTACTGCAAAGAGTGCTGTGTTGAAACAGTTGCTTCCTTTAGAATCGTCTTCGGGACGACACTTGGAATAGAAATATCTGGGTTAATTCCATTTAGGACAAAGGGAGGAATAATAATGACTTTTTTTTTTAAAACATACCTGCAATTAAAATACTTGTTTATCCATTTTTATTTTAAAGTATGATTTTCATTAAAAGGTGTTTATAAATAAATTAGGTTTTATAACTTAAATTAAAAGGAATTTAAAAATAATTAAAAACATCAAGTTTTAATTAATGTGTTAAGATATTTAATAGTAATATATTTAAAAAAAAAGGATATTGCAAATTGCCTAGTTTTTATTGTTCACTTCTGCCTTGTTCACTTTTGCATACCGTTCACATTGTGTACGGTATGCAAATACTTTCAGCCATTCTTAGCGCATCGATTCTTCTTCTTCTTCTTCTTATAAAGAATAAATAATTTAAAATAATAATCACATTCAAATGCCACGTAGAATTGTATGTAGAATTGCACATATATTTTTTTAAAGGTTAGTTTCTGAAACATTTGAATTTCTCTAAATAAAAAATTTTCAAAGATAAAAAAATTGTTTTAACTATTTGCGATTTTCAGAAAATACCCCAACTACATTGTATTTTATAATCAGAATTCTCTCCAATACTTTCACGAAATTTCGCTATTGACATACAATTTGCTGCTACTCTACATTATTTTATCGTATATTAGCCTTCATTGTGACGTTGAAAGCATGAAAATTTCACTTAATACAGTTGAAAATTATGACAGTAAAGTACATTCATTATCCACTCATTTGATACTCCACTTTCAAAAAAAAATTTTTTTTCGTGAAAAGATAGTAAGGATTTGAAATAAATAAATAAATAAATAAATCTAGTAACACGTTTATTCTACAAATGGAGTAAGCGGAGTTCTTTTAGTCCTAACTTGTTGAGGACCGATAGGTAGCCATTCTCAATCTTTCAAGCCTTAATAGGTAGCGAGACTAAGCTATCGATAAATCAAAACTTTTTTGATTTATTGATAGCTTTGATATATTTTGATTTATTTGATATATTTATTGATTTTTTGATATATATAT